>NW_017731785.1:1198349-1279482 GCF_001890085.2 Hipposideros armiger
TTGTTACACCAGCTGAGCCATCCTGCCACCTGTTGACAGCTCAGCGACAGCTCAGCTCAGGCACAGTGTCACTGGCCCATGTGGAATTGAATCAGCAGCCCTGTTGCTCAGAGCTTGCAGTCTTAAGTCAACTCTTAACCAACTGAGTCACTAGGCCAGCCCAAAGCTATCATTTTATACCCAAGGAAACTTTCATAAATGGAACAAGTTTATGGGTAGATTAGTGAGTTGAGGAAAGACCTGAGACATACAAGGATCACCTTAGCACTTTGATTTTTTTTTTTTCTGGGAGCTTTGACTAAGTAAGAAAATGTGCCTATTTTCTTAAATTTAACAATTACTGAATTATTTGTTTCTCTCTATATATACAAAAATCCATTTTGATTTGCCTTCTCTGTAGATTTATTCTTTGAGTTATTTTCAGTATTATGTAGTGACTGGTTTGTGTGAATACAGCTCCGCTTCTTTGCCAGCAATTTCTTGGTGGTAACTGTTTAACAAAATGGCCACTGTTTGTCTTTCTGGCTCCACCATCCCCTGAATTCCCCTTTCATTCGTTCACAAGCAGGTGGCTCCGATGAAGTCAAATAGCCTGTATAAAGTGAGTGATGCCTGTGCATGTTCATGACATCAATTTCTCTAGCCATCACTTGTAAAAGGTATGTTTCACAAACAGTAAATGGCCTCTTCTGAAGCAATTATTGTCCTCCTTTCTCCTCTAATATTTCAGGCAAAAGCTTCACATTATTTAAAGAACTCTATTTTCACTACTTAAAGTTGTACCCTTATGGAAAAACATACACTTAATATGAACTTGGAAAACAGGCTTTCAACCCAGGGTTGACTGTACACCCTGTATATTTAACCCTCTTTTGGCACATCCATGCCAAGAGAAAGGTAGATGCCAATATGCACTTACTCTAGGTCATTGCTCTCTGTGGCCTAGGAATTAACACATTTCTCAGGACTCAGGTGAATCCTCAGATAACAATTGGAGGCTAGGCTTTAAAATGGCAGATATGTGCTCATTCCAAATGATGACACTTTGCTACTGCGAATCGGATTAAACTTTGTGTTTTTTTATCCTTTGACAGTGTGAACATTAGTATTAGGGACACTTTCTGATTGCAATTCTAAATCATGCAACAGCCTAAGAGAAAGAGAGGAATATGCCAATGCTTGAAACCTTTCCAGAAAGCCAACTGGCCCTGTGGATATGCAGGTGCATGTCTACTACTAAACGTGTGTGCAGGAAAAGAAAAACAACTCAACTCAACTAAACGGTGATTAAAATAATGATGTGAGCAATTTATCTATTGGAGAAATTGGCCTTTGTTTGTCCTTTATGGATTTGCTTAATAATATTAACAAGAGCTAACATTTATTGAGAAATGTGGCAAGTGCTCTGCTTGAATAAAAAATTTACTCGTTTAATCAATTACATTAGCATTGTATTTATTAATGAGGAAACTGAGGCACACAGAGGTTAAGTAACTTACCAGTTCCCACAGTCAATAAATGGCTGAGCTTTCTGCCTCTGGAGCACACTTTATTATTATACAAACAATCTCTGTGAGAGTCTGGGTTCCAAATGGCTTTTACAACTTTTAAAATATATATATTAGTTTAGTACTCACAGGTATCAGATTCTCATCTGTGCTACTTGTGTTCTTTAAACATGCATCTGCTTCTGTAAATATATTACTAAAATGGATGTGAGAATAGAGGCATCTGGAAGTCAGCAAGCACCATTCTCCCAAATCATGATTGGAGAACCTGTAGAACTCTGCATGACTGGAAATAGTCTTAACTCCCAAATGCCCCATTTCAACCCAGGATCCATTGCACATCCAGACTCCATTTGTACACTAGGATTTCTTTTATACAAGACGAGTAGCACATGTACATCAGTCTAACAGGCTTCAGCAAAAAACCTGAAAACTTTCAGTGCTTTAAAACACACCATGGGATCTCCAGGTAAAACAGTTATGCTTTGTATATTTGCTTTTTGTGAAAGAAGACATCATGTAGTTAAAGTTTTTTGTTTCGTTTTTGTTTTGTTTTCTTTTGTTTGTTTTTGTTTTTTGTGTGGTATAAGCTTATTTTAACTATGGCAAAGCCAAGTATAATTGAATGACTTTTCCCTAATTTTGCAAGTCAGTTAGAAAANATCCCAAATAATTGCTTGTTGGACATTGTCCACACAACTCCAGAGACCTGGGAATGTCGGTTGTTGGAGGCATTTTCCCTGAATACTTTATTTAATACTCAAAATAGCCATGGACTATATGAAAAGGATTCCATTTTCAATTGGATACCATATAATGTCTTGTTTCTATAATAAACCTCTGTCACTTTCATTGATTTTTTTTTGGGGGGAAGAGCCTGAAATGTTACTGGGTTTTTGATTGTGCATTTTACTGTGCACTATTAATGAATATGAGTTCGAAGTATTTTGGATGTAACTGTCAAAAACACAGCCTGAACCATTCTGACAATGAGGGAGATTTATTGGCTCCCAGAATGGAAGGAAGCCTTGAATGACCAATCTGAGGGAGGAAGAATGTTAAGGTCCAGACCTAGGGATTCGGAAACTGTCAGGAATCAATCCAGTTTACCTTTCAGCCTCCCTCAGGTTGTCAGACTCATACCATCACACTGCAGACTGTGTTTTGTCCTCGTGGCGGAAAACTTGATTTCTGATAGCTCGCAAGCTTTGTTGCTTTCATCTTTAGCACCTTGTGAGAAATTTACCTGAGTTTTTTTTTTCTAAATTATCTGAAGTCCAAATATTCCTGGATGAGTGTGGGGATAGATATTTGGTTCTAGTTTCAGAAAGTGTAGGTGAATACTCACTCCTGACTAATCAAATGTGTTTAAAGGGTTATGCTACTATAATTGGCCCACTTTGGGACCATTTCTGAATCTATCAACTCTGGACAGGAAGGCAGGGTGACATAAGAATATGGCAGTTCCTAAGTGTTCTATATAGGGGAAGTATGAGAAGGAATAGGTCCTAGTAGAAATGAGGGGTAGTTTTAGTAATTTAGTGATGAGTAGAAATAAACAAAAAAATAGGTTGGTAACACGTAATGCCTGAGTGATTCTTCTTTATTCTACAACAGCTGCTGTCTCTCTGCACCTCAGAAATTGTAAAGATGTACAAAAAGATATATAAATCCATGTAGGTGCATTTAGCAGTAATCTATTGTTGCTTCAGAAAAATACAGAAAAAACTAGCAGAATATGGAATTATCAACAGGTAAGAGCTTTGCACAAACAAATGACCTTTATTTTATATAGAAAATGAATAGAATTAAATATCCTAGATAGAAGCTTTAGCCCTTTTTAGTTATGTCCTTTGCTAGTTCTGGTGATGTCTAGATGTAAAGAGCACACCAAGAATGTGGGCTATTTTTTCCAAGAATGTGGGCTGTGTTTGTCTTTATAGAGCTCAGTGTCCATTGCAAGCGCTGTTTAAACCTCCTAAATAGGAATTAATTAATACAGCTCATGCTTAAGACTGCGCGTCAGAACCCACCCATTGCTATACTTGCCTCTTTGATAAATGAAGTGCTAAAAGATGATTAGCTCTAGGTCAGCTCACTGAATTGTAGTTTGAGCAAAGCTCAGATCTTTTCAAATTGATTAAGCATGATTTNCAGCGTCACTGGCCTCCATGTGGGATCCGAACTGGGGCCCTGCTGCTCAGAGCTGGCGTCCCAAGCCAGCTCTTAACCAACACGCCACTCAGCTGGCCCAAAAATGTCTAATTTTTAACTCAATATTTAAGATAAAAATTGACAGAGGTATTACATTTTTGCTCTTGCAATTATATCTCTAGAACTTTTGGGAAGAAAAAAAAAAGAATAAGAAACAAATAATGAAGAAAGATGTTGTCTACAAATAAGAAAAGCAGCTAACTAGTGTAGTTAGCCAGGTTGACATTTTTAAAGAAAAGAGGTTAATGTGTGTCTGTGTGTTTCTAATTTTAAAAATTTTATTTAAAACAAAGAATATCATTAAAAAGGAATTTATGTGGAAAATGAGAAATATGTGATAATTCTTTAAAGTGTATTTTCCCTAATAATGTCTGATTAAGGTTTTGCGTATACCACAAGGTTAAGCAGAACAGTATTATTACTTGAAAATGATTTCATATATGAAATATATATGAAATCATCTTCAATGTTTCTTATGGGGTTGAAATTAGCACTCTTTTCATTATTTCATACTTTTATGGTCTTATCTTAATCTTCTGGTTCCATTCCTGCCACAAAGGTTATTTCATAGTGCATTGTTGCTATTGATTTTCTTTTCTATTTCTTTTGTAGAGTAATTCTGCCGAAGTTGCTGTGTAAACATCACAGGAAATTAGAGCCAATTGCTCTGTTTTAAGATGAAATTTTACCCTGACAATGTTGATAAGGAGAGTTTTACATTTAAAAGATTATGAACTTTATATAAGGTTTATGAAGAGCTTCAACAAATTCATTTTCTTGGTTTGAGTTAACTTATCAAAGAAAGCAATTTTATTCGATATAAGTGCCAGTAATAATCTTTTCTCCTTAACACCATATGAAACACTGCCTAGTTTTTTTTTGTTTGTTTTTTTTACTTTTTTTTTTCTTTTTATTAAATTATTTTTTATTATGAAATACACATTTTTAAAATTAGTTTCAGCTGACACTGCCTAGTTTTTATGTAGTTTAGTGCCCTGAGTAATATAGGTTAGTTTCATGAAACCAAAACATGGAAATCAGTTTAAATGGATGATGAGCAGTTTTGGTACAACTTTGGTCAAGTTACCCAATTTGTTACTGAGTTGCATTAAAAAGATGATCTCCTTAACACTAGTAATTTTCAAGTCAAGTGGCCAGAGAAAGTCAATCTTTTACTCGTTTTCAAGACATTCTTTTATTTCATTGACTTCAGACATTTTATTCTTCCTCCTAAACTCTTGTCATCATAGATTGAATCAGCAGAGAGATTTGCATTAAGGAAACTCCAAAAGTCACTCATGTCTTCCTTCATTTACCAAATTTTACTGAGGAACTTCTTTGTGCTTAACACTAACCAAGGGGGAAAAAATAAGCAAGGTTTTTCCTTTTAGGAGCCCACTGTCTAGACATTATAATGAATGAATATAACATATTTCTGACTGTCAGGGCAGATAAATAAAAAATGTATTGACTATTTCAGATACTAGAACTCTTTGCTGACCACAGAAGCAGGTTTTAGCAAGGAGGAACTGGTCTAGGTCTGTAAGAAAAAGTAGTTTTCCTGTCAAAACTCCCTCCTCACTACCTTTGCTGTCAAGGGATCATCTTAAGAAACAAGAGGAGGATGTACCTCACCTCAGGGTATGTGCACTCATAGTCATTCTGACACTTTCAACATTGTTAACCCATGGCGTGAGTTTGCCCATTGAATTGAGTCCCTGGAAACACCAGGCTGCATTAGTTTGGAGCCACCTTACTTGAATAGGTGTATAAACTGAAATGAGATTTGTGAAACCTCTAATTGAATTCTAGTTTCAAATGTTGCCACTTATTCATTATTACCTCAGTTTCCTCGTAAGTAGAATTTAGTTCATAACCATTGCTCCTCTAAATTTATAGGGCCATTGTGAAACTAGAGTAATATACTAGATGTGAATATTCTTTTTAAAGTTAATTATACAGATGGGTGGTGGGCGGTGGTGACATTAGCTGTAAAGTACCACTTTGAAGTACTACAGACAGTCCTGGCAGTTATGATAGATTACGACAGATTATGTTTCTAGAATAGGTGTATAAATTGAAACGAGACATGTCAAATCTAATTGTTCCCCAGAAATGCTATTGCACTAGGAATTACATTTTTAACCCATAGCCTAATGTCCAACGTTATAGACACCATAACCCACGCAATTTATAATCAAGTATTAAGTCAATTTTCATGTGAAAGTAGGCCATTATTCAATGAAAAGCTTTCTTCAAAAAAACGGTGTATATAATTTTAATTTTAAAAGGCCCCGGAAATACTTTCACACTGGNATATATATATTAGATATATAATTAGTCATAATAGCTCCATGTGCATAGCTGATGATTTTTCCATATCAAGGGATTTATTCCATTAAGCAAGCCGTGTACCTTTTGCAGGCTGGTTATCTTTGTAACATGAATTTTAACTGCTAGTTGGGTAAGGAAATATTTTTTATTTTTTGTTTTTGGGCACCTCTTTTTGTTTACAGATTTAAGTTAAATGGGGTTTTCAAATAAGAATCCAAAAGTTAAAATAATGTGGGGAAATGCTAATGTGAATTTTACAAATTCAGTGACACTTGTCTTGGTGTATGTCCCTTCTTGGGGCATCTCCTTTGTGGTTCCTACCTAGGATTCTATTAATGACATCAGTAATGACATTGGTAAGGATTGGGCTCCAGGTTTTATTAGTATATTTAATGATTTGGGGAAGGAGAATAGCTCACCTTTATGTTAGATCAGCTTTCTCTAACTCATCAAAAAAACCACTAGCTTGGGTAAATGTAATCTACTTTCCAACAACAAATGTTCATGATCAAATGAGCTCTGGGAAACTAAATCCCACTTGGAGGGCAGTAATGTACTTGGCCATTAGAATTCTGAGAAATACCATTAAAAACCATACTGGCTAAACTTATATTAGCAGATAAGCCTTCTAATTTACCTGCCCAGGGAAATACTGTATTTTTCTCTGTTAACATGACCTAGAACACGTTTTCCTGTTATAACACACTAGGATCTATTTCACCTCAAGGGCATTACTCCATTTGGAATTCGCCATTAAGAAATCTTATCCAAAAGATTATAGTACAATGGAATCTAATTTAACTTAAATGCTTGTGAAAGATGCTGTTTTTATTTAATTAAGGGTTAAGATGAATCACTTAAAAATACTTGCATAAAAATACTTGCATTGTTAGAAATTATTATATATAATTATACCTTTCTATTTTGTAGTTACTATCCTAGCAAACATTCTGACATTGTTTTTGAAGATTTAGGGCAATATAGGATTATAGAAGCCATTCTGTCACTGATAACTATTGCATAGATAGTAAGCTGCATAAAGTAGACAGAATGTATACTTAACATATGAATATGTTATATTTCTACTGAACTTTATATTATTATTTTAAATAAAAATAGATGTTAGGGAAAAATCAGTTAATGGAGGTTTTGGTCATTTGTGTTCTGGCCAGTTGAGGTGTGTTCTTGTTGTTTGTTTCTTTGTTTTTATTGTCTTTGCATAGGCTTCCTGATTTGATTCTATGGCACTGTTGAATCTACTCAATAACCATTGAAAATCTTATCTTTACAGTGGACTACCCAAGCATTGGATAAATGTAAAAAAAAGAAAGAAAGAAAAGAAAAACTTGATTGAAAATTGTTTATTTTAAGCAAATTGACATAATATAGTGATGTACTTCACAGTATTGGGCTCAATATCTTTGAAACATTATCTCCAACTATCTTACACACACACAAATAGATAGCTTTTACACACACATAAATAGATAGCTTTTCAGTTACCTAATGCTTATTGACAATCAATTTCACCAATTATTTTTCTGACATAATTTTATCATTTCCCCAAAATTCCAAAAAGTGTTTACCAGCCGAGTCAAGTGATACACTTAGTTTCATCATGCTGTTTTGTGGTCCCTAGACTAATTGACAGAATTCCATGATAAGCATGTAAAGTAAGTCCTCACCTATCCATAGCACTGTAGGTATTAATAATTTACCAGGCAATAAATAGAAATTCCCCAGAGCTGTCAAATACATATTTAAAAAAAAACCCCACCTGCTCCCTTATCATAGAAAAGGTCTTCACTACCTCATATATTGGGTATTTAGTCTTAGTTCTTCCATAATTCCAAAATACATATTCCAATATATGTTAAAGGAAGTAGCAAAAAGAAGAAAAAGAAAAAAGAAGAGGTGATTGGGAGCAGCCCACGTTCCCCTTTGGCTGCAATGGTAAGCGACAGCTCAGAGCCTAAGCAGCTGAAGAAAAAAGAAACCCTTTCTCTCCCTTCTCCAAAAAGCAGATTCAAGAACTTTAAAAAAGTATGGCTCTGCTACAATGGATCTTATCCTGAAGGGGAAAAATGATATGAAATATATACCTGGATTAACTGATAAAATGGAGATATAGATGGTAGGTTAGATCAAGTAGCGTGCTGTGTTGATAACTCGACTGTGATTAGGTAAAAGAATATCCCTTTTAGGAGAGATACACTAAAATATTTAGGGTAAAGTTCCATGATGTATATAGTTTACCATCAGTAGTTAAGTGTGTGTGTATGTGTGTGTGTGTGTGTGTGTGTGGAGAGAGAGAGAGAGAGAGAGAGAGAGAGAGAAAGAGAGTGAACAAATAAAAGGGAAAATGTTAATAATGGTAGAACCTGGGTAATATGGGGATTCTCTGTGATTTTTTTTTTGCATCTTTTCAATAAATTTGAAATTTTTTCCAAATAAGGTTTTTAGAAACTCATGATTTGAAAGTTTATTGCACATATTTAAAATGTGCTCTTTTATACTTTTTTATTTCTAATCCAATAACAAATATTTATAACATTGGTATTAATTACCAGGTAAACATCCAGCATTCCATATTTAAGAAAGCAAGGGCTATGTAATTCATGTCAAGGGTATTTCTGCAACAAAATATTTTAAGCTTAGGATATTAAAGGGGAAACCTTTAATCCTCAGACATCTTGAGTATAGATATGTATCCTACCACATTGTAGCAGTGTTACATAAAGTTTTCAGAAGCTTAGTTTAATCCAAAGTAGGTATGTAATTCTAATATTTTTTAAAATTATTTTTCTAATAACAGAATTATCAATGACTCAGTCCGATATTACTCTTTCCGTGTCTTTTTATTTTCTTTCTTACAGCCCTATTCCTTACTGGACTAGTTAATGAGAAATTTGCATATTTTACATATAGGTGTGTGTGTGTGTGTGTGCGCGCGTGCGTGTGTGTGTGTGTGTGTGTGTGTGTGTACATTCACTTCATCCCTAGATACATGTGTAATTCTGTACTCTAAATCAAAGATTGTGATTTGATGGATTTGGCTTCTGCCTTAGCCGTGTAATTCACATATGTTCAATTTCTCCCTCTTTGTAATAAATGAGATTCCTCTTTCATGAGGCTGAAATGGGATGCTCTTAAACACGGTGCTCATATAGTCCCTGTAGGTGGCAGTATCTACCAGAGCTTTTGTGTGGCACTATATTTTCCCCCTAGCTTTGTGGTTTCTCTTTCTGGCTATTGTCTTGGGTGGTCAGGACAACTCACAGGGGCCATGAATATTTACATGTATGAAATAAAGGGGCAAAGATAGAGCCACAGCAGAGAGGGACAAAGCTCAGGTACAGCTTCAAATGAAAGGGCAAAGAACAACAAACAAATGTGAAGGAAGCTTACTGGTTGATTTAGTGTGTGCACCTTGCTAAGTTAAAAACAGCAGAAAGTGAGGAGTATTTTGCAGACCCCAAACCTGTCTCCTGGGCATTGCTTCCTCATCAGCCTCCAAAATTCATGTGGCTATGATTTGAGGAATAATTCTGCTATAATTGCAGTGAAATGGAAATGATACGGAATAACGTATTTCTCACTGAAGGAACCAAGATCATATCAGTAACTTTCAGAGGCCAATGTTTTGCTTTGGAAATCTATTCTAGGGATGCAAATGGAAAAGGACAAAAATTTTAGCCATAATTTTGGAAAATGTTAAAACATTTTTGTAGGATTTTCATAGAGTCTTATTAACATTGGTATCTATGGACTCTATAGAGTCTTGTTAAAATTCTGTTGGAGTCTTGTTAAAATTAACTATATAGATTTTATAGGGCTTTGAAATGATTTTGAAGGTTGATTAGTAAATCCATAAAAAAATAACTAAGCGTTTACTCTGGGCAAAACACTGAGTACTCTAAAGTGGAATAAGCATTGATAGTCATCAGCGAAGACATTGTAGCATAGATAAGAAGCTAAGACATTATCATTATGTCATAATAAAATAGAACAATGCAAGATCAACCACATGGTGAGTGTGATATGAAGGAAATGAACAGCAAATTACAAGTTTGGAATTCAGGGTTCCAGGAGAAACTTGGCCCTGAAGGATGAAAATAATTGAAATAGGTGAAGAGAAGGGTTTAAGGTGTTTGAACTTGGGTGAACATGGGTTTGGAGCCTGGTAATAGTCCTTTAAGCTTTAAAAAACAGGAAGTAGATCAGTTAATGAGAGTGCATGGCCTATGTCTGGGAGGAATGGGATAAAATGGTTGAAATAGTTGAATAGAACCACACTCTGGATGTTGAATACCTGACACAACTTTGGATGGATGGTGTAGTCATTTAAAGTTATTTTGGCAAGGGAGGGATATGATGAGTGGGAGATTTTCAAAGGAAGATTAATCTAACTGCAGAGCATTTGCACATTTGCTGCTCTCTCTGTCCTTAGATAATAAATGGATTTCTGAAAGTTACATAGCCTCTCCCTTGTTTGGTATTTGGATTGATTTTAATTATACTTAACTAAACCCATAAGAAATGAGTGTCTTCCAGCCAAGAGTGTCTAAATTACCTTGATAGGATGATCCATTGCCTGAGTGTTCTTGTACAGTTATGAAAAATGTTTATATTATTTAACTTAAATTCTCCCCACTGTGCTTAAGCACATTATTTTCTGAACTGTACATGCTAATGAAATTAACTGGTCCATGTTCCCTTTTCACATGCCCTTTTACATATTTATAGATAATTATCTTACTTTTTCTTCCCATGGTGTGTATTAATGTCCCCTTCCTTCCTTCCTTCCTTCCTTCCTTCCTTCCTTCCTTCCTTCCTTCCTTCCTTCCTTCCTCCCTTCCTCCTCTCCCCTCCCCTCCCCGCCCCTTCCCTTCATTTCCCTTCCTCCCTTCTCCTCCTTCTCTTCCATGCTCATATTTCTTGGTTTAGTCCTCAACCTAGCATTGGATAGTATTCACTGTTACCAGGCTTATGAAGAAGAAAGCAAAATACACTTATCATATTGTTTTTGCTTCCTTTTTTCATGTTCTGCTACAAGGATTTGATGATAGTTGAGAGCAGCAAACAATCTCATTAACATTTCCAGTTACCTGCTACCCTGTTTTTTGTAGGTTCTACACTTGGGCTTATTTTATTTTCATTCCCACCTTCTTGATATTGTTCAATCTATTATCCCTGGCTTTCCTTGATGCCATACCATTTAAATCCAATCCATACTGAGTTATTTTTTTTCTTTTTTTAGGTTTTGACTATTTCTAAAATTTTTAAATGCCCATGTCACTAAAATTTATGTATTAACTGGCTTGATAAGATTTTTAAAAGAAAAGACTTTTACAGTCTTAATAAAGTGATTTTAAATACATTTTAAAAAGCTTAATCACCTTCCATGGTCTAATTTAAATACTTCCTTCTCTAGGAAGCCCTCTGTAATCTTCCTGTCCCATGCTGACCACTCTCTTCTCTGAAACACTTGGTTACTCTAGTCAATGTCGCAGAGTATAATAAGCCTTACTTGTTTAGACTATAATTTATTTATGACAGGTTTAATGCTATATGTTTATCCTCTCCAAAGCACCTCTACCTAGCCTTTACAGTATAGAGAGGGGACTGTTCCATTTTTGCTTTATATATGTGAACCATAGATGGAGGGGTAGTGATATACTTGGGCGCAAAAAAATTTTCTATAATATTTTTCAGATAGTTTATTCAACTCAAATGTTGCAAACTAATTGTCCTTGAGTCAGAACTTGCCCCTATATGGTTTGCTTGCTTACATAGTGGCTGATTGCACATTAAGAATATTTTAAGTTGGTTGTCAACATTTAAAAATCAGGATGCCTCACATACTTTTCAGGATCTCTACTGTGCAAAAGAAAACATTCAGAATATCTGACAAGGTGGTCTACAACCTTGTGGGAGAGTAAGTGATCAAGTAGAAGTGAGTAGCTGCTACTACATTTAGAAGGGAAGGCTCTCTTCTGTCTGTAATAGGCTCTCTTCTGTCTAAAATTACTGTGCGAAGGGTGAAAAGGATAACTATTGCATTATTCTGTACACCTGAAACTAACAATAAAAAAATAAAAATTACTCCCCATTCCTATTTTAAATTCTGCCTGACCTCTCCAGTCATTTGACTTCATAAATGCTGTCCTAGATGCTTGGATAAATATGGAGTGTATTGGAGCATCTCAGTGTCCTTTTAAGATATTCAACAATACCTGGTAACATGCTGAACTTGGTGCTGTCGTGGTTGTCAGATTTTAGAGATAAGAACAACATGGGCAGGTCTGAAAAATGAAGATTCCTGGTTCACATGCTAAAGTTTCTGAATCAACAGGTCTGGGGAACCTATGTTTTTCAAAACACCACAGGTGATGGTGATGCATATGTTATTTGGGTCCCATTTAGTGAAAACACCTGGTGCCTCTTGTTCTCTGAAGTCAGACATAGCTGTTCTTTCACTGATAGAAATCATTTAAATTTCAGTAATAATCATTTTAAAATACAGAGTCCTAGGGGGTGGGATGAACGGTCTCTTGTGCTATATTTTTTATCTGCATCCTCATTATTAGACATTTACTTTGTGTGTAATATTTTGCCATGATAAATTATTCTTGGATCGATATCCTTGGAATTCATTAAAAAAAAAATTAAATGGGCCGGCTGAGTGGCGTGATGATTAAGAGCTGGCTTGGGATGCCAGAGGGCCCTGGTTCGGATCCCACATATGAGGGCCAGTGACACTGCCCTCTACAGCTAAGATGCTGAACAGCAGCTCAACCAGGAGCTGGGCTGCCCTGAGTCTACAGCGATGGCATAGGCTGCAGCCCCTGCGGCAGTGGGTTGCCATGGGCTTCCGTGTGTAGCCAGCAGCCAGCGTGAGCAGCCAGCAGCCACTGTGAGTGGCTGTCCTGAAGCTGGCGACTGATCTGCCTCGCCCGGGAAGAGCGCAATGATGGTGCCAACTTGGGCCAGTGAAGCAACGTCCTCCACAACTAGACTGAAGAACAAAACAACAGCAACCTGTCTGTTCCCCTTCCCCCAATTCCCCAGCACTGTTCCCATCCCCCCGATTCGCCAATAGAAATCTTTAAAAAATAAATAAATAAATAAAAACTCGGCACTAACCAATTTTATTTAGGAGAATATACACATGTGTGGATATATTATTGGGCTGTCGGAAAAGTCATGACTTATTTTTGCAACAAAAACAGAAAAAATACGTCATGACTTTTCCGACAACCCAGTGTGTGTGTGTGTGTGTGTGTGTGTGTGTGTGTGTGTGTGTTTTAAAGAATGTATCAGTCTTTCATATTTTGAAAACTAATTTTTGTTTAAACTAAATATACTCACATTTGTTAAGACTTTAAGCTCCCACTCCCATTTATCTAGCATTAAAAAATGTTAAACTTGGAAAATATATTTTTTTTACAATAACTATTTTATGTTGATTTGGAAGAGAGTTTTACAAAATGTACAGATCAAACAGCCTTATATGAATGGTCAAGTAAGGGTGAAATTAAAAATGCCCAATTACATCTGTAATCCCACAACAATCACCGCTTGCTATTTGTGCCAAAACAAATACAAATAATTGAGGTTTAATAATATTCACCAGGTCATTACTAGTGGTGATTTTTTTTTTTAATTTTGTTTTGTTTTTCTCTGTTACAATACATGACATTACTGGCAAGCTACCAATTTACCTGCTTGGATATTGAAAAGAACAGAACTTCTCAATTGTTTGTCATACCTTTGCATTAACTTTGTCTGGCAAAAGGTAACTGTCGAATGTGTCTACTTGATCTCCTTGTGGGAAACTAATGAATGCTGTTTGATTAATGTTATTACTGTCCTTGTTCCAGAACATATAACATTAGTTCAGGTTCACATGATGGCCTATGTATTAACTTTATTTATCCTCCCATGACTCTGTGAATTTCATACATTTACAAAATGGACTCGTTTCCTTGTATCTTCATTTCTGAATTCTCATCTGATTTCTTTGGCCCACATTTTAAAACACCCTCCCAGTCGAGGAGTCAGACTTTTATGGCCACCATTCTGTGTTATTAAACACATGTATCACTTTGGTTTTATGACAAACTAATGGGACCATTGTTCCTATTCTTCAGAAGGTTGTTCTTTGGGGACCTTTTGAGTACAGAGAAGAATGAAACAAGAAAATAAGATGGCTTCAAGCCTTAAAATCAGAGGGCAGTGCTGCCCACGAGATGACCATTGTTAAATGTTTCAATACCTTTTAAAAAACAGTCTGAGGAATTACTGACCTTATTTTAATTATGACCAACAATTAAATTCTATTCAAAGTTAAAACTAATTAGGAAAGAAGAATAAGTAAGAGGCGTGAGAAGGAAAATGAGACAAGGAGTTTTCCCCTTCAGGTAGCTAAAGAGGAAAGTGAGATGTGATAATTAACACTCTAATTCTATTGTCATAGCTTTTCCTAAATTCTTTGTTATTTCATCTCTTTCAACCACAAATAACATTAAGTGATTAGTATTAATGTGTTTCAAATAGCTCATTGAATTACTGTCCTAATCACGAAAGTTCCCTTGAAAGAAGTAGAAAATCTCTCTTTTCAGTTTGCATTGTTTTCATTACAGGTAGAATTTTAAAATCTTGGAAATTAGAATGGTTGAGTTGTATCCTTACCCACTCCCCAACTCATCAAAGTAGAGAGATTCTTTACATGTGGTGGTTCCCAAAGTCTCTATACTTATTAAATTGCTTAAAAATTCCAACTAAATTTATTTGCAGGAAAATGATGAGTGGGATTTTCCTTTGTAACTTTTCAAGGCTGCATCAATATTTTTTTATGACAGCTTTTTGTTGAAAAAAGTGTTTAAGCTTGGTTTAGAATTATATAAGTCCAATCAAGGAATGCAAAGTAACATGGAAAAGTAAAATATCTCATTCCCTCAGAGGATAAATTGGTTTGTTTTAGAAAAACAAAAACTGTAAACAGAGAGGATAACAAAATTGAGTTTTTATTTTTTCTCTTAAAACAGTCACTTTTCATACATTCTTTCATAAACAGCCTACCATCTCTTTTACTCTCAATCAAACTCAAATCTTTTCTCTCCAGCTAATGACTTTATGAGTGGCAGACAGGCTATATTTTGACACAGGGAATAATTAAAACGAGATGAATTGACTAATTGAGAGCTACATTCTTGATAGGGTGCAAGTTAATAATGACTTGGAAGTTTTGTCCTGGCTCTAGAATTAGAAAGAAATTGAAGTTATTACATTTCTTCTTTTTAATTTTGATTGACAGACACAGTTGGGAAATCTGGTCACAGTCAAGTAGAGCAAGATTCTGACTAAATCAAAGAAGGTTTGTTTGGAATTTCAATGCAAAACCATGACAGCCCAGTGATAAAATCTATCTGTAAACTCTCCAGAGACTGTGGTCATATATACTGGCCTTAATCTCCAAATAGTTGTAGCTCAAGGCTGAGAACTAACATGTCCACAAATGTTCACCAGTCACCTAAAAATAAGTTATTGGTGAGCACCACAGAAATCATTGGTTTGCATGAATGTAGATTTAGTTGGGTATGAGGCATATATCCTGGCTCAAGTGAAGAAAACCCTCTTCGTTTGTCTCTTACCTTTAAAGTTACCAAAGCAAAATCTTCAAGTGACATTTTTATAAGTATTTTCTAGTGGGTTCTTTGGTGTGTATCTCTGTTTAGCACAAATTAGAAATGTCTTGATATTTGCAATCCAATAAGCAGAGTTAAAAGAGATTGATAAATTTTTAAGTTTTTAAAGGTTATTCTCCATTTTTCTTCAAAATGAAAGTGGGGTCATTTATCCATTCCCAAATGTGTACAAATGGGTAGTTCTATATTTATTCTGTTAGATTTCTTCTTTTACTAGCTGGGACCATAACAAATTTTAAAAATATTTTTTTATTTATTCACTCTTCCAGATAATGCATTTTGTACAGTAAAAATACCATCAGTTTGATATTCACTTTGCACATAGGATTTCATGGCTGTCATGCCTGATTAGGACAAAGGCATTTCTTTCCCTTTGTCTTAAAGTTACAGCAAAATTCTATAAGCAGCCTTAATGGGTATATCAAGGGTTCCTTTGCCCCCTTTTTTAGGGAGGAGGATAGGCATTAAACATCTGTTAGAGCATGGTGCCTTACCAATCGATAAACAAATAATCAGGGTCTTTTGAGACATTATGAGCTGTGATATTAGAGACAAAAATATTTTAAGAATATTCTATGAAGTAGGAATTTAAGATGTCTTCTAACAACCCATCATCTTCTATCCCTAAGCCGGGTCTCCTGGCACAACAAAAGGAACTTTGAATGCAGATCACTTTTAGGGTTTCTTGAATAACTGCTTTGAATGAACTTGTTCCTTCATTTGATAACTTATACCCACCTCATTCTGAACAATTTTTACTTCTTCTCAGGAAATTTTATTTTGTCTTTTCATGTAATCCAGCCTTACTAAACTTCCTTCATTTCTTTGGGGGGGGGGGCGGGGGGGGAAATTACCTGCAAGAAATATATATATATATATATATATATATTGTGTGTGTGTGTTTATATAGCTGCCTAACAACATCCATAATTAAATGCCTTTATGAAGGGAAAACTTAATTAGGAGAAGAACTTTCTAACCATTTCTTCCTTTGACTCTTCCTAACAGGGAGATATTGTGAGAGAAAATTGGTCAGTGTTCTAGAGACAGGACAAGAATAAAGAGCTATTGTTTTGAAGATTGGGCAAGTAGGAAAAGTAGGGTTGCATTTGTGAGCCATTTTCTTCTCACAGATATGTTTGACATCTACACAAAATACAAGACAATGGAATTGGCCAAGATTAAATGTAGAATTTGCATTATCCAGGTTATGTCTCAATTTTCCTGCAAGAGTGCTTTTTTTTCTTCTGAGTAGAATTATTTGACTCCAAACCAGCTAGTGAATCCATAAATAACCTTCTCTCCTACATGAGAGCTTAAAGCATTACAACCAAGATAATCATAGCCTTCACTTTGATCAGATATCAGTAGGCAGCTTGTTTATATTCTATAGTTGGTAAGAAAAGAATCAATACTTGTTTTTCTGCTGCAGTGTTTGGATATGGGGTTCCACCTAAAATGTTCCTTCTATCCTCATCCACCTTATTACTACTAAAATCTTTTATAGTGACTTGTGGAAAATATGTTTCTTACCAGCTGTTTCATTTTTATAACTTTACCCAGTATCTAATAGAGTACCTCAATATTTATTCAACAAATGAATCAATACATCTGCTTATTACCAAGAATTCAGCCTGCTCTTAAATAATAGTAAGCATGTAGCCTTGAAACTGCTAATGACAGCTTTGGGATTGCAAAGAGAAGCTGTGTAAGAAAGGCCACATTATATTTTGGCATGTAATACTTTTTCTTTCTTGTCTGAAACACGCCAGTGAACTAGCAGAAATTGTTGGGGGGGTGGAGGGGAAAGGAGTAGCAGAGGAATGAAGTGCTGTCTGCTCAGATTTTTAAGAATAGATTAGACATCCATCTCTTCTGGTGTTTTAAGCAATTACCTGCAAGGTGTATATTAGCTGTGTTATTTCAGGGTTTTCTAATGCCATTAGAGTCTTTCATCAGTGATGATACCACAAAATGAGCAACCCAATACTGAGTTTGTGGGTGTAAAAGGGGTAAAATAGACTTCACTAAGTAACATTTGCTGGGAAATTTAAGAAGAAAATGTGTGTGTGATGTGAGAAGCAGGGTAGGGATAAAGCAGTGAGGATCGGTGTTGGTGCCTCACCTTGGGGGACAGGGCTGGGTGTCCACCTAAATCCGTTGTTCAGTTTTTGTGGTCTGTTTCTTTGCTTCCCAGATTGATAATCAACACTTGGCCTATATTTTGTCAAATGACCTTGAAGCATGGTGAGGCTTTTCTTAATAGAGCTTTGCCAGTGCTTTGCATTCCATGCTGTGCAACTCATTCCATGATGCTGACTTTACAAGGAAATTCCATTCGATTTCCTATCACCTGGAGTCTTTCTTGAATCAGTTCTGCAAGAGTGTATTTAATGATGGTCTTGCATGTCTGTTAAAATTGTGGTAAGGGAAAACCTTCCCTTCCCTTAGTATTCTGATATTGCTGATTACTTTCGGTTATTATTGGCAGCTATATCTCAAAACTTTTTGCTGCTTTTCAAAAAAAATAATAATAGTTCTGAATCGTCATCAGGTCACACAAGTGATTTCTGTTAGTTGTGTTCCTTGACTGGTTGACTTAATCTTGGGCCACTTTGAAGCCCTTTGCTTTGAAGTGTGAGGTTTCCATATCTGGACGATCGCCTTCTCAGGACCTACAAGAATAAGTGTGTTTGATTCCCATCAGGTGTTGCTTTTAGTTATAATCAAATAACCAGGCAAGAAAAGACCTCTGCTAGTCCTGTTCCTAATTAACTTTTATTAGGTGGTGGTGCTTCGGTGCAGGTTTCCAAATTAAAGATAATTCAAGACACAAGCAAAGAACTGTTGTCTAGTTTTCTCTTTACCAGTTAGATGTGTGATTTGGGGAACTCATTTCTCAGGGCTTCAGTTTTGTTATGTTTTCAACCTGTAAACAGCAAATGTTAGTTCAGGTAACAACCAAAACTTTCTGCTCTAAAAGGCTGTGACTTCTTGTGCATGCATGTGGCACTAAGGCCTCTCATGAGTGAACCTTTCTACACCAGTCCCTCAACGGAAGTTTTCCTTCTCCCATGTCATGGCTTTAATTTAGCTTTCTTTTCCAGGGCACCTACTGCTTTATTGGCTTTTTCCTTGAATTGTCACTCTGGATCAGAATCTACAAATGGTTAGGATTTCAACAAATCCTTGTGCACCTAGAGAAGAGTCCATCTGGCACCATGCAGGCTGGTGGTGATTATGGGTGTGGTGTCAGTGTGGCATATCTACTCCACCCAAGTTATTAACACTGTTATGTCCCCTGGAGAATTTTCAGTGGTTTGACCCAAAAAGTTTGACCCAACAAACTTTCTTTCATTGACTTCTCTTTAGAACCCTTCTGCAATCCAGGTTGTCCCCTCCTCAATGGCTTCCATTCTGTAGCTTGTGCGGAGGCCTATGCCTAGCCCCTGTGTAACCTAGGACCAAAGGCTTTCTGTGCACCTTAGCCCTGCCCTGATCCAGCCACCTGCCTCAGCCACTTCCCCGACATCTTCAAGTCTTGTATGCCATGCACCTGCCGGTCCAAGCCCAAACCAGCTACATGGGAATTTGTTATCTCCAACTTCACATAACAACATTCTCCGGCACTTCAATCTGACACCTGACCACTGGGTCCTGGACTTAAATTAGTCCTTCCACTCTTGGTCCTTTCCACCTCCCTTGTACTTCTCCCTCTCACGCCTTATGCTACCAACTTCCAAACCAAGTATAGTGTTGTGCACACAATAAACATCATTGACCAGATAAACACTTGTTCCTTTTTATCCCATTAGGTGTTGCTTTGGGAGTAAAAGGCAGACATGTCCTAGGGTTTAATTGCGCCACCTCAGCAGGGTAGAGAGGAGTAGATGGCGAGGGACAAGAGCCCACAAAGCCAGATGTTTAGAACTTATCTCTGTCTCACTGGACTGCTCTCTCTACTTTTTGTACAAGATCTATAGAAACTAGACCTTTTCATCATGTTTTACTTCCAAGAAGCTACTCTGAAAAAGTCAAGGTCTCCAAGGAATTAAGCAAAACACAGCAGAGAGCTGAAGCAATATATGACCAAGAAGTATTTTTTCCCCTGCAGTTCACAGCAAAATAACATATTTTAAAGAGATAAGAGTTTGGGATATGAGCTAGCTCATAAAGAAATATATGAAGTAGCATAACTATACACACCCAACAGTCTCCATTTGTACTTTAATTTGCGGTAGGGTTCTAAGGATAAATGCCTTAATGTCTATTTGGAAATTATGATGTTGCTACTACCTTTGGGTCTATACAATTAGCACATTTTTGTGAGAGCAAAATAAGCTTCCAGTCAAATGTATTTCAATTCCTGTGGCACCTGGAAGTTGTTTTAGAATTGCAAATGGGAACAGGTAATTCTACATCACAGTGTGTATCAAAACTGTTGACATACACACACACACACACACACACACACACACACACACACACTCAAAACCACAACAAAAAGAACTGTTGGCTAGAGCTGTTGGGACCATCTAGTGTATTTGTTTGTTTAACCACTGTTGAATTTTCCTGACAGTAAAATAACCAATACTCACCTGGCCTTTGTTAGATGCTTGTTCTTTTTTTTAACTTTTTTTCCCCTAAATAAAGCCGGGGACATGTGACTGGAAATCAGTCACTGGAAATGTCTAATTCCTGACAGAAGGGTTTACTCTCTCTGGCTTTAACAGCCCATTTAGCCTCTCTATCTTTACCCATCAGCAAAATGTAAATAGCTGAATTAATGTGAATAAAGGGCTTTGAAGATGGAAACTGCTGTGTACTATAAGTGGCAACAGAGCCTTTCTTCCTTTATTGAAGAAACATTTATTGAGCTTAGTGTCAATTCTGTACAGAACACTTTAGGGACCACAGAGATGTACAAGACAAGGTCCTTATCCTCAAGGAGAGCCATGCCCACCTTCAGGACACACACACCTGAACTGGCAGGTTGGAACTAGCTCAACTAGCAATTACATGACTGCACTTGGGTATATCTTGAATATATAAAATTACTAAAGAAAACTCCAGTTCATTATCCATAATAATAAACTCAAACAGCAAAGTTTGTTTGTCAGTGGTATTCAAACCGTCCTTGAAACATGATTCTCCCAGGATGCTCCAGGACAAAGGTGTTAATGATTGATGCCATCAGGAAAGAGCTGCATAAAGAATCTACTCTTGAATATTAATAGCGAACATGTTTACAGCTTTTTAACCCGAACTGAGAAAACATTTTTGAAAATTTGATCTAAGCTTACCTTTTGAACATTTGCTTGAAATAATCTGAGAATCCCACAAAATTATACAGGGTTTCAGAGGCGCCCATATGATGCCTCAACATGGTTTCAAGGAGGAATCAGCTTTTTCCAATATGGTACTGATAAAGATATACTTAAGTTAAATCAATTGGGTAATATGTATGCAGAAAAATTTTTAATCGTTTTGGTATTAAATACTGTTAGTCACTATATCTGGAAAAGAATGGGGCAAGGACCCAAGTCCCTGAATTCTCATCTAATTACCTTCAGCTATTGCCATTTCCTCCAAGTCTCCACTTAGAGGATACAGAAAGCAAGACATCCAAAAGACTTCTGCAGGTTTTCAGTGGATACAACGCTCTTTTAGAGTTCATAATGCTGATTAGCCTGTAATGAAAATAACAAAGAAAGCTCAAATGTATTCAACCTAGAGCTTCCCAAATTTGTTCAACCCAAAAGCACTTTGTTGTTTGCTTTTGCGTGTTTTCCTTTTCCATTGAGGTGGCAGATAGAACATTATATAACAGCATTCCTTGTAGCTCAGTTTGGGAACTACTTAAGTAGAGGCTACTCCACTTACTTCCTAGGTAGGGTTTTAAGCCAGATCTTATGCCATTTTTCTACTAGAGAAACTGGATCAGTCCCTGAGCTCTGAGAAAGTCACGGGCACGAGGATCCTGTTTTTATGGGCTGCATCTTGGCTCTTGCTTGGCCCTCTGAGGAGCAGAAGACTAAGGAAGAACACATTCTTTCTACTAAAAGCTCTGCCTCCTGCTGTTGGTCTTTTACCATCTTCAGAGCATCTTCTTTTGTGGCTGGAGCAAAGGAATTAGGAATAGTTTGAGCTTTCTTCATAGATGAGACTGGGTATGCCATTAAGACTATCTTCCAGATGGAAAAATAGAAATCTTCACTCCTGGGCATGTCAGAGCAAGAGTGGGAGCACATCAGTGGAAAGAAGGGACAGAAGAATGGTGTGTGACCTTGGGAAAATGTAACTAACATTTCTCAATCTCAGTTTCTTTAAATGGGAATAATATCCTGCTTATAGAGTTGGTATGAGAGAATAAATGAGATATCTTGCATGCTTATCATAGTGTCTGGCATTTGTTTGGAGTATTAACTTTTTATGGAAAATATAAATTATATTTAGTTTAACTGAACTTTCAACTCTAATTCAATTTAATTGTGTTTGGGGGTCAGTTGCAGTAAAAATTCTAAAATCAAGCATGTAGACTTTCTCCCTACTTTTAAAATTAATATTTTCATTGCTTTTTTATTTGAACCACTTACGTAGTAGCAAAAGTTGCTTGTTAAATACCTGGGTAATATAGTACATGAATTTACTGTGGCCCAAACGAGGCCCTGTCTTCTTTTTGTATGACAAGCCTATGAAAACTGTCCTAAATTTAAATTTTTTTAAGTATATTGGTCCATCAGTTGGTTTTCATATTCCATTTCATGTCTCTCTGTATTTTAGAATTATTCATTTTAACACATGGAGCATGGCTTATGAAACTTAGCATATTTTGAAGCAAAATAAAATTTTCTTTACCTTGTTAGTTTTCCACCCTTTCTGGGTATCTGATAATGATTTTATTTTACAAATGATATTATTACAATAATATCATTGATAATGATATTATTTTGTAGGAATACAACATTCCTACAAAAATTTGAACTTAATGTTCTACAATTTTCTTCTGTAGGAGAAAAACAACCCTTTCAATTATATTCCAGTGGAAATCTGCCAAGGCAGTAGACTTCTCTTGCTTCATTAATTATGCCCAATTTTAGTGAAAGAATGTATATGGAGCACTCAGTACTGTATCTAGTTATTCAGTTTAAGCAGAGGCAATAGGAGATTGGAACAGAGAGAGCTGACTTGGCTTCCTTCTAGTTTTGCATCAATTGAACTTTAAGAGAAAATGCTTTATTATTTAAACAAATATTTAAAACTGAGGTATTCACTTAAGATAATTTCCTTTGATTGTTTGGCTTTCTGTTGCATCAGCTAAGACATTAACAAAATCATGGGCTTTCCTTTGAGTTTTATCACCTCGAGGATTAATTTGCTTCATTTTGGTTTGCTCTTCATGATAAGTTTATTCATATTTTTATACTATGCTTATTAAGAGTGTTCGGATTTAAACAATTCATGTTGTCTTGGGGTACTCTTTTTGAGCATCAGATAAGTATTCAGAAAGAAAAATGAGATTAATTTTACTCCATGGCATCCATTTTATCGAGCTAAGAGGCAAATTATCCACGTCTTCTTGGAACTCCATCAGTGTAAATATTTATAGTTTAAAGCATGCCTTTCATTACCAAAACATAGTGAGATGGTCAAGCTTCTGCCGGCATGTTTCCTGATATTATGGTATTAGTTAGGACACTTTCGAATGAGAAAGGAGGAAATTTAGCTTAATCTGGTTAAAGCATCAGAGCTGATTGTATTGACTAATGGATTCAAGAAAGGCTGAATCCAGGGAATGAAAGATGTCCTCATGACTCATTGCCTTTCTCCTTCTCTTCTTTTTTCCATATTTTTGTGACCTCCTTGGTAGCACCAAGCTTACATCTTCTCAGGTACATCTTCTCAGTATAGCTCCTACCATGTGCCAGGTAATGTTGAGAAAGACAGATATCCAGGACTCATGGTAACACTCAAAGACATCTCTGCTCAACGTGGTGGCTTTTAAAATATTTGAGCAAGCTGCCATGTCTTAAATTTTCTCTTACTCAGATAACCAAGTTTTCAGCCATTTTACATATGGAATAGTGATGAAGGAAGAAACCTATGAAGAGAGGATAAAGGAAGTCACAGAGAAGAATGAAAGTAACGGGAGTAAAGGGAAGTACTTTTCACCAGTCTCATCTCTGCCCGATGCTCCTTGAGAAGCTTTTAAAAGCTCTTTGCCATGATTCCAAGCTTAAAATTGCTCTTTTCTCCACTGAGCCTTTTTCTTTTGCTTCTTATATTATTTGACATTTCTGACACCTGAAAGAAAACCTGAGGCATATTTTGCTACCACTTAAAAGTAGCTGAGAAGATACTGGCAACTCTTAGAATGCCCAACTCAGAGTAGCACGACTCACTAGGCAGAATTATATTTGAAATCAAAATGTTTTACACAATCTTATTTCAAGTAACAAAAAGTCCCATACCTTTTCAAGATTTTCTCAATGTTTAGGTCATTTGTGATTGAATAATGCTTTGAGGGGGTTTTTTTATTCTTTTTTATGATTTTTTTTAATTAGAGCAGTGTTTGGTACAAAGGTGACGTGAGTGTTAAATTAAGAATGTGTTTGCATTGTTTTGCTTTGCCCTTTTAAAGTTCCCCCGTGTTTTAGCAGGTTCAGTTATTGTCATATGTTCAGTTGATAGGCTCTGATTCACAGAATCTTCCCTGTGGACAGAGGGACTAAGAGTGACTGGGGAACTGCAAAGCAGAGCTATTAAATTTATATTTACTGCTAATCATTTCAAGTCTTGGCAGCCAGCCTAATTGCCAGCACAAAGAAGACGCTCATGAGAATCATGGTCATATAACTTGCCCAGTGACTTTCAATATGATACATGGTTTCTGAAAGCTCTTGGCTTATTGGGAGAGTAAATGTTATTGCAGCTGGAGTTTCGTTATGCTGTTTCCAACTCAGGATTTATTAAAAATAATTTAATGAAATATATAATTTAAAGAGATGAGGCAACATGTGATTAAGAGCTTCCCATTTTGTCTTTCTGAGACAGACAGCAATATATAACCTCCTTAAAAGACCGAAAATGAATCTAGGGCTTTTTCTATGCATAGTTTCCATTAATGTTAATAGCTTTTTGTGGGTATAGTTTTTATTAATGTTAATGAGATGCCATCTTCAAGAAAAGAAAAGGAAAGAAAAAAATATAAGAGAACTGATCCGCAGTTGTTTCAAGTATTTTCTGATGTAGGCTGAGAATGAATGCCTAATAATAAAGTATACTGACTCCAAAGACAGGGCAATATTCACCTTCTATTTTTGTTTTCATTATGTCTTAGCTTTTCTGAAGTTGTGTATTCTGGAAATCTACAGAAAATACAACTATTTCAGTTGTATCAGCAGTACCAGTTGTTTATTCAAACAAAGATTTCCCACATTTAGTGTTTTATAAGGTTTTCCTGTTCTCTGCAGAATTGCACCTGTAACTACTACTTAAACAGAGCACGTGTTTTAAGTGATACAGCAATACTTAACTACGAAAGAAGGTGAATTATCAGGGAAAAAAAGACAGGAAAGATGTTTTTCTTGACATTTCATCAAGGTCAATCAAACATCTACAGAGAAAGAGCAATGTTCTAATATGTGCCGCATATCCAATATGTCAATTTTTGTATTAAAATTGTACGCTGAAAAGGGCATATGTTTAAAATCCTACCTAGCATCAGCAAATTAATAGTCCAGGGGCTAAAATGGAGGTAATACGTTTTTATTCTTAAGACTGTAATTTCCCTTTGTTCTTTGGCTTTGTCCTATTCCTATAGTCTCTAGAATAAAATAGCATAGCATTTCCTAACGCAGTAAACAGGTCACTCATAATTTTTCAAAACAAAAAGTTACCTTTTGTTAAAAAAAAAATCTTATGTTATACCACAGGGAAAAAAAAGCGAAATGATGAATAGTTTGAACTTCTTCATGAAGGTCACTTCCAAAAAATATCCAGGTTCTCTTGTATTACTCTGTCATGAGTGTGGGCATATGTGTATGTATGTTAAACATTATGGACATTTTTTTTCTTTCCTTTAATTTTCATTATCGCTAATTTCCATCCCATCTACAACGTGGTATTTATGACCCTAGATCAGCACACAAATGAGAATATCATTAACGTTAAAGCTTAACTGTAACCAAAAATATTAATATTAAAGCCAGAATCTTTATTAATAGGATTTTATGCAAAAAGGCATGATTTTTTTCCTTGTCACTGGTTTGTTCCAGTTTCATGTGTCTTTTCAGTTTCTGCCTCAGTCTGAAAATATTCTTGAAAGAGAAATAGCTAGATCCCCCTATCCACAGGATTTCATATCCTGTCAGCCCCTCTTTCTGGTGCAAGGCCAGACGTCTAATCTTGTTTGCTTAAAGGCACCTGGGAGAGAAAACTCTGGAAATACATGTCTGTGCTAGTAAGAGATTTTGAATGAAAAAATAAGATAATGTAGATTTTATTCAAGTGTGCTAATTTTACATTCAAATGCTACTACTGAAATTTAGGACTGATGAAAATCAACATTGTGATTTGATAGTTAATGTTGCTGCCACATTTTCAATAAATCAACTGTTGATTTTAGGACTATTCCAGGCACTGGTACTGACCTAAGTGTTCAGAAGAATATAAGGGAGTAGAGACAGTTGAAAAATAGGAAAGTTTATATTAACCTATATATATCCACAAGTAACAACAGTGAAGGAGTGTTCAATATTGCTAGACAGTAAATGTTTGATTAATAAATGTATGAATCAATGATTGAATAAACTCAAAGGGGCTAAAGTACTTGTAGTTGCTGAATTCATAGCAAGAGATTATGAAGGGGTCTTTGAGAAATGTCTTAAGACCAAAATTGTACTGGGGGAGAGAGAGAGATTTCAAATATCTATTTAAATTTGGTACCTATTTACCCATGAAACAATTTTAAATAATGTGATTCCATGTATAAGACATTCTAGAAAAAGCAAAACCATAGACAGAAATACCTGATGAATGGTTATCAGAAACTGGTGTTGGAGAGGATTCACCATAACAAGGCATGAGAGAACTTTTTGGGGTGATGGAATTGTTTTGTATCTAGGTTGCCTTGGTGGTTACATAACTGTATGCATTTGTCGTAACTCACCATACTATATGCTTTAGAAAGTGTATGTTTTCCTATATGTGAATTATATCTCAGTAAACCTAATTTTGAAAACAATAAAGCTCTGGAATTATTGTGCTACATAGGCACTTATAGATATAAGAAAGGATGCCTGCCTTAAAATAACCTATAATCTAATTTGTTAAATTAGTCAAAATTAATGTACATATATATTGTAGTAAAAGGAAAGAGCAATAAATTGAGATTTAGGCATGCTAGATTCTGTTGTTCCCTTGTTGGTTGAGTAACTTAACCTTTGTCAGCCTGTCTTTACATCCAGTAAAATAGTAAGAGTAGCCAATACACAAATTCTGATATCAGTTTCGGTTCTAAAGATTTATGGTTCTATTATCTTGGTCTGCTACCTTGTGTTAATGATGGGAGAAAGTGGGCTTTCTTGAGAAGCCATCAGTAATCTATACTGAAATATCATAAATTGTATGAAAATCCCAAGCACTAAACAACTTTGGAATTTGACTCTAAGTTTCAGTTGCCTAAGACAGGTTGTGATCCAAATGATACAATTTAAGTAGGAAAATAATATATCCAATATTTTTATCAAGGTCAACAGTGGTTATCAGTGTCAATCCTCTGCCCACCTTCATAGTCTACCAGCAGCATTTTACATGGTTGATCATTCTCTCTTCTGCAAAACTCTTGTTCACTTGGTTTCTGGAACCACACACTTTTTTCTGATTGTTTCTTCAGCGTCTCTTTTTCTGGTTCCTGCTTATCTCCCTGATTGTTAATTATTAGAGACCCCCTAGAGCTCAGTCCTGGCCTCTTCTCTTTTCTATCTATACTCACTCCCCTGGAGACCCCATTGTCTCCATGACTTTAAGTACCATTGATGTGTAATCTTTCAGGTTTTAGCTCCAGATTCTAGACTATATCCCCAATTTATTACCCAATCTTGTACAAACTTTAGTTGTCCAAAATTAATCTGATATTCCTCTCAAAATTTAATACAAAATTATCTATCACAAGGGATGGCAATCCATGCTTCCTGTTGCTTTTACCAAAAACCTTGAAGTCATCTTGAGTTCTTTATCCCACACCTCACATACAATCTAGCAGAAAAATCTTGTTGGCTCTACCTTAATATGATTTGATTATAATTAAAATGTAATCAGAATTTAACCTCGTGTCACTCTTTCAATAACCGATTAATTGTTCTCTATACTTTAATTTATCCCCATAGGAGCTGAGAATGATTGTTTTATAACTTCAATCAGATTATGTCAATTGCCTGCTTAAAATCCCCCATTATCACCTCTACCCACAACACAGAGTAAAATCTAAAACTTTTCCATTGACCTCTAAGCTCCTATATGATCTATTGGGTTGTTGAAAAAGTCATGATGCATTTTTGCAACGAAAAACATAGAAAAAATACATCATGACTTTTCCGACAACCCAATATGATCTTCTTCAACACCCTGCCCCCCCCTCCCCCATACACACTTCTTTATTTCTTAATTGCTTTATTCCAACCATACTGGCCTCCTTAAAATATGCCATGCTTGCTTCTACCTCTAAGCCTTCATATGCTGTCTTTCCTTTGTTCAGAAGACTTTTCTCCCAGACATTTGCATTGTTTGTTACCTAACCACCTTTGATCTTTATAAGGTCACATTTTTAGTGAGGCCTTACCACTGTGATTTTTAGTGTCACCCACTCACACTTCTTTTTTTTCTCTTGTTTTATTATCTGACCATATCACATATTATATATTTAATGTATTTATGTTATATTCTGTTTCCCCATTCTAGAATGAAAGCCATATGAGGGCAGAAATTTGGGGCTGTTTTTTTGTGTTTTGTTTTGTTTTGTTTTGTTTTGTTTTGGGGTGTGTGTGTGTGTGTGTGTGTGTCCCCTCTTTGGAAAGAAAAGTCTGAAAGCCTGATTTCCTCCAGGACATCTATTAATGGATGCAGTCTCTGGGAAATGGAAATGAACCTGTGCCCTAACAAGCACTGTGGAACACACCATGACATCCAATGTGCTGTTGGTTTCCATGCACGCTTCTTCCATTTGAGCAGGTCCTGTCAGATGAGATTAAAATGTCTTCACAACCACCGAACACAGAGAACAAAACCCTGTATTTTGTGAAAATAGCAAGTGGGAAAGGGATGACAGTTCATGTGGGTGATCACTCTAGTATAGGACACTGGGAAGAGCACTGCTTGCCAGTCAGCTGAAAATAATTAGCATAGTGAAGTGGGGCACATTGCTGAGGACCTCATTAATATGACTCCTCAGGGAGGGATTTTTACTTAGAAAAATTAGCCTCTCCTCTCAGAAAGCGCTGAAAAGGCATCCTCCAGCCTCTGGCGAGGACCCGAGCTTCTCCATTATCACATCTGGTAACAGAAGAGAAGGTACTTTGATTCATTGTCACGTTCAGATAAGTGAAGAAAGAAGCTTCTCAACAAGTGCGAATAGATTTAGTAAACAAGTAGAATTTTTTTTTAAAGGGTTATTTAAGCAGCAAGTGTATCTGCTGTCATGCAGCGTGGCTGTCTGGGCTTGAAGGACTGCCTTTGCAATTGTGTTCTGCAGACTTTTTATGAAAATTCAGCGAAGGTACCACTTCCTCTCCAAAGATTTTTGGGGAGGTTTTCTAAAGAAAATCAATTTTGCAGACTTTGTTTATCTAATACATGACACCCATTCCTGTTGTATATTATTTTATATTGCATTATAAATAACCCAGAGCTTTATCGACCTTTGTCAATCTTTAGGAAAGGTCTAGTTTTTGTGGTGGTCTTTATATTTGCTTTAAGCACATCAATGATTCAATCTCACTGAACCGTAATAATACAACACTAGGATGTTTTCTTCCTTCCCAATCAAGAGAATCATAATCTGTATCCCTCAGTTTTGCACCTCTCATTGTATCCACATGGATAAGAAGCATTTGTTGTGAGCAGTGCAACGTAGTGCTTAAGATACATTCAAGGTTAACTCCTGTTATTATCACACTCTAAGTTCAAGTATCAGCAATGAATCAAAGTCGCACTAAGCCAATGGATCTGAAATGACCAGTAGCTTGCCCAAATTCCCTTTAAAATGCTTTAAGGGAAATCAAGGTTTTGTGGCATCAGTAGTTACTACCTTGAAAGGTTTTGTTTAACAATATATAGGACTAGTTTGTCATAACTTACACTGAAGCTGTTTTATATTAAATTCCAAATATGGAGCAATATTTAAGGAAAATAGAGAATATGTATTATTGTCAAATCAATAAATTCAATGACTTTGTTAAGTTACCTACTTTTAATAAAATATGCATTCATGTTTAAACAACAACCAAAGACTATGGGAATGGATGTTAATACTTTCATTTCACCTTGTGGATAGCATGTACCTCCATTACAGAGCAGAGTGCCTATTTTAAAAGGTAATTGTTTTCAGAAGTTATGAAGATGGATTTAAATTAATATGTGTATTCCTATAAATAAACTATAAACAGTATGGTGATTACTAGTTTTCTAATATCCGGTTCCTAGGCCTACAGTCTACCTTCTGCCGTATATACGTGTGCACCTGTGTGTATCTGAGTCCTTGAACATTTTCCAGAGTGTCTTAATCATATTTTATAAAGATGTATATAGTAATGCATACTTAGTTAATTTAAGCTTGAGGGTTTTTTTTTAAGATGTTTTTATTGGGGAGTTGGGAGAGGGGAATAGCGTTGAGGAATTGGGGAAGGGGAACTGACAAGTTGCTGTCCTTTTGTTCTTCAGTCTAGTTGTGAAGAACGTAGCTTCACTGGCCCATGTTGGTATTATCATTGCGCTCTTCCTGGGTGAGGCTGTCACTTGCTGGCCATTGGACATCCACTCACGGTGGCTCATGGCAGCTCAAGAAAGCCCATGCCAGCTGTCAGCCAGCCTGACTGCAGCCTACGCCGTCACCGGCGACTCACGGCAGCTCAGCTCCAGGTCGAGCTATTGTTCACCATCTTAGCTGTAGAGGGCACAGCATCACTGGCCCTAATGTGACATTCGAACCAGGGCCCTGCTGCTCAGAGCTGGCGTCCCAAGCCAACTCCTAACCAATGTGCCACTCGGCCAGCCCTAAGCTTGAGATTTTATTGATCCTTCACTTCATATATACATACTTTGAAAGTACTCAACAGATTAGAAGATACTGAGATTACCTTTCAGTGGGAAACAGACAAAGTGAGAATAATCTTAAACATCATATTAGATTGCCTTTTTGTTTGCTCTTAATGCTTGGGATTTTGCTCACAGTAGAGCAGGACTCTGTTAGCAGCTGCTCCAAGAAGAACATGTGATGGAGTCCAGAAGAACGAATTGGGTGCACATGTTCAACAAATAACAGGTTCCTCTTTCATTGAACCAAACACATGTTTCTAAAAAACTCATGAAAGTGCCTTTTGCATCACTTATGGGAATGCATATTGTGTGTCAGTCATCTTGAGTGCTAATGGAAAAGTTAAAAAAAGCAAATTGGAAATATAAAAATGTATCAAATAAATAAGGAAAATGCCACTAAAACAGGTCAATTAGGTGGCAGTTGCAAGGATTAACATGTGAACTAGAAGGCATATAGATATTCCCATATTTTAGTTCCTCTTGCCTTGTTAGCAAAATTAGGATTTTGAAAGAAAACTTCTTGGCTAGGATTATAAATCCTTTACTATATTTTCCACTAAGCCTGGAATACTTTCTGTATTTTACATTCAAATGATAGAGTTTTTAAAAAATGAACCTCCTTTTTCAACCTTTCTCTGTTTACAGTCAGATTTTGCATCTCTGATCCCTGCCACAGGTTTTACACACAAGAAACGCTCAGATAAAAGACAAGGGGAAACATGCCATTTCTTAGGGTTTTTTCAGAAGGACTTATAGACACAATTGTGATTTCTGCTTATATTACTAACATAAAAGAAGGCCCTAAAATGTGTCGAAAATCAGTGAATTTTTATTGTTTTATTATTTTCTTTAAAAAATAAAAAGGTTTTCAACACACCCAGTCTTTCAAAAATAGTAATAAAAAAACCCCATAATATGTAGAAATTCTGACAAAGCATAACCTAGAAATAAGGTGATGCAGTGTCTGTTTCTCATGTGCAAAAATTCAATTTAATATGTGGGGAGATTTTTGACTTGAAATGAAGACTGATCAGATGAGCAGCATGTAGCTCTTAGTATCACGGAGACACAAGGTGTCTGTTCTAAGCCTACTGGCAAATATAGATGTAAAGCTTATCAGAAAGCCTGCAAGACTGACTAAGAAAGGGCAGGTTAGCAAATAAGTATTATGCCTTTTTGAAATGAACATTGTCTTTTCCCAAGCAAAAATGAACCTGACTTTAAGTGGGATAACGCAGACTCAATGTGCAAAGAAATCCTCCCTATTAGTGAATTAAAATGTATTCCAGACTTATGTTCTGAGAAAGCTTTGACTGATGTCTGCCCCTGATTATATCACGGTCCCTTTTACGGCCAATAGAAGCAAAATCTAAATGTCTCACTGACTTGGTCACCCCTAAGTCCATCGGCATCCCCAGATTTCTTCAGACCGATAGCTCAGCAGTTCACTACTATGGTTTCTAAAGAGAGTTGTGGAGTCTGCTTTAGGATTTAAAGAAAACAAAATCACACACAGAGCTACACTTTCTGTTTTTGTTAAGCTACTTTTAAAAGCTAGAAAAAAAGAAAATTTTATTTGGAAGAAATGCTCTTATATTGCAGTTTTTCTCCAGCTGAAAAAGTCACCATGTAAAATGTCATAGTCACATTGCTCTTCCATTTCTTTTTTTTTTTTCCTAAACAATAAGTACTTAACATGCATGCCCAGCCTATAATCTTAGGAAGCTATAACAACGGAAAAAATGCCCACTATATAATTTACTTTCCTAGTATTTAAAGATTTCTTAAATAGATTGATCCTATTCATCAAACATCTCTACACATGATATCAGGGTGTGGTCTGCAGACTGGCAGCAAAGCATCACCTGAGAGTTTGTGAGAAATTTAGATTCTCAGGCCCCACCCCAAATCTCCTGAATCAGAATCTTCTTTCTAACAAGATCCCGGATGACTCACAAACACATTAAATTTTGAGAATCCTTGCTCTACAGTCTGCTTTTTTCAGTAGGGACACAGTGTGTTAAGTGTAACACTGAGACTTTTGTGTTGGCTGTGACATACCTTTACCTTTAGGTTAATTGGCTAAACCACAGCCACTCTTTTGGAAGGTGGCTGGCCTGATTCATCATTCCTACCATAGAAGAAAGAACCCCTAGGCCTTTATTTAATTTCTTCCCAGCGTAGACTTATGCCAAAGATCCTGCCAATGCTATAGAGTCTAGACAATGCCATAAAAAAGTAATGGCATTACATTTCCTAGCAATAGAGGCGGTGGGCCAATGCTAGTATTTTTCACAATAGGAATTCTGGCCAGTGGATCATGTATATTTTTGTCATGATCTTATCAAAATTTAGAGTGAATTTTTTTTTCCTGACAGCCTGAGGCTTTATGATTTGGCTCACTGAATCTGTGAGAAGTACCCACTGAAACCCTTCCAGTGGCTGTGCGAAGCCATGCACACTAGACTGTTGCTTATAATACTATCTAAAGCAGATTGCTCTTTTCTGAGTCACATAGCAAGAAATGACTCTTGGAAGGAGGTATGATCATTTAATATTTGCACCTACAATACATTTCTGCTTTGCTATTTGTCAATTCTGTATTACATGCTTTATTAAAAACACGTTCTCAAGCACTGACTTCTACCTTTCAGACTCGAATGTATGCTGCACAGAAATAGTCGTTTTGCTTATTTACAGTTTATACCTGTATGTAAATTATGGATTGAGGAGGAGGATGTGGAAAATCTTTTTCTTGGCTGTTGTCATTGCCTGTTTTCCTTATCTCTAGGTTAAAGGGTGTTCATGGGAACCTCTAGTAATTTTGTAATTCAAAAGTTGCTGTTATTTTGCACCACACTTTAGGGGTTTTGCTGACTGAAAGGAACTACATAAATCTAAGGAGTGTTTATCGTTTTATGGTCCTCAGTTTTCAATGTGAAAGCTGCAAGATATGGGCTGAAAATGTTTCAAGGTGTATCTGCTTTCAGTATTTATTTTCTTGTCCAACCAGGTTCTGATAAAAACAATCACAAGCAAACATTTTGAAAATTCCGACTTCTCCCTTTATTTCCAAGGCTTTTCATGCACACATACATGAAACACACATGTGCACACACAGAGAGGCAATTTTCTGTTATTTCTGGGACTCAGCCCAGAAGATCATGAAAATGGTTGCCTGACATTGATACCCCACTGCCTCCATTTGATACCAGAAAGGTGCAGAAATTTTTAAGTCCTTTTTTGTAGGAAGAGCCACAGAAAAAGAGCAGCATCAACGAAGAGATATTGAAGAAAAGTTAGCTTTAATCAGTGACATTAGCTACATGCCTATTTTTGAGAAAAAGCTCTTGCACTCCTCCTATAAAGTGTTTTAAATTTTGTTAACTTGATTTACCTGAAAATATTTAGAAATGTCAGTGTCCAGGAGGTGACTTGGGGAAGGAGGATTTTGCCAGAGCCTCAGCAGAGGAGATAGGGAAAGAGACAGAGGTTTTTCTTGCTTTATAAAAGCCCCACATTTTGTAGATATACAAGTGCTCCACCTTTTAGATATGCAAAGCAATTTTGGTGACTGATTTTAAGAATCCCTCAGAGTGCCCTTTTTCATTAGTGATCTGACCCCATCAAACTCTGAAGATAATTTGAAAAAGGCATTACAGATCTAATGTTTGACTTTCATATTTGAATGTATGATTTCTTTCCATTGCAAATCTTTCTCTTAACTACCTTTTTCAAACGTAGACAAAGGATTTAATTGATAATTTATCGTATGTCTTATTGCTGAGTTAACATTTTAGGTTGTATTTCTAATGACTACTATGGGGTTCAGATAATAACTTCAACTTCAGTGAGTTTTCCCAGTTTCCCAAAGTCAATTATTAGAGCCTGCAATACTGTGTCATAAATCTTTCTGGTAAACTTCAATTGCTATAGTCAAGCCAGTGGAAGATCAACAAAAATTGGGTAGCTTTTTATAGTACTCCAGCAAGAGGTGCAAGTAATTATTCCTTCAGTCTGCAAAGCATTTGTCTTGTATTAAATATTGTTAGTCACAATAAAAAAGAGAATTGGAGCCTCAGGAGAATTCCAAGCTATGTCTTCAGGCACATTTGGAAAGGTTCAAAAATCAATTAGGCAAAAAATCTAACTACTAGTATTAAAAAGATAGCAAATGTAATTGCTTAGCCCCAAGATTGACCCTGTGAAAATTATTTCTCCTTAATAAGCCTTCTTAATAAGACAGACTGCTTATAAATTGAATATATATACATATATATATGTATATATATAAAAGCTTACATTAAATATAAAGTCAGACAATTAAGTTCGCAAACTTCCTACCATGTACTTCTGATGTAACAGGAAGACTGTTGCTTCTGTTCATAATAGAAATACTCTAGCAGTTTTGAAGATATATTAAATAAAAATATATGAGGCATAAAACTGTCATAGATGGCAACATTTCCAGAAACAAGTATGACTTTTCTCAGCTGGTTTGCTCTTCCTGCCGCATTTGTGTACCTGATTTCTACATTTTGTTTAAGACAGCTAGCATACGTTCATGGTTAGACCCAGGCTGTGCATTCAGACACTCCTAGATTCATATCTTGCTTATATCGCACAGTAGTTGTGTGAGCTTGAGAAAGTTATTGACCATTATAAGTCTCAGGCCATAAAAGCAAAAAAAAAATGGATATAATAATGGTACTTCCTTTACTGGGTGGTCGTAGAGATTAAATGAGAAAGTACACATGAACTGCTTTGACTATGCCAGGATGAGAGTTAGTGCTCAAGGAGTATTGATTTTTGTTCGTGTTATCTCACCTTGGGTGAACTCCTGGGTACTCTCAGAAATTTATTTCTTCTGTGGCCCTACTGTACTTTTCTTTTTTTAATTAGCATATATGTGTGTGTGTGTGTGTGTGTGTGTGTGTGTTTTAATAGACTTTATTTTGTAGAGCAGTTTGAGGCTCACAGCAACATTCAATGGAAGTTACAAAGATTGCCCATATATCCTTCACGTTAGGGTTGACTCTTGGTATTGTAGATTTTATGGGTTTTGACAAATGGATAATGATACACATCCACTATTACAATATCATACTATAGAGTGGCTTCACTGCCTTAAAACTCCTCTGCGCTCTGCCTATTCACCTCTCCCACCCCAGCTCCTGTCAACCACTGACCTTTTGGAGTCTCCACAGTTTTGTCTTTTCCAGAATGTCATATAGTTGGAATCATACGGTATGAAGCCTTTTCAGATTGACTTCTATCACTTAGTAATATGAGTTTAAGGTCCCTCCAAGTCTTTTGATGGCTTAATAGCTTATTTTTTTTATAAATAATATTCCACTGTCTGGATATACCAGTTTATTCATTCACCTACTCAAGAACATGTTGGTTGCTTCCAAGTTTTGGCAATTATGACTAAAGCTGCTGTAAACATCCATGTGCTGATTTTTGTGTGGACATTAAGTTTTCAGCTTATTTGGTTAAATACCAAATAATTGCTGGATTGTATGCTAAGAATATGTTTAGTTTTGTAAGAGACTGTCAAACTGTCTACACAAGTGGCTGTGCCAATTCACATTCCCACTAGCAATGACTAAGAGTTCCCGTGGCCCCACATCCTTGCCAGGATTTGGTGGTGTCAGGATTTTGGGTTTTGGCCATTCTACTAGGTGTGTAGTAGCATTTCATTGTTGTCTTAATTTGCAGTTCTCTAATGACATATGATATGAAACATCTTTTTATATGCTTATATGCTATCTGTACATTTTCTTTGGTGAGGTGTCTGTTCAGGTCGTTGGCTTATTTTGGTATTCTTGTAGTTTGTTTTCATATTGATGAGTTTAAGAGTTTATTGTACGTTTTGGGTAAAATGTGTTTATCAGGTATGTCTTTTACAAATATTTTTTCCCAATCTGTGGTATATTCTTTTTTACATCACTAATTTTAGAGTTCAGTTTGTATATCTCTTGCATTGATATGTCAATACTTGTGTATATGAACCCTACCTTCAAAAACAGGGAACAGACCTTGAGTGTGTTTTGTATCTTCCATAGTACCTATTTAGTCCACTGAATGCATTGAGATACTCAACAATGATTAATTGAGCAATTAAATGATTAATGTCCAGTGGAAGTCATTTCACTGTAGTTATACTCCAAATTAAGGAGTTCCATAGAAGGACCCAGGACTAGTGGTGTTAGACAGGGCTTTCTACAAATAACATGATCCTCCTCCTGTCTCACTTTTCAGCATATTAAGATAGATTGAAAATGAACATTAAGGGCAAAGAGAGTCCCCCAGAAATTCTCTTAGCATTGAACTTAAGCTTTCCAAACCTTTTCAGAGTTGAGGGAGTTACAGGTAGATCACTTGTATAGGCAGAACTGTGGTCATTGAGTTTTAGAACACATGTCTCAGACAGATAATTGATGGGTAATCTTTATTTTTGGTACAGATTTCAAAACTTGCATGCGTGTGTGCGCGCACACACACAAGTGTAAAAATAAATAAAAGCAGACATTAATTGATTCAAAAATATTTTTAGTGTCTACTATATGCTGAGACATTGTGTGATAGCCAAAGGTCAGTTTGACAAAGATGAACTCAAAAAGCTTTATAAAGCTGTAGTGCAGAGGAGTCGTATGCACAGATAATTACAGTGTATGGTTAACAGGTATGTGCAGTAGGGATGTACAGCATCAGGAGAGGAAGAAATTAATTATATCTGGGAGAGGGGAGTCATCTACTCATCTAACAGATCTTTATTAAGCATTTGCACTTACTGTGGCTGAAGTTTCCTGCCAGATAATGGGCTGTAGGGATGAGTTTCAAAAATACCATACCTTCGAGTTTTTCACAGTGCAAGAATCAGATCCAAGGGTAGTGATGGCTTCAGAAAAGAATCTCAGGGAAGCCCTTTTGGAAGAGGCATCATTTGGACTTGGCATCAAAGGAGTCATAGGATATGGGTATTTGGAGATGTGAGCAATGAGAAGGGAAACACATTTGAGGTACTGGTAACAGAAATGGCATAGGCACCTGACAGTCTCATGTTCAAAAAACAAAGAATCCACTAATTTCTGATTTCGTTTGATGATCATTTTAAGAATTCTCACAATTAAGTTAGAGAATTGTTGCAAGGATGTTGCTAACCTTTTTTTTATATCAGAGGGATTATTCATTATGAATTTGTACCAACTGGATGGACAGTTAACCAAGTTTATTATCTGAAAGTGCTGAAAAGGCTGCATGAAAAAGTTAGATGACCTGAACTTTTCTCCAACAATTCATGGCTCTTGCATCACGACAGTGCATCAGCTCACACGGCACTGTCTGTGAGGGAGTTTTTAGCCAGTAAACAAATCACTGTATTGGAACACCCTCCTTACTCACCTGATCTGGCCCCCAATGACTTCTTTCTTTATCTGAAGATAAAGAAAAATTTGAAAGGAAGACATTTTGATGACATTCAGGACATCAAGGGTAACACAATGACAGCTCTGATGGCCATTCCAGAAAAAGAGTTCCAAAATTGCTTTGAAGGGTGAACTAGGCACTGGCATCAGTGCATAGCTTCCCAAGGGGAGTACTTTGAAGGTGACCATAGTGATATTTAGCAATGAGGTATGTAGCACTTTTTCTAGGATGAGCTCACAAACTTAATTGTCCAACTTCATATATCTGGGAAAGTATAAGCAATATGCTAATAAAGATTGTATTTATTGATAACAGACTTTGACCTATACATTATTTTAAGCACTTTACTATTAAAAAGAATCATGTAATTTGTACTAGATCTCTGAGGCAGATATGATTTTTATTCTGAATTTTGCTAAAGGAAATCATGGCTTGCCTCACATGGGACTCAGGCACACCCTTGGGCACATTTGATTGAATTCTATACTGTATGTCAAAACCATGACCAAGTTCTCGATGACCCTCAGCAATCTGTCTCTATGAAAAGAATTTACAACTCAAAATATTTTTATTTTTTTACTTATTTTATATTTTTTATTAGTTTCAGGTGTACAAAGCAACCTAATAGTTAGACATTTAAACCCCTTATAAAGTGATAACCCACCCCCCAAGCTACTACCCCTCTGACACCTTATATAGCTCTAACAATACCATCGACTATCTTCCCTATGTTGTACAACACATCCCGTGACTATATATACCTATAGATTTAGTTATAGTTGACACTCAGTATTATTCTACTTCAGCTCTTCAGGCATATAGTGTATTGGTCAGGCATCTACACAGCCTATGATGTGATCCCCTTGGTAAGTCCAGTGCCCATCTGGCACCTTACATGATCTTTACAACCTTGTTGATTATCTTCCCCATACTGTATTAACTACCAATTTGTATTTCTTAATGCCTTCACCTTGTTCACCCTGCTCCCAACCCCATTCCCATCTATCAGTCTGATAGACGTATTACCTATCTGGCAACATACCTAGTTCAGGATATTTTTAAAGGGTATTTCAAAAGATGCTTGAAAAACAAAAATAAGAGAAAGAGAGAGAGAGAGAGAGAGAGAGAGAGAGAGAGAGAGAGAGATTGCTCTGAGTCAGTAAATATGGATTCATCAAGTCTAAAGTCAGAATAAGCAGAGTCTTGTGTGACGTGGTTTTTGTTTGTTTGTTTTCTGCAAAGTGATGAACAGGAAGGGATCTGCTTAGATGAGAGGATGTAATGACAGATAAAAAGAGAAAGCTGTGGTGTTTGACTCATGTTCAGATTTTATCTTCTCCATCAAGCAGAATGATACACTGGAGAGCGTAATATGGAGTTGAGGAAGATTAAGCCCAAGATAAATAAGAGAGTTAGTGTTTTCAGACAGCAGAGCTGGAAGAGAGTATTTTGGATGAAGAAAAAAGGCTTGAGCAAAATCAAAACAGATGGAAAATCTGGAGGGGGTGGTTAAAGTCCTGTAATTGTGTTTCCAAATCCACAAGAATGAATATAGAGAAGACATCTTACTAATGAACAGTGTGCAAAGGTCTAGGAATTTTAGTTTACTGAAAGCTCAGAACTGCAAATAGTGAGTGTGGCTATTAAAAAACTTAAGCAATATTGATGGAAGAATAATGCCTAATTAAGGAAAATTGTGCACTGTTTAGTACCCATTTCATGTATTGCCTTTAAGTCGATGCATTGTGTTAAGGTCCTTTAGAATCTAAGTTTGTTAACAAACTGTATGTCTGAAGGGTGAATGGTTAGAAACACTTCTCTTAAATGATTGAAAGTTAAAAAATAGAAAATTATTCTCCAGGAGAAGACTTGAACTGAGGGTGGAAGAAACTGGACTGGATAACTGTTTTCACAAAGGTGAAAGGTTATCATATCGGAAAGGGGTACAGATTACACTATATCGATTCATACTGCAGACACATTAAAAAGAGGTAACTTTCAATTCAGAAGGATTTTCAAAAATGAATAGACTGCTTTGAGAATTAGTAATATCACTGGCTGGTTTCAAGTTGAATTTAAATGCCCTTTGTCAGAGAGACTTTAGAACAGCTTCCTGAATCGGGAGAGAATTTGGACCCACGACCTCTTTCCAATTCTAAGATTTCTGTTATTTTAATATTCAGTATTTTTATTCAGTATCATTCAGTTATTGGCATAGTCCCTGTCATTTCTTTCACCAGTTGTGTCCTGGTGCATTATGGGACAATTAAAATAATAGTCCAGGAGAAATCTTGTAAAGGTCCTATGTTTATGGTCTCTGTAGTTGTTTAACAAATAAATAGTTGTTTGCAACTTAAAGTTTTAAATAATCTGAGCAAATAAAATGAAATGAAGTGTTATACCTAATGAGGGTCCATCAAAGGTCTAAGTTCTGGAGAGGAAATGAGAGACAGGGGATGTTGACAATTTTATCTTTTAGAGTACTGATATTTTAAAAAGAAACTGAGTTTATGGGCATTCTCTTAGGCTATCAATAGGGGAACAATAGAAAAATTTTATGACTAGTATTGTGAAGAAGCCAATGCATATTGTATAGTCTAAATTAAAACCCAGGGGGGAAGTAATTACGCAGTTGTACTGTTGAATTTTATTGGGTAACCACTATTATCCAATAATGGAGAAACAAAACAAAAAGAGAAGCTAGAATTGGTCTCTCCACTCAGCTGCCACCTTGTATCATTTTTTTATTGCTTAAGGCATTATTTTGTGTACACGCCCACTCCCACATATCAACTTGGAAAAAGAATTAGACTTGAAATTATTGCTTATGTTGAAGTTTATGCAAATTAAGGGGTCTGCTTCCTCAACATTCTTCCTAAGTGTGGAGGGATATTCGATGTTCTATTGGTAATGATCATTGCTTTTCTCCATCTTCTACTTGTTGCTTACATTACACAGCTGCCTTAGCATGACTCAGAGGATAAGAAACTCCCACATGGCCATGCCATTGCCCTTTTGCTTCACAAAGGTCCCTCTTCCATAGTAAACATAGGTTTGTTGTGTTAACTGTATCAGCATCAGGAAGTATTATTGCATATAAATAAAAACCTTTGTCAATATAATTATGCTGAATATATTCTTATTTTGTGTTCTGGACTATCTTTATTTTTTGATAGATTATATATAGCAGAAACCCAGGAAACATCATTTTGTTGTGTCATCAGTAAATGAAAATAAACCCACTCTACAACTAAAAGTGAAAGATTGCTCCTTGGATACATTTGTACTGTCTCAGTGTTGTCCCCTGGCCTCAACCAAAATGAATATAGAAGCAGTTTTGATGGGAAGCATCAGCTGTGAGTGTAGGGTCTTCACCAGTCTTCTGCGGCAGTAATTGTTCTCAAGACATCCAACATCCTGTTAGACACCAAATTCGGTTATCTTTTTTTCTCTCCTTGTTTTTTTTGTTTGTTTGTTTTCATTTTGTTAAGATTAAGAAACAATCTAAAATATCAAAGCACACAGGAAGAGTATGCTATTTAGATGCTATAGCAATGCCTCTTTTATTCCTGTTTTGTTTTGTTTTTGCAATGCTTTCCACTTGTTGCACAGTGGTTCTCACAACTTGAACCATTAAAATAATGGTTGAATTATTGAACAAATTGAATTAAAACATATTAAGGTATATAAAAATTAAGGAGGCTATTGTAGGATAGCATAGAATTACAGAACTGAAAAAGGATGACCTAGCAAATGAAGATGTTGAACTAAATGAGGAAACTGAGAAACAGAAGTGTTAGGTAATTTGTTCAAGGTCACAAATTTAGTTAGGCACGAGAATTGTAGTTTCCTTTATTATCAGGAATTGTTCCTTTCTTTCTTGTTCATTCATTGTTCATTCTTTCTATTATAGAAATTTTCTAGCACAGATAAAAGAAAATAACATAATAGACTTCAATGACCTATCATCCAGAGTCAATATTTAGAATGACTTGCCAAAAAAATGTCCATGTACTCTCATTAAACTTATATTTCACTTTTTTATTCTAAGGTATTTTGCTAAATGTCTTTTACTACTCCTTATGAGAATGTATGCATTTATGTTTGATTGTCTCATTCTTAGAATAGTTTTCTGAAGATTGGCATCTTTATGTTATTAAAATGCTTAATTTTGCATCCAACAGTGTAGTTTCAGCTCAGTAGCAAGCAGTGTGTGATTGTTTTCCTTCCCCCACCCCCAACTATTTAAACTACTTCCATTTGCTGTCACATTGCATTGATTGACATGTCTAAAAGCTAAAACATGAGGATAATATTGAAAACATTTATTTCATACTTTACTGGGAATGCTTTTAATGTTAGGCATGTTGGTGGCAGTAGATTTAAGATTTGCTTTTATCATGCCAAGGAATATTTTTCTAGTCTAACTTATTAAGTGATTTTTTTTAATCAAGAATGGTATTGGCTTTACCAAATATCTTTACAGAATCTATCACAATGATTTATGTTATTTTTCCTCATTTGACCTAATGGTCCATATTAAATAGATTGCCTAATTTTGAAACATCACAGCATTCTTGGTACACACGCAACACGGTCATACATGGCACTCGAAGCCAGGAATGCACCAAGCTTGAGTCCTGGGTTTGCACTCAGTGGCTTTTTAACTCTGGGCTACATTTTCTCATCAATAAAATGATCATAATAATAGTTTAAAGAATTGTAAAGATAAAATTAGTTCTAAAAAGTGTGACCTAGGGACTGACTCATATAAATAATGACACTACATGCAGCAGCTATCTTTATCATAGTAGGTTATTCATTTATGTGCTACTGAATACATGTAAGGAATATGTCAGTGATGTCAATTGTAACAATGATTATAATATAAATTGGCCTATGGATCTGGGATTTGTGCATGTGTGTGAGTGCTTCATTTCAATGGCTTTTGTATAAGGAAGCTCTAATCTTATGAAGTTAGATGGGTGGCTGGCTATCATTTTCTATATTCTGAAACAGATTTATACACTGGGAATTACCTATTTTGAGGCTATTTCTCACCCAAAGTCACAATACTTGTTAAAATAAATATCTAGATTCAAGTTCTGTTTCTTCAACTGATTAACAGAGTGACTTTATGCCTCAGTTTCCTTATTTATAAAAATGAAAGCAATTATCGTATCTGCCTCTCAGAATTGATGTGAAGATTCAATCAGTATTCAGTAAATGTTTATTTTGTGACCATTATGAGCCAGAACTGTGTTCAGTGCTATATTTAAAAAGATTAAACAGGGAACATAGGAAATAGTCACTGACAATTAAAACGTATCGTTAATATTGATATCAACATTATTAATCACTGAAGTATCAACTACCTAGACCAAGAGACTTTTACACTGGCCTTTTCTTAATAGTTCAGCTCTTATAATGTACATGTAGAGTGTACATTATGGTGTTTTAAGTCAATTGATGAGTCAACAGTGCATTAAAAACAAAAATAAAATAAAATGCCTAGGTAGCCTTTAAATGTATAAGATACATTTATAAATATGTCTTGAAATATTTTTGTAATTTCTTATGGCAAAGTTTGAGATAGATGATAGAGTTCATTAAAGCAGGAAATTGCATGATCATTTCAAAGGAATATGGAATAATTTAATTTTGACTAGGAAAGCTAATCAAAAGCTTAATGTCACCAAACCAATTTTGCTGGATTCCCATTTGTTGCATCTTGGCTTACACTTAAATGCTGCCCACATCTCTTACTCACCTATCATTAAGGGTAATTGTTCAATCTTGTGAGCGAATCCCACATTGTTACTTGTTAGGTGTAAATTGGACTGCAGCCAGAGCCTGTATTAAATATTCTTCTCTCTTTTTGTCAACATCAAGGTATGCTCTTTGCGGAGAAAAAGCTTTCTGTTTTTGTTGTTGTTGTTGTTGCTGTTCATTTTTCAGGACAGCAATAGCTATTATCTTGATGATTTCTAGCATGAAGCATTCTCCTAAAGCTGCCATTCTTGGGCAGCATCTCGGGTGGAATTAGCTCACAATAAAAAAGATCCCTGCATACAGCCTTAGGGAGAAAGAGAAGATGGCGGTGATTAAGAGGCTTATTTCAAATGACCAAGATCGAAATGAAACAATTTTAAGAATTTTTACTTATAAATAGGAAACTTGAAATATTCATGGAAGGAGAGTATTAAAAGGGTCTGATACATGGCCTTATTTTTAAGAGAATAGGTAAATGAGATTAAAAAAGAAAAAAAGAAAGAAACACGACTAGTCATACATTTCTAAGCATGACTGGGAAAGTTAGCTCAGGAAGTTGAAAAATTGTAATAAAACTACTTTGGGTCAATTCATCATTAAGTTTTCAGTAGCCCTGTCTATTAAATTATTTTTATTGTGATATAAGAAATAGTTAATGATGGTTTCTTTCGTTTCTTCTAAGACCATTTTAAGTTTTCATATCACAACACTGTCCAAAAATGCTTTTTTTTTATACAACCACACTGATTATAAAATTTAGTCTGTATTTACATGATTATTGATTTTTGACATTTGGAACACTTGATCTGGTGAAAAGTTATTAATATTTCTTTTTAAATATTAGGTCTATCACTATTGGGAAACTACAATTAAATTCTCTCATTTCCTTTCCAATGGAGTCATAAATTTTATTAAGAAAAACTCCATGACTGACTTTGTTACGATGATGACATATTTGTTTGAATTTGATTGGAAGTTCAAGGCACATCTTTCCAGAATGACAGCTAATCGCAAAAAAGAAATCCATTAGCTCGGGGGTGCAGGGGCGGGGAACAGTAAAGAAAAGCAGGGATGCAGGCAAGCAGCGAGAGAGGAAAGACACTGGCCTTTTCTTTCTCTAAGTGCTCCTCCATTATAGCATCTCAGAGCATCTCGTGACATCCAGAATTATAATTAAACCTAAAAGGTATTGTGTTTCAATTTTTGTTCCCAGGGCTTCTAAAGTATGAGAAAATGTGCTCTGGCCCTAATTCCAGCCCTAATTATTAGTCTACTAATAATTCTGAATACCTGGGCTATTTTAATGCCTATGAAAAAGGAATTGCTGGGCTCTGCCTACCTCATCTTGGCAAGTTTGTCTGTTTTCAAAACCTCATACAAAGATGAGGATTTTGAGGCCCTAGGACAATCTCATGTAGCCTCTTGTATTTCTAAAGGATCTGGAAGAGTGTACAGAGGGAGCCAGTATGAAGTGGTTGAAAAACATTGGTTTGGAACCAGATAGGCCTGGGTTGGATGTGACTTAATAATGTTTTAGCTCTGTGACTTCAGAGGAGTTACCTACTTGCTTTGAGATTCAAACACCCTCACCATGTTGATTGCGTGGCTGACAAAGCGAGTTATTGTGAAGACTAAAAGAGTAAAGGTTTGAAAAGTAACCAAAATATTTCTTGGTATCTACAATAGCCAGGATGTTAGCACCTCTCTCTTTCCAAGAGACTTACAAATATCACATCTAAACTACAAACCCTTTTGAGCTCCTGGACCCCTTTTGAGAGGCACAATGGTATGGTTTTAAGCACACAAAATCAGGAACTAGATTGCTTGAGACCAAATCACAGTTCAGATGCTTATGAGGCATGTGATTTGGGGCAAGTCATTAAAATTTTTGAGGCTTAGCTCTCTCATCAAATAAATGGAAATAATAATGTATATTCTAATATATGTAAACTTTTTAGAAGGAGTGCCGGATACATAGCAAATATTGAAGAAGGTTAGTTATTATCATCATCACTATCATCATCATCATGAACCTGCTGACAAACGCAGCCCTTCTTAAATATTCACACTCATTTGGGAAGCTTTAGCACTAATATCACATAACAGTGAATATGTTTGCTATGGCTCCCGTCTGCCCTTAGAATGATAGTTGCAATTAATTTCCCAGTGGATTTTACCTTCTCAATAGATTTGATTTGTGTTCAATTTGAAAGAGTGGCCGTGTTTAGTAGGTGAAGTGTATAAATGGAATATGAGATCACAACATATTAATCTTGCTGAGATATTTAATAAGAAAAGATTTATCACCAATAACCCCAAGTCCAGTGAAGAATAATACTATTAATCAAGTGAGACACACCTTTCTATATGGCACTGGCTTTTCAACTATTGGGTTGTCGGAAAAGTCATGATGTATTTTTTCTATGTGTTCGTTGCAAAAATGAGTGTCTTTTGTATTTTAGTGCGTATCCACTAATCAGCTTTTGCTTCATAAAAGGGCATTTTCACAGATAAACATTGTCCTTTTTGTTCAGCAGATTCAATGACCAGCTCCATCCTAAAGTTCTAAAGGTTTCCTCCCCTCAAACTACAGGGGATCAATTATTTGAGGTTGGGGAAGCAAGGGAAGAGCTACCAGATAGAAGCGACAGCAAAGACTTTGAGATGGGCTAGAACATGGTGCATTCATGGTAAGGAAAGGCCAGTGTGACAGAGCAGTGAGGAAGAGAGAGAGAGAGAGAGAGAGAGAGAGAGACAGAGAGAGACAGAGAGAGAGACAGAGAGAGAGACAGAGACAGAGACAGAGACAGAGAGAGAGAGAGAGAGAGAGAGAGAGAGAGAGAGAGAGAATGAGCATGCATTCTTTTTCTTTTAAATTACAGCTGGCATTCAGTAAAAGCATGTGTTTTGATAGATGGCTCATGACTTTGCTCCAGATATTTCTCTCTCAGGCTGTCTTACTCTGTTATCAGAACCCAGGAGTTTTCTCAAAATATCCTCTGGCTCTTCTAGGTGAGCAATGAGCAGTGACGATCTCAGGGAAAACCCAGTAGTTATTGCTCTGGAGAAATTTGCAATGAACATTTAACTCAAGTTCATCCTGTTCATGAATTATTTGGATTTGAGCACTGTGTTTTTGGTTTCAAAATTCTTTTTTTTTTTTTTAAGCTGAGCCATCCTGCCACCTGTTGGCAGCTCAGCGGCAGCTCAGCTCGGGCCGGGCATCGAACAGCTGTTGCTCAGAGCTCAGACTCTTGAGCGAGCTCTTAACCAACTGACCCACTCGGCCAGCCCTGGTTTCAAAATTCTTGACCAAATTGCAGGACAATTTCAAACTTTGCCTTCATTTATTTGAAATTTTTCCAGAAAAAAAAAAACTGGATAAAGACTTTCTGCTCTTGTTTAAAGTAACTTAGTACCTGGAAATCTGCCATTTAGGGACTCAAACACTGAACCTTCTTCATTTTCTCTTCTAGATGAACAGGGAAATGAAAAGGTCAATGGTGAAAGCTTTTCTTTCTTCATCTAATTTGTGGAGGGTCCTTGAAAAAATTAGTCCAGTGATTTCAACCAGGATTTTTAAGGTGAAAAGTGTACAGAAAACACTTGTTACATCTTGCGATAAAACGGCTCTCTGGAGAAATAAGTTAACAAGACATCCCCACCCCCCCACACACACACACACAAGGAAACAAAACATGTTACATTACCTTTGAAATATAAGCATATGATGAATCATTTTTTGACATTGTAGAAGTAAATGACTTTAGAAAATGTGGTTAGTCCCTGTTGATTCAGGAAGTCTTTATATATTACATTTCATAAAACACATGGATGAATGAAACTTAAGAACAAACAGATGAATGTCAAGGTGCATACTGTTAGATTCTACATTTATAATAATAATTTTTCATTTTTACATTGGGAGATTTTTAAAATGTGCTTTGCTATGTATTTTCCAATTGCTTTATTTGTGCAAATGATATATTTTAGTATTTTATGCTTAACGCCATAACCTAGTTCTGTCTCTTTGACAAATTTTCTAGATAATACATACATATGTTCATATATAATTTACATATCTCTATCTGTATAAGAGGTCCATATATTTAACCCGAATCTGCATTTGTATGTAAAAGCACCTGTCTATACATGCTTATTGTCTCTTCTCGGTACCTGTGCACATACTGTTTTCTTCATCTGGAAAAGTCTTCTTCTCATTATTGATTTCCTCACATCTACAGCTCCTCACAGAGGCTTTCATTAATCACTCACTGCCTCTCATAACACCCTGATCTTTTTCTTCTTGACACTTAGCACACTTTATATGCTTATAAAATTTTTAAAGTATGAAGAAATAATGAGAGACTTAAGTTTCATAATGGCAGCAGTGTCATCTGTTTGGTTGACTACTGTTTATCCAGAACTTAACAGAATGTCAGGAGTATAGTGAGAAATCTATTTGTATTGGTTGAATGAATGAATGAATGAGTGAATGTACAATTATTATTGAAGACTAAACTCATATTGTAATATTGCCAAAATTTTAGTGTCATTTATGCAAGCAAAGCATGCAATGTAGGAAAACGAATGTATGTAATCACAACCAACAAATAGTTTTAAAATTTTGAGTCCTGGAAAGAAATGGTACAGTGTTTTGCAAAATGCACTGCACCTAACAGATTCTTGATAAACATTTCTTGACATTTTATTTTTGTGGGAGTATTATTGTTTAAGACAAAGAAAGGTCGTAATCATCAGGAGCTTCAGCCTTAGAGATTCCATATTCTCTTTTGAAAACTCCGTTGTGCCATAAAATAGATTTATTTTTAATGGTTGCAGAAATGATTACTTACCACACTGGGGATAATGGAGCTGTGCTGATGCTATAGAAATTTTGGTGAATGCATTTCTCCATCCATATGCAAAAATTTACTTTTTCTAAGGATGTCAGAAAGGTAGTCCAAGACTAGAAGTCAGTAAGAAAGAAAACAAAAAAGGTAGCGCTGTCAGCTTTTCTCTTGGAATGCATTTCAAGTCAGGGCTCTGCTTGAGGCTTGTGAAAACCAAGGCAGCGTTATTAAAAAGTCAGTCCATCAAACACACTTGAAAATGGAACCTCACTATTTTTCTGGCTACAAGTCATGATTCACAAATGCAATTTAAAAAAATATATAGCCCTTCCAAAGCAACCTTTTTGTTGAATGTATAGCTCACAAGCATTCATCAACTGCAGCATTAAAGTATTTGTATTTATCTCTTGATAAGTTTTTGTTTTTCAAAAAACTTTTTAAATACAAAGGGTAATTTTGTTGTACTTACAACCTAGTTACTAAAGTAACATTTACCAGGTAGAGGACTAAAATCACTATCCAAAGACATTTTGTCTATTTGTCTGAAAAATGCTGTGCTTTGTGCTATGGAAATTTGGAACGTTAGAATCAGACTGTAATTACATAGCCAGTTCTCCACCAAAATTATGGTCCTGGGATACAACAAGCAAATGAAATCTACAGATAATCCCAAAGCTCTTTTATAGGAAAATTATTTTACATAAAAATGCCAACAGCTAGCAGAATCAATAGAATCGAATGTCCATTTGCTGTCCAGTTCCTGGTAGAGGTAACACTAAGCAGTGTAATCGCCCAAAGACAAAGAATCAGAGAGAAGCCCAGAAACAAAGGTTATTGTTTTAATCAGTACTTGAAATACAATTTTTATGACCTGCAGTTCCCTGAATCAGTATAAAATGTGAGCAAAGCTAATTTAACATCCAACAAAAGGTTTTTACAGCAACAATAATAAAACAAGTACAAAAATAAACAAGAATACAAGCCATATCTGATCAGCCCATTGCACTTTGGACAAGCCTTACCTTAAGCCAGTGTGAATTTAGATCTCTATGCAACAGCCGAAGGCATTTGTCAGGATGCCAGATCACTGGGCTAAATATTTAAGCCAGAGGTATACATGTGGAAAATTAAGAACCTTACATAGACCAGCAGCCAATGCCCATTTTTTGCTCTATTTAATTTTTGCTTTTTGATTTTTCAGGGGGAAAAAAAGCTTAATGATAGAACACATTCTTTACATATAAGGATACATTTAAAGATGAGTATTTCTGCTTCAATGTTGTTGCTATTTCAGAGATGGACATACAGAATTAATAACCTCAATGAGATGGTTCCAATTTTCAAGATGATCAGTTAGCTTTACTTTCTTCTATAGTAGTTATGATATCATGCAGAGATATGCTGTTTGGACCAGGGAAAATACCGTGAAAAAGGCTTGATGACATCTCTGAACCCATGGCCACGCTGGAAAACTTTGTAATGGTTCAAGAATGCGTTTTTAAGTAGAAAGAGTAATTCAGTGTTGACTCAACTGGTGAAACAACAAAAATAGAGACAGTCTCAAAATACCAACAATAGGGGTTATTTCCCTTTACAAAGATACCAACCAGTCATTTATTGAGCTGCTTCATCCCAACATTGTTTTGGTTCTTGATTTAGTTTTATCTAAGGAGAGATGATGTGAGGAGATAGAGGCATTTATGAGTTAGTGTTATTTGCAGAACTCAGGGTCCACCCATGTCAAGAGGAGAAGTCTGACCATTATTCACACTTACCCCCACCAAGTCCTACATGCCTGGCAAGGCAAGGAATCATAGCCAGGAAGACAAGCCCCTCCACTCCCCCAGAAGGGGGAGGGGTTATAATTTATTGGGAAAAAACACATATGGTTTACAAAAGGCCTCCTAGATTACTCAGAGACATGGACCTCATGGGATATCCCCTTTTCCTTCCCACATTGGAGAATTGCTGATTTAAAAATATAAAATCCTAAAGTTCATTTATTTTATAAATTTTTAAAAAATATCTAAGAAAGACTCAAATTTAAATTTAGGTGCCTTTGATGTATTTCAAAAAACTAAGACTTTCTTTTCTAATTCATTTTTTTTCTGAGCTAACTGCTCAGTTTTCCATTTAGGCTTTTCATAGAACCATAGTCTCTGCTTCAGTACAACCAATGGCAGGACAGTTTATCCCATAGGTGAGCATGGGTAGATTTTAGAATGTTCCCTCTTGAGCCAAACAGTAGACTTTGGTCAAGTTTCAGCCTTTCTGAGCTTTAGTTTCATTATTTATTACATAGATAGGCTGCTTCACAAGTTGTAAAGATCAATGAGATTTATGTGTTCTAATTAAATTATAATAGTTATATAATTCATTTTCCTTCACCTCCATCAATCTATGGAGCAAAACATTTTTTCCAGTAATAATAATAATAATAATAATAATAATAATATAGGTATAATAATAGTAGTAATCATAATATAGCTCAAAGTTGCTGAGTAGTTATCAAGTGTGCTAAGAACTTTATATGCATTATCTCATTAAAAAAACTGCAGCGTGATGACAGTGTTCTGGAATTAAATAGTGGTAATGGTGCTCAACCTTGCGAATGCACTAAAACCCCTGAAGCATACACTTTAAAAGGGCACATTTTATGATATGTGAATTATATCTCAATTAAAAAAAAGAAAATTGTATGTGAAAGAGTTTGGGAAGATTACAGACGTAGAGATGGACTGAGAAGTGAAAGGCACAATGAAGACGAAGCCAGTCTTTCATTTACCCTCGAGCACTTTAGAGTCTAGTTGAGGAGTTAAAACAGGTGCATCAAAGCTAACACCTGAGCAGTGTGTGAAGCAGGACTGTCACAGGCTTACAGCGTTTTACTGGACACGCTGAGGACCAAAAGAGGAGCATAAGCCTGCAGGAGGGTAATATCACTGTCAGGATATTATTGCATGGAATCGAAGGAGCTCTAGCATTCTGTACAATGGGGACATATTAGAAAAGCTATACTATCTTAGTGAAGATTTTATGGGAAAATGAAAATACTATTTTCTTAGCGTGTATTAGCACGAAATGAGCTCTTTCTGAGGTAGTATTGCCCTAGACCTCACCCACTCTGGTTCCTCATTGTGTCACGCTATGAAGTGTAATTAGCCAAAAAGAAAGATGCACTTTCCAGTCACCTTACTTTTGACTCAGTCCTCTGAGAGGGCCTTGGTTTCAAGATCTTTTCCTGAAACACAGACACAGCTGAAAGCATCTTTTTTAGGAAGCCTCTGCAAATTGGTCAGGTCTCAGTACTGATATGCATTAGCTATATGATTTGGAGCACATTATGCAAACTCTCTGAGCAGATGGAGAAAATAGCACTTACCTTTCCGGTCTGCTAGGAGTTTAGGTAGATACATCAAGTGTAGCTTAATACCCATACCCAGTGAGCACTCTGGAGTGTAAGGCTTGGAAAGAGAGATGGGAGACAGAGGGAAAGTATCTTCTAGGTCCCTGGGTGTCTTTGGTATCTGCTGGCAATATGACAGCTGTCCATATACTGGCTCCTGCCACCCGTGTGCACTCCCTGAGACCTTTAAGAACCCTCCCCACAACACCTGTGCTCCTTCCAGTTATGCCCACAAATCTTTTGTGGGTATGAATATTTGCATGCATGGTTTAATCTTCCCAATTTGATTGAAAGCTTCTTAGAAAGCAGGGAACATACTTTACATGTTTGTATTGTCTACACACTTAAGCATCATGCATAATACATATTGTGTTTTCAATTTTTTTTATTAGCTGAATGAGTTTTAGAAATGTTCTTCAGTGGGGAACGTGGGAGACAGGACAGCAGTAGCTTTTGCTTTTTGAAACTGTGTGTGTGTGTGTGTGTGTGTGTGTGTGTGTGTGTGTGTGTTTGGGAGGAGTGGTTTCCATTTTAATGACAGGTTAAAATACCCAGACTAAAACTACTTCTTGACACCTTGTACCATCTAGAGTAGTAAACACAGTTTCTACCTGCCAGTAAGACCATTAGGTCATTCATTTGGAAATGCATTTGGGTTGATTGGCAATTATCTGAATCAGTGTGTTTGCTTTGAGGTGATGAACAGGTGGCTCTCTGACACACTCTGCAGAGTCACTCCAGCCACAGTGACTACAGGCCCCAAAGTCCCCCATGAGCCTTAAAACCTTTGTTCCCTGGTGAGGATTAGTCTCTGGAAGAGCCAAACATAACTTTTAGCCGGAATCTGATTTCAGTCGACAACGAAGAATTGGCACCTGGGAGTTGTTTTGTATTCTGAAATGAACACAAGCATGGAGTGCCTTTGAAGACCTTGTCAAATCATGTTCAAGGTGGGGGCCCTGGAGTATAGGACTGTATTGTGTTGTACAACAGAGGCTTATAGACCATAAACAAGCCTCCCTGCTAATCTCCATGCCATCAGGGTGGCACGTTTGTTCATCCTGTTTGGTGATGCTCTCTACCAGAGTGTGCTAAACAAACAAATTTTTAAAAATAAAAGAACTTTTTTTTCTTTTTTCACTGGTCTATTTTCCTGGACATAGTTGAGCCAAACACGTCTACGTACAACCCCAGACTAAGGGACAAAAACAGTGGCATATCTATATGCCATATACAGGCCAAATCTTTATACATGTGTACTCTGTTTGATCTGTTAATATTTCATATGCACATCAATTGAAATAGATTTGCATCTATAACCTACAAACATGTTGCTTGAAGTATGTATGCCCAAGATAGCGAGGATACCATTAAATTTTAATGTTGGTTAAAACAAATATTTTTCATAGGAGTATGTGATTGCAGATAAAATTAAATAGTGCATTAAACTCAGGTTCCAGTTGCTAGAACTTTCAAGTTCCTTCACTATCTTCTTTCATGGTGTTTCCTTTTAACTTGGTTTAGTGATATAGTCATTATTTAGAAATGAGCTTTTTTGAAAAAAAATATTACCTTTGTCATTATTTATTTAATGAATCCATGGAAAGACTTCATTAAATTATAAATGCCTCGTTACTGATATTCTCATAATAGATTTTTGAAATTATGGTGTGAGCCAGTTATCCATTTCAAGGAAGATACAATGTGGAAAGATCAGTATATGTCCAATGAAATTACTGCTGGTCTTGCTAATGAAATATTCATGAGAATTTGCCACAGTCACATTTAATCCCAGACAATAAGAATCTGAAATGAATTACTTTAAATTGTAGTTAGCCATCGATAAGGAAGTTTAGCCAGTTCTATTGCTTATATAATTGAAATGACTTGCTATTCTGTCAACATGGGAAGGATATATTTGGAGAATATTTACAGTTTCTGAGTAGAATCATAAATTTTGGTCCTCTAATGTGCTTAATATCAATATTTTGTAGTTTATATACTTTTTTTAAAGATTTTTATTGGGGAATTGGAACAGTGTTGGGGAACTAGGGAAGGGGAACAGCCAAGTTGTTGTCCTTCAGTCTTAGTTGTGAAGGGTGCAGCTAGCTCCACTCCAGGTGCCAAGTTCAATCTTAGTTGTGGGTGGGCATAGCCCACCATCCCCTGCTGGAGTCGAACCAGAAACCTTGTTGTTAGGAGCACATACTCTCACCAGCCGAGCCATCCTGCCACCTGTTGGCAGCTCAGCAGCAGCTCAGCTCGAGTGCAGCTCACTGGCCCATGTGGGAATCGAACCAGCAACCCTGTTGCTCAGAGCTCGCGCTCTTAACAAACTGAGCCATTCGGCCGGCCCTATATACGTTTTTAATGTATTTGTTTTCAAGGAAAAAATTGACCCTTTGGCTATCATTTATGATTAAATTGTTTTTCAAAGATGTACTGCAACCTGGATTGGGGTAATAATGTCTGAATTAGGGTAGTCTGTTGTTTGAGCTAGTTTGGTGGTATTTATTTTTGTTCTGGCTGAGCCTGGAGTTTGAATCCATGAGATATCAAAGATGTTGGAATTTGAAGGTCCAAATCAGCATATTCAGGGAAAGATGAACATCATTTAAAGTCCGAAGCTCTCTGGCCATTACCAATCCTCATTGTCTCTTACTTGTTTTATTATATTGCAAGAAATGAATCCCTGTGAAATCTGGGATTTCTGTACCCTGGAAAATAAGCATTTTACATTTCATAATGCATAAAAATTTAGGGATAAGGTAAAGGAACTTTACAGTTTGGTGCATTTTGTATCTATAGCATTGTAATGCTTCTATTCACAGAACTTGAATCTCTGATAAAAATCAATTATGACAGCCTTCCTATCAGGATCTGTAGGGTAAGAACTTCTTTCAGTCTATCCAGGGATAAGAAACATACCTGCAATAAAAGAGACTCTAAAACAATGGGCAAATCTATAGAGTAAGAACTATGTTCATATACTTGTTATGCTGAAAGATGTGATCCCTAGGGTACAACAGGAATTTAAACATGTCCTGTGTAGTATTTCTTCCTGACCACAGGGAAGTACAGTGACAGTCTCAGTACAACTTTGGTCATTCTTGGCTAGTAAGATGTCATCTTGTCGCTTTTAGGTATGAGACGTAATTTCAGTTCACTGCTTTGTAATAATAAATACAACTTCAGTTAAAGCCAGTCCTTTAGCACTGCTTGGGCTGACTTGGATCTGCCACTTACACTGGGTGAGGGGACAGGATTGTTTCTCCTCTTGTCCCCATGACAGTCATTTCTCTTCCTCCTCCCTGACACCTCCAGGGATGGAGCAGGAGAAGGAAGAGGAGACAAGAGACAGAAATGATCTTAATTGGCTAATACAATAGTAGCTATCTAGCTGAGCTTAGCCTATGCTTAAAACTGACTCTGAGGGGCACTTTGAGAGCACTTTGGGGGAGCATGCCACATCACTGGAATTTCTTTACCTGCAATTTCCTTGAGGTGGGTGAATGTATTTCCTTCAGATGGTCCTTTAGGATTTCCACCTCAGTCCCCATGTATTCATTACTACCACTCCAGGTTCTTTCTGTTGAGCTGTCTTTACCACTCACTACCCCTCCCCGCAGTGGCTCTCTTGGACAGAATGCAACACAATTCTGTGCTGGCATTCTAACCCCATGGTCCACTGGCAATGCTCATGCGTCCCTTATTCTAACAAACTGTGATCCACAAGTAGTGGCCCCTGGTGCAGTAATACCTCTTTTTTTTTTAAGGGGAACAGTGTTGGGGGATTGGGGAAGGGGAACAGCCAAGTTGTTGTCCTTCAGTCTTAGTTGTGGAGGGCACAGCTAGCTCATTTCCAAGTCCAGTCGCTATCTGGCCACCCATCAGCAGCTGGCGGCCCCTCGGCTCAAGGTGCCGTGTTCAATCTTAGTTGTGGGTGGGCGTAGCCCACCATCCCATGCTGGAGTCAAACCGGAAACCTTGTTGTTAGGAGCATGTGCTCTCACCAGCAGAGCCATCCTTCCACCTGTTGGCAGCTCAGCGGCAACTCAGCTCAGGCGCAGCTCATTGGCCCATGTAGAAATCAAACCGGTGCCCCTGTTGCTCAGAGCTCATGCCCTTAACCAACTGAACCACTCAGCCGGTCCAGTAATACTTTGTTCTGCTATCAAAGCATCAGCCAGGCACAGTCTCTCCCCTTGAAGATATCTCAGGCACAAGTCAAATCCCAATTTGCTGAGTTCCCCAACCACTTCCACCAAGTTCCAAGAGACAAATATGAAACTTTCTGAGGTTCCATTGAAGTCCTTTCCCCCTGCACTTGAGATAAGGGAAATGTACCTTCTACCTTGGATGTTCATGCAAATCATATCATATCCTAGTTCTCCCTCAAATCCTCTTCTAATGTTCAATCTCATCTTGGCCTTTCTTGCTTCTTTAATGGGCTGGAAATAGGTAATTAATTTAGTATCCCAAAAGTCGTTTTCAGTGCTCTCCTTTGTAGGTCTGGCTGAGGCAATCATGTACCTCATTTTGAAAAATGGAAGTAGCGATCTGTGTTTTGACTTCTTATCACCTCAAGATTACAGCTGAAACTGAGACAAAAAAGAGTTCATTTTAACACCATATTACATCCACATATTAGTTGCTTACTGTCCTCTATAAAATTATTTTAAGCACACATTGATTGATACGTATGTGTAATCTGCAAAGCACAATATAAGATCCCGTGGTGCGCCTACTCTAGCAGGAAAGATAAAAAAGTAAAGAACAACTAGATTTACCAAATCTCCTAACTCCGGTTATAGGATGAGCCAGTATTCCTAAAAGTCAGCCTAGTGTAATGATTAGGAGCATAAACTCTGAAGCCAGACTGCTTGGATTTCAACCATAGCTTTTCTCTTTCTAAATGTATGACCTTAGCCACTCTACGTTTCAGTTTCTTCATCTGTCAAATGGAGATAAAATAGTACTTCTTTCATACATTTTCTGGAAAATTCTGGAGTTAGTAAAGTACTTAGAAAACTATGAAGGTGTTCGTTAAATAAAGATAACCACAAACCTTTTAAATGAAGTTCTTAATTATCCTGTGAAGTTACATCACATGTTAAAATAGATGTGTACCACTTAAATAATTACTGAAAATGAGAAGATAGGAATTCTACCAAAATGAGGAAATAATAAATGCTCGTACAAAAGAGGTATGCACAAACCCTCCCTCCACCCCCTAAAAATCAAACAAAATAGTCTCCACGGGCCCCTTGGAAAAATTTTAATTTTTATTGGAATCTCATTATTTTTTATCACCTGAATCATTGTTCAAAAAAACTGAAATGCCTTACAATGGCATATATTTAAAAGTAAAGATCCTGAAAAATATGGCAGAAAGTGAAAATAAGTCCAGAGGAAAACTGTATACCAGAAGACTATACAGCTAGTAAAATTCCCCTTCTCACTTTAAGGAAATGTGATTTTAAGTCCTGTTGTCCATCAAACCTAAAATAAACCAAACTTTTTAAAAATTAAAAATCATACTAACTTATAAGAAAAAGATCCCTTATGGACAGTAAAACAAGAAAAAAGAAAAATAGAACATCTAAATGAAGAGGGCAATGAACAATGCCCCAAATAACATCTTCAGATACTTCCCTTCAATTAGTGCAGTTTTAGACAAGATTTTCTTAAAACTCTCAGTGTAAGTTGGTGTCATACTCTCGCTGTCTAGTTTGATGATGAGAATCTCTAAGAGGCCAAGAGGATGTGGTCCAAACCTTCAGGTTTTCGGTATTCTGATTATAAATTGGTACAGAAATGGATAGACAATATGTCCTTCCAAGCCCTTCTTCCCCCACGTTGCTTCTCTCAGCTGAGGTTTGACAAAAGGTGAACAACAGACAGTTTGAGCTTCTGTACATGGACAAGGGCCTGCAGTGCCACTGATTAGAGCAAATCCACATGCATTAAAAATCAGCTGAGTTCATAATAGTTGACAATCCTACTGTTAGAGAATGCTTCTCAGAAGCAGAGGACACAAGCATATGTTTCTCTTTGCCACCTTGTATGATGCCATTCTGAAGTTAGCAGCCACAGACTTTGCACTTAGGATGATTCGTAACCCTGCTTTGCATAATTCATAGAGTAAGTCAGTTGTAGATAGCCGTACCTTAGCTTAGATATAAACTAAGAATGAGAGAACTGAATTCTAGTTCTAGTACCCCTCTATTAAGTTATGTGACCTTGAGCATGTCATGGCACCCTCCTCTGTCATAGTTTCATCATCTGTAAAATAAAAAAATTGGATCAATTTCAGGCTCTTAGCATTTCATGATTTGTGTGTGTGTGTGAATAATGACTAAGAAACTACACTCATTAAACGCCTGTCTGTGTGCCTGTACACTTTGGAATGATTTTCTATACTGTGAGCATTTGTCAATTGTCTCTAAACAGACTTCATTGCTCTGATTTTACCATTATTAAAAGGGAGAATGTCAAGCCTCATTTTTCTCATGAAATGAAAAGAGTGGATTAAAGGAGCTATGTTACAGGACATGAAAAGATGTGCTTTCACACAGGCAGCTGTGCACCTTGTCGGTGGCAACCTCCAGGAAGAAGGCAGCTCACTTCCCTTGGAAGTGTGTCTTTTGGAATGTCAATTATCCATGAAAGAGATCCTTCAGCCTTACCCAAATGTTAAGAATCTTGCTTCGACTACATGAGTTTTTGGAGGAAAGCAGCTGTTGTCTGAAGCATGTTCTTGAACAATATCCTGTATGCAGGTCTTATGTAATGCTGACTCATCAGTACAACTTTATACAACTTTTTTTTCCCCCCTCCTCCCTTCCAGCACCAAGGAAAAATTGGAGTTAAATTTAATGTTGGGACAGATGACATCGCCATTGAAGAGTCCAATGCAATCATTAACGATGGGAAATATCATGTAGTCCGTTTCACGAGGAGTGGTGGCAATGCCACGTTACAGGTGGACAGCTGGCCCGTGATAGAGCGCTACCCTGCAGGTAAGCTGGTGAATGTGGATCCGGGGAAGAATGTTATGAAAAACAAAGTGGAAAACAAAGCACTGTTTTGCGTTCGTTTCACCAAATTGTGAAGCCATCAAGTATTTATTGGACGTTAGAGTCATATGAATGTACTGCTGTCCTAAACTGTTCTTGATACAGTGTACAAATGGCATTTTAGAGAAGAGCCTAAAGGCACACGTTATCGTTTGCAAAATTCAGGACATCAGTGAAATCAGAAAAAGCGCACACATTAAAAGCACAACATGTCAAAGCTCTTTTTACTGGATCCTTGCATTTGAACAAAGGAAAGGCTTTGTCAAAAGTAACAAAGTTAACATTTAAAGCCAGGGGAGGGACTTTATAACACTTTTCTGTGAAAGAAAATAGAACCCGGTGGTGATTCTTCTGATGGTGATACATAGCTAAAGCTCATGAAAGGTGCAGGAGGGCCATGGGACACACAGAGAAATAGTAAAGGAACTATTTATAGTACTGTCAATCAGTTATAAGAACATGTAAGTAAATGAACTTTGTTTTCACTGTCATATAACCATGGGGTTTCACGAGTATTCTGACACTGGTACTATTCATTTTCATTTTACACAATAACAAGAATTTTCATTTTGCACAATAACAATGATTATCAAAATGTATACGTAAACTCCTCTATTTGTTTCTCAGAAGAAATAATTTGAGGAAATAACTAACTTATCAAATAAAGATCAATTTTCCTTAGTACTGACTTACAGTTATGGAATGAAATGTCTGCGATACCCTTCTGGACCTCTTCTGATTTATAAAATTTAACATCTTCAAGCCTCATTTCAAACCTATTTTATAAACTGGGTTCTCTTCAAATAGTTGCTGATTTAAAGGTAATAAAAATAACAGCTCTATGACAAAACTCAGAAGGAAGCATAATATGTCCAGTGCTTATTATAATACTGGCAAATAGTAGGCTCTCAATAAATATTTGCTGAATTGATGTCCTGGGAACTATCCCGATTTTACGCTGCAGTTAGGAGAATGTACACCTTCTGTTAATAAGATGAAGGGATGGACGATCTGGAAGGAAAGTAACTTAAATCTGCATGCCACATTACATAGCCACTGAAAATCCCTTATGGAATTTACTGAAATCCTAGTTGAAATGCATTTTTTTAATAATAAATACAGCCTCGGTGGAATTACAGAAGAGGACATTGGTGAATTGCCTAAAGTGCAATTCATCAATACCTCTTTACTAGAACAAATCAGTGCATTGGACGCCATGGAAGATGTAATAGGATGAGGTCTAGGCCCGCCCTTTGAATGTAATCTGTGAACAGTGGACCTAAACATGTAAAACGATACATCCTATTATTATTCCAGGGTGGCAGTTGCCTCCTAAAACCTAGCTTTGTTTCACCAGTTAATGCTTTAAAATTATCTTAAATTTAATAACTTTTTTACTCTTACCACACTTTTCAAACTGGTATCTTTAAGAACGCTGTTCTAGACAATGTTAATGGTGACCTCTATGGGGAGAGAGGAAGCCCCACTCTCAGGTTAGTTTGGGAAAGTCTGGATTAAGCTAGTTAACAGTGTCTTTACTTGAACTTTATTATATTAATATTCATAATGCATTTCTAAAAGGGAAATAATGGTATGCATTTCCCAAGCGTAAATAATCAGAACCTAGTTTTCTAATGCATTAATGCATGTGGATAAATATTTTATGTTTTTAAAAATCCCTATACTTCATTATTTTAATACACCTATGTGATTAAATTTAATTGTGCACATACCAAATACTGTGTACTAGGTATAGTTCCAAAAAACCATGGTCTCTGTCTTTTTATGGCAGGCTAATGTCCAAGTTGAATTGAAGTTTGGCAGTATTAAGTATTTAAAGTAGTAATTAAGTATTAAGTATGACTTAATGAAGTCAACAAATATTTGTAAATTTTTTTCTAGGTTAATATTTATTTCCACATATAATGTCTTATTTACCAATTAAATGGATGCTCAGTATTAGAAATAATATAAAATATATTTTAAAATCATAAACTGGCAATATTATGATAATTAGGAGAAAATCTTTAGAAATACGTATTTTAGATGCAAACTTTTATATTTAGTCCAAGAGTCTAAGTGCCCTTTCACCAAAAAGTATTTTAGATAATTTTAACAAATCAAAAGTGAGAAAATTTGCAGTTATTCTAAGGATACAAACAAGGGTAAAACAGTCTGCCCTCAAGCAAATTAGAGCACCTGTGAGGAATTTGGATATATACATATAAACAGGTAATGACCAATATGATTGCCATCAAGTATTTTATTAATCATACACTCTGTGTGCATTTCAGCATTACATTGAGGTAGGAAGTAAGCCATGAAATTTTCAAATTCCTTTTTCTTTTGGAGTTCCATCTGCAACAATTCCAATAAAGGCTGAATACAAAATGAAAATAATGTGTCATCATCTAGATTAAAGTTTTAGAACTAAGTGATTTTAGGTATGAGTTCAGTAGAAATGCCTAGTATATCTCTTTTATATTGTTTTGTGGTATTACTATTTTTATTTAAAACCTTTTTTTGTTTGTTTGTTATTCATTAGAAAAATAGCTGGACTAATGCTGTTACTAGCAAATCCTATAGTCAGAGAAGCGGGAACCAAGAGGCTATATTTGGTTCTTTTTAAAGTGCCTGCACTACAAAATATAGGTAATAAGGGTTGAAATTAGTAATTAAGTATAGCACTTAACCTTCCATTATAGGGCTTTGTGGTAAGTGCTTTTATATGAAGCAATTCATCTGGTAGCGACACTATACCTTTAATGAAAAGCACCTAAAGCATTGACCGGTGGTATTACCCTGTAATTGTCTGGAAGGCTTTCATAGAGAAACTAATTAGTAGAGGTAGATTATATGCTCTTTTGGAGTGTGTAAAATATTCCTATAACTCAACAATTCACATTTCAGAATAAATATTGAATTTGCTGAATAGCAGGCCCAACTTCCATTATTTTCTGTGCATGGAGCCAAGTATAGAAATAATATTTTGCAAACTGAAGTTGAGAAAGCCATTTCTTGGTGCTTATCAGTTAAAGCTCTGTAATATAATGCATCATTAATCTCTGATTTGTCCCTAATTACACTGATATTGAAAAATTTTCACTCTCAACAAAAATAGACTTTCTCTTCTCATAATGTTAATCCACAAAGCCTAACATCGTCTGACTTGCTCAGACTAAAGATTACTCCAGATAAATCAGTTACCTTTGATAACAGACCTTTGAGTTCATTTGTCTACCACAGTGTGCCAAAAACATGTCCTTCATATTTTATATTAGGTCAAATTCATTTTATTCCTGTCAAGTTAACACATCAAATCAATAGATATTTAAAGGATGTGTACTAGATGAAAGGATCATACTAGACTTACCACCTCGTTAAAGAAATAAGTGAAAAATGTTTAAGATTCAAAATAGAATATGTGAGACAATATAGGAATGATCACATCAGATTTGACTAACTTCTGAGTAAGACATACCAAATAAATAAATCAATAAAGGAAAATATGTTCCAAGGAAGGAGAGGCCATTTTGGAGTAGTCTAGAAACTTGATTGGGGTCTTAAAGGCTAGATTTTTACTTGGAGGAAGGCATGCATTCATTTTAATGGAATTAACAGAAAAAATAGGGTTAGAAAATATATGTATATATTTGTGTGTGTGTGTGTGTGTATATATACATATATATATACATATATATATATATATATATATATATATATATATATATATATATATGTTTAATATCAAAGAGTTCTTGCTATTGCTGTAAGGCAACCACACTAGAATTTTTAATTTCCTAACAAAAGAAGGACCAGGTTTCTCTAATGGTGTGGCGGACTTTGGTATCATTTAGACCACACTATTGCTGGCAAACATAGATAATACAGATATTTTCCAAAATATTATTCTTCACAGTAAAACAAAAGAAAAGGAGATTATATCAACAAAGCTGAAGGGTCCATTCCTTAAATCTAAGTCTTGTAAATTGACTGTAAGCTGCCTTTTTTTTTGGTTTTATTCTTGTTATGTGTTTATGGCAATGTTTTTCATGTTCCATCCCAGGAAACCTGTCAGTTATACCTACCAGCGACTTCCATAGAGTTATCTTGCACTGGAAGATAAAATATCTACTTCCCGCCAATATTTTCTACCCTGTAGTACTTAAGCCAGATTCTTACCGGGGCAAATTAATCATTGTATATAAGATAGATAATTCTGAAAGCTCAGTTCAATCATCACAGGCCATTTCTTTCTATTTTCAGAACACGCACATTCTTTACCCTAGATACTAATGTATTATTAAATGCTTATTGATGACAAAACTGAAATGATTCAAAAAATTAGTTTCTTTAGATATGTGTTGGATTTCCACCATTTGAATGCCATTGTGAATGATACTGAGACATATAAGTCTAAGTGCTTCTTTTCTTATTTTTTCTACTACTTTTAGCTTCTTGCTTAAGCCCATCTAATTTGCAGCTGAGCCAACAAGATAGGGATGACTTCATAACTCCATCAGAGACCTAGAGCCCAATAAAGTAGAAGGGCAACCTATGGGTTCCCTATGTACGTGAAGCTGAACTTAATTCAAAAACCCAATGAAAGAATCAATTAAATGTATTTTGAAACATTTAACACATAATAAATACGTTTTACTTCAAAAGTATAATTTATAAACACACTCTAGTTTGTTTTTGTTTTTCTCTTGGGACCGAAATTTAAAGAAAAATGTGCCCTTTTAGCAGTATCTATTTGTCCTTTTGTTTACTGTGAAAAGTTCTCAGATTCTATTACTTAGAAACCAAAACTCAAATTAAGAAATATTTGTTGATTATTACGATGTTCATAGAATTTTGCTATGTATATCTTATGTTATGCTCTAATATACATATAGCAGCCCTTTGTGATTTTCAGAAGACTCCCCCCTTTATCTTTTATCTTTTTCCCCCTATTACTGTGTCTAATGTACAATTTCTTTGTGATTTAAATTATTAATAAAGCTGATCCCTCCCCTCAAAAATACTCATTTTAAACAGAGAATGACATTATCGTAATTTTAAATAAGGATAACCAAAAATATTGACTGAGTTATTGGGTTCAAAGATTTTTATGTTTCTTCAAAGACAGTGAAGATACCTACTCTTTACAAACAGTAAATTACTCAAGTCAGATGCAAAAATTAGTTGCCACTACACATGCAAAATTTAGTTTTTAGGAAGTGAAATGGAAAAGAGTTTCAAGAAATACTTAAAGATTGAAGGTCAGAGAAATTACATTTTTAAGGACGTTAGGCTTTCAGGAAGCTTTAAATAGCTTTTGCAAGTGTTTGGTTGATTTTGATAGGTTGATAGTTTTGTAACAATGCTTTCATAGCTTAATTATTAGCCAAAAATATAGTTCCTGTATCATGTAGTTTGTCATTACCTGAGCTAGATGGAAGATAAGTCATCTTCCCAACTCAAATGATGACCTTTTTCTTGATACTTTCTCAAATACTGTGACCCTTATTTCCTTAAGAACTTTTTACTAAATTGCTCAGGAATATTTATATATTTTATGGTAAATACAGATAAAAACTAGTTCTTTTGTGTATGATTAGGCAATTTAAAAAATTCTACTATGAGAGGGAAACTCAGCTTTTAATGTCAGCATTTGAATGCCAGCCATGAACAAGGCTTATGCTTTTCATACTATCTCTTTTTGTCCATTATCTACCTACTTTTCTTATCTTGTAAATGCAGGAAAAGGCTGTCATTAAATATCACTTTACTTCTAGCAAACAATGACAGTATGTTCAAGAGGTGTCAGAAGCGCAAAAAATGTTAAGATTTCACACACTGATGTTGAGGCCCTATACGAAATATAAAAATTAAGTAATTATCTTCAGTTTTAGACACTAGTCTAGATAATTGTTCTTAAACTCCTTTGAATCCCTGCCTCTATAAGAATCTTATCTTTAGAAAATACACATATATCTGCACGTACACTCAAACTTCTGTATATGATTTTTAGGAGTTGTGCCTTAATATTCTTAGGGACCATTTACTAAGGATTCAGAACCTCTGATCTTGAATATGTTAAGATCTTAGAGGAAGACATAAAGTCTACTTACTGAACATATTTGGAGGAACCTCCTTCTATCTAAACGAGGTGTACTTCCAGTGTAATAGACCTGCCCTTTAGTAACTTTCTTTTTTTTTTAATTCCAGTTGATTGGGGTGGCAATTCTTAGCAAAGTTACATAGAGTTAAGGTGTACAATTCTGTAATACATCCTCTATATATCACATTGTGTGTTCACCACCCAGAATCAGTTCTCTTCTGATCACCATATATTTGATCCCCTTTACCCTCATCTACCATCTCCCTCCCCCTTTACTAACTTTCTAATAATAAGAACCTACCAACCACCAATGTAGCTATCTGGATATAGCCTCTGCTAGCTCAAGTATAATTATTTTTCTCTAAAAGAACAAGTCCATCTTTTGTACTTCCAATTTAGAACAATCGTTCTCTCAAATATGATTATAAGAATGTCATTATCTTTCAATAAATGTATTTTGAGCACTGATAGTATGCTTGATATAATTCTTGCATTGGTGCATTGTATTATAAATATTTTGAAAACCAAAATGTATGGTTTGAGGGTCTCATTTGGATAGATCTATCGGTAAATCATCTGAGGATTGTGAAGTGTGATGGTATAATAACAATATCCGATGTCTTCAAGACAAAAATGACTAAAAATTTGACATCTTTGGAAATTATTACTTGTTTTTATTATTATGAGGATAATTTAACAAGCCCTTTGCACATATAGAAGATACTTTAGAACTCATGGAGGAGGACAATTTCTCTCTTTCCTTCCCATTACAAGATAATTTTTCATGTTATCCTTTCCATTATTTTCTTAATATTTATAGTTTATTCTCTTATATAGGTACTTAACTCATTCCAAGAGAATACTGACAGTCTATTTCTTCCTTTACACAAAAAATAAATCTTTAACATAAAAAATGTTATAACTAATTAATTTAGGAGAATATAGGCAAATATATACTCAAGTTTCTATGTTATGAACTACCTCAAATGTGACAAACAAATATGTTTTGGGCACTGTCCAAATGTAATTAAAAACAAATTATCTAGGACAAGTGTTGCTAAACTTATCCTATAAAAGGCCAGGTAGTAAATATTTTCAGCTTTGTGAGCCACTTGATCTCTGTCACAATTAACTTTGTGATTATAGCTCAAAAACAGCAATAAATAATACGTAAATGAATGGGTGTGGCTGTGTTTCAATTAATCTTTATTTACAAAAGTAAAGTAGGTAGAGGGACACGTTTTGACCCCCTAATATAAAGGCATGACAGAAGGGCACAGGAACCAATCTGAAATTAGTAGAAACAGAACAGACTTAAAACCCAAATAGTAAAGTAAATCTCCATGAGTACATACTGACAGTAAGTCATGGGATAGGTGGATGGTAGATACGTGAGGGAACATGGACAGTTCTTTCTTACTGAAGAATTCCAATCAACAAACATAGAAGAATATGGAAGTAGGTATTCAGCATTAGAACTTCAAAGTAATAATTGTCAAAAGCAATAGATGTGCTAGCATGAGTGGATAGAAGTTTGAAGAGACTACTAATTTATGGAGCCTAAAACTGTTTTCTCCAAGGTGAAAAGATAAACTTCCTGCAGAGAAACTCAGCAGACCACCTAAACTAAGTGATCAAGTTAAGCTTCACCAGTAATAAGAAATATTCACTTCATGCACCTCCTGATATGATGCGCTGAGACAGCCACCTTATGTCTTTGATATTCTTGGCATTCTCCACAAAAATTCATGACCTCAATCTAGACATAAAAAATGCAATGTGGGAATCTTGAGAAAAAAGAACAAAGTTGCAGGTACCACAATACCTGATATCAAACTATGCTATAAGCCTATAATAATCCAAACAACATGGTACTGGCATAAAAACAGACACATAGGTCAATGGAACAGAATAGAGAGCCCAGAAATAAGCCCATGCGCACATGGTCAATTTATCTATGACAAAGGAGGCGAGGCTATACATACAATGGGTAAAGACAGTCTATTCAATAAATGGTGCTGGGAAAACTGGACAGATCTATGCAAAAAAAATGAAACTAGATTGGTAAAACATAATAAAATCTGTAGTTAATAGTATAATGCCAATGTTCTTGGTTTTGATGATTGTCCAATGGTTATTTTAGATGTTAACAGTGGGGGAAGGTGGATGAAAGCTATGTGGAACTCCCCTTACTATCTTCTACAAATTTTCTGTAGGATAATATTTTTTAAATAATTGTTAAAAATTATTTCTGTCCAAATATACCTTTTAGTCAATTCTATATATTATAACATTTTTCCAGAAAAAAATATTTTAAACAATCAAACTTCATGACTTTGTACACCTGGTACCTGGTAAGTGAGGGGTAATTGTTGTGAATAAATTATGTATTAACATGTTCATATGTTTATTAGAAAAGTACATTTATTCTTAAGGAATATAAATCTAATTTCTGTAGCAATCCAAAGGTGTAACCTATTCTAATATTTCAGTTCTTAATTAAGACAGAACGACATAATAAGTGTGAAAACATTTTCAAGTATGAAGCCTTTAAATAGGCCACATATTAAAATTTAAATTATGATGATGAATATTTTGTGTCGGATTTAGCCTCATGAGTTGGATTTTTCCCAAAGAAAGACTTTCATCTTAAACATTTAAAAGTCTGTTTTGTTTTTAGCCTTATGGATTTGCATTAAAAACAGCTGCAGTTCCCACACCCTCCACTCTGGAAATTTGAGACTAACTTTGTTCATGTTAAGTATTATTGAAGTAATTCATCATCTTGGGCATGTTATTTATACTGGTGGCCAGATAGTTAAAATGTCTATAGGGACCCCAAAAGGGAATATACCTGACACAAGTCTGTCTAGGTATTACCATATGCATTTCTAATGACCTAATTTAGCTGGATTTATGAGATATAAAACTGGACAGAATGGAGGAACATTTAGCTTCATTTTTCTAGATAGTGTCAACTAATTGATAACATGCCATAATAATTTTTCAGGGTCACCTTTCCTGGAGCATTTTAAAAGTCCATATAGAGTCATCAGTTCTCTCATTATTTTTATTGCTCAGTTTGGCAGAGTTGGTTGAGCATATAATTTCTAGTTAGAGGAGAAACAAACAAAAAGCAGCTTTTTTAAATGCAAAGATTTTCTCTGCTGAAAAGAGGGGCAAATGGTCACAATCACAGTAGGAAGCAGACCTGGGGACAGTTAGATGAGGCCTTTGCTTTATGGAAGTGGAGTTCAAATAGAAGGTCAAATCCATTGGACTGATTCGCTAAGGAAGTTGGTGTCGCATAAGGATTGGGGTGAAGAGGTAACAGAACTCACCTGCAATCCCAGACACTCGCTACTCCCGTTTCAATTCTTACCTTTTGTAGAATCTGGCATCAGCAGCAGTGCTGAGCACTACATACTGGGAACTGTGATAGTTATTTTATATACCTTTTCTAATTAACACTCATTAAATTTTATAAGGCAGTTTATAGTATCTTCTTTTGATAGATGAGTAACAAACCATTGAGAGATTAGGTTACTTGCCAAGGTCACACTTCCCAAAGCTCACTCCAGTGCTTTGAAGTATTACGCAATGCTGCCTACATTTCTTACTCTTTAAAAGACAAAAACAAACCTGAAAAGATATACTTGGTTGCCATCAGACTGCATGATGGCTAAACTTTTGTTGTGTTGAGGTCCTGATAGCCATATTTGTTGATTCTTCTGTTCAGATTTCTGAGGGTCATTCCAGGATCCTGTGGGATTTGCAGCATGGACATAATGATGCCATTCCCCACTGCTGGTGGGTTTTTTTGGTTTATTTCTTCCTTCTGGTAATTCTTTATCCAGATGCAGAAGTGAGTGCTAAGTCCAACTTGTAACACTCTTAAACACTAAAATTGCAGTAGGAAAATACAGACCACACATCAAATGACTGAACTTCAAACACGCTAGAGACAACACAAGATTAAAGGTGGAATAGCATGGAGGTTAAGAGAGAAGGCTCAGGAGTCAGCCTGCCTGGGTTCAAATCTTAGCTCCAATACTGTGACCTCTGGCAACTTCTATAACTTCTTTGTACTTAAGTTTCCTGACCTGTAAAATGGGTTACTGATAGATAGTGCTTACTTCATAGGGTTGTTTGAAGTTCCAATTAAGTTCTTAGTTTCAAAATACTTAGTAATTGGTAAAAACTTGGTAAGTAGTCAGTACTTGATAAATGTTAACTCCGCTGTTATTAATTAAAGTAATTTCGTTTTGCAATCCTGCAAGTGCAATAGGCACTGACCTCCCCATATTCGTGCATAGTGTGTATTTACTTCTGGGAACAAGTCCATCCTGTCTTGGCTATCTGACTTGGAGTCATACACATGGAGATAAACCTTTCCAGAAACTTCAGGTGAGTAATTGCCTTACCCCCTACTGCCCCGCAAATCCACCCTGAGCCAGAACCCTGCAGAGATGCCACTAGGAAGGACGGGTTCTTGTCATATGAGTGGCACAGAAAATAGGTTCTGTGTAAATTGAGAGAGAAGAGTGGAATGTGGTGATGAGTGAAGACTTCAAGAAGGACTGGAATGTGGGCTGAGTGTTGGAAATCCTTTCAATTTAGTGAGTGAGCATTAGGGAGACCCCGCTAGCTGGTGGGCAGGCCACTGCATGGGGTTATGCAGTTTGGGTAGCTCTATCCACTGCACCGATATCCCATCAGAGGGGATGGAGGAGCACCTGGATTCCAGCCTGTATTTGGATCAACAAACTGTGTGCTCTGACACAAGAGATGTCCCCTGAAGAAAGAGCTGTCATTTCCTTCTCACCAAGTCCCTTGGGCTTGCCAAACATTTTGTTTGGGCTCTAACCATCAGGGGAGTCTCTATTTTTCAATTCCCCAATAATAATTCTCTCAGCTGAGAGAATAATTAAGGAAGGAGGATCAGAACTCCTTTGTTCCTTAATGTGTGGGTTTCTAAGGGATGTCTACGCTATGACAGGAGAATGTTTTTTATTGGGAGTTTCAAGATGCTCTCCAGCTCGAATTCCCCTGGGCTCTCAAGGGAAGTTGAGCACAGTTTCTGTATCTATGATGATAAGGTGAAATTAGCAGTTTCTCCCTGGACAAAAGTCAGGTAGACGATGGTGGTGTGTGCTTTCTTAAATTTTAATACATTCTGAGTGAAGAGGTAGTGATGAGCACAACTGAGTTTTATTTCTACTAAGATGTATAGTCCTGACTTCAACCAAATTCTAACTCTAACCAAATTATAAATCCCCAAACCACTTTTACCCTCTTAAATTCCTAACTTGTGTTAATAACATAATTCACCTTCTTACCCCCATATATCAAAATTCTCATAATCCCAACAAAGCAGCCACTGGGATCAATAGTAGACACTAGTGTCTACTAATCCTTCCTTCAAATATTCCCCAGTTTCCATCATTTTCTATCTGCGCTGGCATTATTCTAATGATATAAGGCATTCATATAATTGGGCCTCTTTTCCTACAGTCAGCTATAAACCACCTCTATTCCTCTTCAGTCCCCATTATTTTAATCCATTTAGTATACAGCTAAAATGTTTATCTTCCTAAAATTGCTTTCATCATATCTCTTCCTGCCCCTTAATTCTTCAGTGGCTCCCCAAAGTGTACTATAAAAAAATTAGAATTTGTATGGATGAAGAGAACAATATAGTAGGTTTCAGGGCCCTTCTATCAGGTCTGATAGTTTACATTTTGAAATCTTTTTTATTAATTTATTTTTAATTTTTTCTGCACATATAGAAAATTTTTTGAAAATATTTTCCTGATTTACATTTTTCTAAGTTTTGTTATCAATTTCTTGCCCTTGACATAGGACACTTAGGCTTATAAATGTTTTTGGTGGTTTGGTTTTTTTTTGCTGCATTTTTCATTTCAATTTCATACTTTCAATTTTACTGTTATTTGTTCATATTGAATATACATAAAAACTAAAACAAAATGTAATGGTTAAATGCAATTAGAGCATTTCAATGTATAGCCAACGCAAAACAAATCAAAACCAGAAGGTTCATATCATTTGCCCAGAATGCGTGATAATGTTTTTTTCTTTACTTTTCCATTTCATCTAAAAAGGAAATAATATGAAGAACAGTAGTTTGTGAGATAATTTACTTCCACTCTTAATGAGCTATGGTACCTTTCTGACTCTCTGCTCATTTTGTAGAGCTCAAGAGACCAATCCGTTAAGGCTGTCAAACCCATCGCACATTGGTTGGGAATTGGACCAGATTCTAGCTAGTGTTTTTCATTTCTATGGGCCTGTGATTCTGTGTACTCTATAAAAACAGTAGTAGCCATCAGATATTTAACATCATATATTTAACATCATATATATTTAACCAGAGACAGTTCCCAGGAGCTTTATGCACATTACATCTTATTCTTTAAAAAAACAATCCCATAAGACACTCCCGTTTTACAGATGTGATGCAGCTTGAGAGATTCAGTGACCTGCGCTCGAGTGTACTACTGAGATTTGAACCTGGGTTTTTCTAACTCCCATAAAATCAAAGAGGCTCGATTATCTTTTTTTCATAAATCTTAATAGTTTTATAGTTTAAGTCCTTCGAAAATCAAGATTTCACAAATTTCAAACTGGAAACTCCTTCTCTTGGAACTACTGAAAGGAGATTTATTATGTTTTTGGTAAGAAATATGTCATCTAATGCTACATGTACTATACGTTTCACCTAAATTATTGCTGACAATGTAAAGGGTTTAAAAAAATTGTCTATTCTTCATAGTATGCTAGGTGGTCATCCCTAAGCTTAGTCATCAGATAAAATGTTTTAGTCATCAAATAAAAAAATATTGCATCCTGGAATCTTTTTGTTTTAAAGAGTAGCCGAATAACTATCTGTGATTATACATATCATTAATAGTAGGCCTGGGACCCTACCCGTGCTTTTCCAGGCCAGAGTTCTTTTTAATATACAACATTGCCAGCTAAAGAAAACAAAACGAAACAAAACAAAACAAAAAAAAACATGTATTGCATAGATCTCTTCTGCCATAATCTCCATTAAATGCCAAGTTATTACAGTATATACCTTTCTTTTCTTCATGTTTGTCTATTTCTTGATTGAAATATTAAACATATAGTATACTCATTTATTTCTAAGAGGTTGTGTGTGATGTTTCTAATCAGAATGCCCTAGGACTTCCTACATATGATTAGTAGTCCTTTAGCTTTTTTTGATTCCCAGTTTTCCTATCCAAACTAGAATTGATGTATATTCCTATAAATAGTTAGCAGAGCACCATTGTATCAAATTTCATGAAGGGAATTGACTCCACATAAAAGTGGAATTGCTTCTGTTTTCCTAATGTATTGATGAGAAAAGCAATTGCCACTGTGGCTACCTGTTTCCACCTGCAAAAGGCAGGATTTGGAGGGAATGGAGGATAGATTCAGTAAGCTGGAATCATGGAGAAGAGGCTAGGAGCATGAAATAAGCCTGAGCAAGATTCCAGAGTAAAAGAGATTCAGTATGGTAAGACAAAGGACAAAGGGTGATGGAGGAGACGACTGCTTAAGACCGTTTATTAATGTATTAAGTAATTCATTCAAAAACATGTCTGTGTGCCCGGCACTATGCTGGGAAAACAGTGGTGATCAAATATAGACACAGCCCCTGATCTCATGGAGCTTACAGTCTACTGGAGAAAACACATTTCAAATAACCCCTCTGCTGAAGTGGAGAGATGAAGCCAAAGTGGGGTAGAATGACTGTCTGGGGCTAAGGTAGGAATGCTATAGCAGCACAGGTGTTTCGTGGACTACAGCGTGGCAAGTGGAGATGGAAAGACACTGGTGTCGAGGGTGAAGGTTAGGCTCTCTCTGCGGGTGCAGGCCCCAGGAACGATAGACGAGAGCAGGAGCCAAGGGCAAAGGCGGGCTTTCCTACCCCTTTTACCAAGCATTTTCCCAAGTCAAAAGCAGGCCAAAGCCTATTGAAGTCTGGCTCTATGGGTGGAAGTGGTGAGCTGCTGTCCAGTTTGTCAGGAAATGCAAGGGACCTTGAGATGGACACATTCATACAAAGCTCAAGTCTTTCTGTTTTAGCACACGTTGGTGCAGTCATCCATTTTCTAGGCACTTCACCGTCGCTGGGCACTCTCAGTGGAGGCTCTCACCCCTCCTACAGGGAGGCTCTCACCCCTGCCACAGGGAGGCTCTCACCCCTCCTACAGAGGTATCCCTTAATGGAAGCTGGGCTTGGAATTGACATCATTCCTCAGAGAGAAGCACCGAACAAGAAAGAGAACAGAGTAAGACACTCATCCAGTTGTGAGTAGATGATAAAAATCCCAAGTTAACAATGAAATTTGCTGTTTTGTGGTGGTGGTGTTGACAATGACATGGCTCTTTAGCAAGCCCTTCCCTTCACCCCCCCCCCAAAAAACTAATTGTAGTGTCATGGAATCATTTGTTTGTGTGTGTTTATTTAAAAAGATTTCTCAGGCAGTTCCTAAAATAGATATTTGTGGAACTAACATAAGCTTATCTTTCAAGACTTGGAATTTGTCTTTAGAGTTTTAGAAGTGGGCACAATGAACTTTTTGTGATCTCACAATAGTTGCCAAATTAAAGAAAACAGCGTATTTCAATGAGAGAATCTTATTTAATCATTAATATGCATGGGGATTTATTTTATGCACTTTGTTTTTTACTTGGCACTTTTTAAAAATAAATTAGAAACCTAGCACTAACACTAAATTTTTGATACTACTGCAGTCATCTGTGTTGATGAAGCTACAGGGGCCACAAAGTAAAGAAATCATATAATGTAATTACTTTTAGGCTAAGAATTTTTATTTAATAATATTAAATAAAGGTCAAATAGTTCCTCTCAAAACAGTTGTATTACAGACATAATGGAACTATGCTGAAATATATGTATTTCATGTTTAAATCAATTTCACTATTATAACATTAACAAAATGTAAATTAGTAGAGTTCATTTTTAAATGTGCAAACCACCAGAATGATGTAGAATAGTGTTGATTTGCAGCAAATCCAGAAAAGGACAAAATGTATTCTTTAAGCAAAATTAATTATTAAAATGGGTACAATTTTGACATTAACACAGTAGTTTATTAAAATGCAAAACCAAAAGTACTCTATCCTAGATGTTTTCGCAATTAGTAGCAAAATACTTCCTCATATCTGCTTGATATCAAAGGTCTGTGAATAAGCCAACAATATATGACTTTAACCAGTTTTAAATCATATCTGTATTAGATTGCTAAGGCTGCTGTAACAAAATACCACAGAGTGGCTTAAACAACAAAAATGTATTACCTCACAACTCTGGAGGCTAGAAGTCCAAGGTCAAGGTGTCAGCAGGGCTGATATCTTCTGAGGCCTGTCTCCTTGGCTTGCAGATGGCTGCCTTCTCTCTGAGTTTCCACATGGACTTTTGTCTGCTCGTATGGTGTCTTTTTGTGTCTCCACATTACCTGTTCTTATAAGGACACCAGTTAGATTGGGTTAGGGTCCACCATAAGGGAGTGATTTTAATTTATTCATTTCTTTAAAGGAATTTTCTCCAAATCCAGTCACATTCTGAGGTCCCGGAGGTTAGGGCTTCACCATATGAATTTCAAGGAGACATAACTCAGCCCATAACAATCTTGAAGTATTTGAAAGATTTTTGTATGGAGGATGCAAACCAGCTGTCTATGATCACTAAAATCAACACAGGCCAATTGGATTGCAAAGACTTCAGGAAAATATTTAAATGAGGTGTTAGTTAGGCCAGAGTTGTATCATCCCATTAGTTTAGCCTTCTATTTGAAAATGACACAGCCTAACTATAGATGCACTGGGTTATAAAAACGACAGAGAAGAACATGTGAGTGGATCAATTCCAACTGTCCTGACTAATGGAGCAGCTTAAACTTGGAGAACATATATGTAGTTATGTTCTTCTCTCCATTCTGTCATGTATTTAGGGATCCACTAGAAATCACAGATTTCTTAAGTTTAAGAGGAAATAACTGCTGGCGGTAGAGAAATTCATTGTCTTATTCTGAGAGATGTAATAAACTATTTCTCACCTGTACCTAACGCATTCTTTAGGATGTCTGGATCTTAATCGGTGATCTCTCCCAAGATAGGATTTTCACTTGGGACACCTACAGGCTTTCAAGGCTGCTCTTTTCACACTTGATTGGATGGGAACTCTCATGGGGACATCCCCTGAACAAGAAAGCCCCCAAAGTGCAGTTCCCCAGAACACAGGCATTTGAGACACCCAAGAAAAGATTTTACTTAGATCAATTATGGACAAAAGGAGTTTGCAAAGAGCAGTTATTGATTTGAAGAAATCCTTAGATTCCCTCTTGAAACTGTCCTCTCTTATCTCTTTAGTGCTAAGAATTTAAAATGAAGAGGAGACAAACCTCTCCTCTTGAGTGTCATAATGTGTTCCCCCATCCTCTTAACTACTTTTTATAAGATTGAAATCTCCTAAGATCTAACATCTGCCTGCCGTACTCCTCTTGAGGTGGCTGTCAGAGCGGTGACAAGCTTTAGTGGGTGAGTAAAGAGCAGCCAGAGGACTGTGTACGTGGTGAGAGGTGTCTGTGTGGCGGAACATAAAGCTTGCAACATTAAATATATCAGAAAAATGTAATGGCTTAATTATAAAGGTCTCCACAGATGATGACTGAAAGTCTTCATAAATTTGTCAAAGCACTATGAGATCGATTTTTTTTTAAGAAGAGGAAAAAAAAACACATGCTAAGGCAAAGATTTCACTGTCTTTTAAAGATATTTGCAGGGTTAGAAACAGTGATGATATTTTGTTTTCAATGCCTCTAAAATTAATTCCTCCTGAAAACCCACAGACAGCATTTCTTAACAAGATAGCCTAATTGACAAGACTACCTTGAACTTGGGACCATGGGTCATCAATTAGAGGCCATACAGTCCATTGACCTCCTTTTATAGATAACGGTACTGCCTCGCTTTAGGCCATGTAGTACCAGCTTCTGTTTAGTTTCCATGGCCCTTCTCTGCCATAAGCATTATGGGGGTTAAAGAAGAGTTTAAGACATTCTATTTGAACTGCATCTCCTTGAAGCATTAATACACAGATTAAAATGTCATTTTGAGACCTCAGTGATATCTAAAGTTTTCTCATCCCAGGAGCAGCTTTGTCACCGCGCTGTGGCACAGAACAGATGGTGGTCCCCTGAATGCCATGGGCCCTTCGGGCAGGTGCCTCTGGCTTTTTCCTTTTGTGTGGCATCTTCAAGTTAATGACCTCCTTTAGGTTGTTCCCCTTGGCTTTCAGGTTGCCATGCGTAAACCTCTGAGAACATTTCTGACATTGCTTGGGAGAAAATGCAGTGATTTTGATAAAGCATCTGTGGCATTCTGGACATCACTTACAATAAGTCTAGTTTATTGGCCTTTATTGGTCCTGGGAAAGAAAAATAGATGTGTTTTCCACTCTTCTTCACACCTACCTCAACCCCTTTTCTATGCTCAGGTGGGTGAGAAATAATTTCTCTGATCTATATATGATCTCATATTCCTAGATAATGTCATATTAGGTAAAGTATGCTAGATAACAATAACACAACCACAATATAATGGTGAATGTTTACTGAGTGCTTACTATGTGCCAGGCACTGTGTTAAGACATTTACATATATTATATCAATTATTCTTACAAATACCTATTTTACAGATGAGAAAACTTAGGCTCAGATATGTTATGCTCATGGCCCACAGCTAGCTCATGTTACACAGCTAGCCAATAATGAAGCCAGGATTTGAACCCAGGAATGAGAGCCCAGTGTCTTAACCATCAAGGGTTATCTTTTCACAATGAACCTGACCACAAGGGTACTTCCAAGAAATTGCCAACAGACAAAATAAATTTTTATGAGGGGAAAGTTACTTTAAGGTTTTCAGTTCAAATCCATAGTATTTGATTTGCCTACCAAAGAAAAACAGTTACTTTATTTCAGAGGTTTTACATTTGATCTGAATGAAGAGGACGGGCAATGATCCAACAGCTGTATCCCAGCCTGCCCAGCACTTGCAGAGCATTTAATCTTAAATAAAGTGTGTGCCATTGAAAAACCCCAGCTTTCTAATTGGAAAACATCTTCCCTCGTTCCTGTTACAAGTGGAGGAGAGACACTGAAGTCCATTGAAAAGGAACTTAAAATGCAGTAGTAATCAGACTTATTTTTCTTCACTGGAGAATAAGGAACTTTTTCAGTACCATGACAGGCGATATCAGACTCCATTATGAGACCTTTACTTGTTTCTTCTCCCATAGACCAGTCTAAGTATCCAGAAGAAGAGGTTGAAAGTCAAGGTTGATGCGAGGAGGTAGAAAATCCAGCTGTACAACATAATTCTCTTATTTTTCAGAAATAAAGAATAGGGAAAAGAAGCCTTAGAAACTATATGTGTAAGTTCTTGTTAGGGTAGATAAGCTTAAATGTTATGACCTTACGATGTAGAAGGTGCTTAAGATTTTCATATTTGGGAAAATGACAAATGCCATCTGTAAGGTAATGTGGGACTGCTCTTAGATTTCATTTTTCTTATTCTCGCCATTGAGTGATGTCTACCAGTGGCTCTGTCTGTTTTTATAGCTGTGAAAGCATTCTTCTTAAATCCTACACAGCTAGCACAAAAGAACTCTTTAGTATGTGTGATAACAGAGTATGACCTTTAATGTATCACAGTACTTTTGTGTTTTGTTATCTGCTTATCCCTGTTGCTTTTCATTTCTTGCTGCTATTTTTTGATATGATATTCCAGTCTCTTTACGTTAGGAACCTACCTGCATAGAAAGGCTTAGAGAAGAATGTGTAGATCACCATTCATTCCACATAGGCAGTGAGAGCCGAAGTTCACAAGGTTACCTTTATTTCTAATGTGATGGAACAATATCCAAAATAGAAATTATAAGTAGCTAATAAGAACAAGTGCTCCTACAAATCTTTTTTTTTAAGTGTGTTTTTCCAGGACTCATTAGCTCCAAGTCAAGTAGTTGTTTCAATTTAGTTGTGGAGGGCGCAGCTCACAGTGGCCCATGCAGGGATCGAACCCGCAACCTTGGTGTTATGAGCACTGTGCTGTAACCAACTGAGCTAACCAGCCGCCCCTCTATAAATCTTTTTATAAAGGAATGCTAGATATCTTAATGTAGTCCTACATAGCAGAGGGACATGAAGGAAGAAATTTCTTAAGCCAGTTAGAAACGCACTAAGCTTCTAATGTCATTCCCAAAGCACTGTTGAACTCTGCCATAGGCAGCCTGTGGCTTTTCACGCCCAGCATCACAGCAGTCTCACATGAAGATATTGTTTAACTGGATACAAAGGCCTGCTGTTTTGTGTAAAGAGCCATCTGAAGCATTAGTCACGAGCAGAGGGTCGCCCTACTTCAGCATCTGTGCTCTCTCCATTGTGTAAGTTAAGTAGGCTGACCCACTTGGGGGGTGCCACCCTCTCTTGCTATAGCATTGCAGTAAGATACTATATTTAATATCTAGAAAATGCCCCTTTTGTTAAATATAAAGGAAATGGTGGAAGCAAAATTGAAATATCTATAAATATAGTATTAACATCAAATCAAAATATGGAAAAGATTTCCCACAATGCCTCCATCCTACACAAATATTTTCATTTTTTGCTTATTGCCCTCAAATTCTTGCCAACTCGCATCGTATTTTATTTAGTAGCTTTAACATTGTATTACATGTTTGACTTCTCATGGCATAAATATTTTAACCATTTAATTCATATTTGCAATTAGTGTGAGACTAAATCTATTAGAAAATATGTTTATTTAAAAATAGATATGGGGTGTATAGCTTTATGAAATTCAAGAGAAAAATCAATTATCAACCTCTTGGGGATCAATATCCACATTGCAACACACTTGTATCTAGTTATTTCAATAAAATATAGATTGTCTGTGGTCTAGGTGACAGCCTTCGTGTTCTATCACACCTTCTTTGTCTTTTCTAAGCCACTATCCTTTCTGAACTTCTGTGGCAACTATAGTTTAAATGGTGGTTAATTGTGTACTTATGCCAAGCTGTTATCTTAAACTTCCATTTAACTTTCCTTATTTTAGTCCTTCCCTCCCCAGACAAAGTGTAAGTTCTTCAACAGTAGAATCTCTGTGGTGTATTAGAGTGTCTGCCTCAGTGCTGTCAGGGCACAAAATCAGTGTTTATGTGTTGACTTCATTGAGTCAAATTGTTTTCCTAATGTCTAGCTAGGATATTCTAAAAAAAAAAACAACAACAACAACAACAAAACAAGGGATCTGCCTACTAGAGCTCTTATAGAGACGGGCACACATGAGATATATCTAGAAAGAGTAAATGTGGATGCATGCATTGGGTTATTGATGAGTGGCATAAAAGTGCTGGATTCCTGGAGATGTGTAAAGGGAAAAGCAGAGATGAGAGGTAGTACAAGGAAGAAAAAAAAGAGGTAATGTGAAGTCCAAGCAAAATCCATTTTAACTTGTTGCAGCATTCCATCTCTCTTCTTACAAGCTAATGAAGTACAGTGGTCTTTTCACTCACGACGAGGACCCTCTCTCCATTCCAACTTGTCTCTGGAGAGTGTCAGCATCCAAAAATCTGTGGACTTGGTAGATTCTCATGCTTGGGGCTCGTCTTATAGGTCAGAGGAAATGACAAGGGATGTCGCTTATGTCTCAAGTGGTGATGCATGGCAGGGCATTGTTATAAAAGGAAGAAAATGAAATACTGCTCCTCACTGTGGCCTCAACTGTAGTAGATCTTTGATCACTATACTTATCTCTGCTTTGCTATCTTGATCTATAAAATAGAGATGATAAAAAAAATATCCTCCTGATGAATCTTCAAGGATTTGGGGAAGGTTATTGATTCCGTGTGCCCAAGACAGCAATCTCACCCCAAACTTTATAAGGCAGTACCTTTACAGACATGACCATGACATTTTCCATTATACAGGAGAGTGACATGAGGATTAAAAGGAGGGTGCTTGGCCTTTATGACTCAGGCGGTTTGAGACATTGCTATAATAACTATTCCATAGAATACCTTTGAAGTCAAATTTTTTTTAATTTCAAATGGCTCCTCTATGTATTATGCATGGCACAGCACTAGTTATAGCATCTCTTTGAGCCTCAATTTTTCCATCTATAAAATAAAAGATACTTATCATCTGGGAGCAATATGAGAACTCAATGAGATAACCTATAAAAGCAAGTAGCACAATGCATAGAATGTAAAAGCCTCTCTCTCTCTCTCCCTGTCCATATATATACATATATATGTGTGTGTGTGTATATGTAAATATATACACACACACACACACA
>NW_017731785.1:1279542-1465853 GCF_001890085.2 Hipposideros armiger
AACAGATGGATTGAATTATATGGCCTCTGCTTGCAAAGGAAACTATAATGTAGGATCAATTACATGAAATAATTTCATCACGATTATAGATAGTGCTGCTAAGTGTTACGAGAATGCATAATGGAAAGCTCTAGGCTAATTTGATAGAAGGATAGGGGCCACAGGGAATACCTCCTTGAAAAACATGTAAACTAATATTTAAAGGAGCAATAAGTTGTCCAAACCCTGACAACTTGTGTATGCACACGTGTGGGGACAAGAGTGTAAAGTGTGCACAGAGATGCAGGAAGCCCGTAAGGCAGTGACAATGACATCTTCAAAGATGATCAGCGTGATTAAAGGAATCAAAAGAAGTCCAGAGTGATTAAAATTTAAAGAGTGAGAAATAAGTGGTTCAAGATGAAACTGGAGAAGAAGGTAGGAGTCAAATGTGTATGTGTTACACATACATCTTAGTGATGTAGCAAATAGTGTAATACACAATACGAATGTTTTCATTAGAACAGCTGTATTTTTTCACAGCTTTGTTCCTCGAAGAGTCAGTGGGGTTCAAAATGCACTTATTTGAAACATCACCAGCTAAGTTAGGTATTACTGTACTTTATGGTTTGTATAACAACCACCCATAAACATTTAGTAGAAGTTATGTGATAATGTAGCTTTTAAAACTAGAGTAATTTTACAAAACAATGTTAAACTTTCACTTTGTTATGGGCCTAGGCATAACCAAATGCCATACATATTCTCATTTAACAGAAAAAAAAACCAATCTAAAAACAGACTTCGAATCTTCTTTGGAAGCATGTAGAGCTTTTCAGAATCCCTTTTGTGTTTCCTTTCCCAATGTTAAAAACTCAGGAAATAAGCCTTCAGAAGACGAGTATTGTTTTTATTTTCATGTTATTCTGGAAAATATATTGGGTTCATAGCATTGCTTTTCCTTATTTTTTTCCAAGGATGTTACTATGTCAGATGGAAAATTAACAGTTACTTACGAGGAGAAATTACACATCAGGGGTGAGGATCTATGAAATTGAGAGGAGAAAAACTATGTAGTATTAGCAAAATTCATATAGCTTGTCTCTACTGACCCGTAGTCATAAAAATATGATTATAATTTTATTTCCTTTTGGTTTCTGAGTCCCACCATGAAATTTAACTCCAAGTCAAGGATTTGAGTTTTATTACTCTTTGCTGGCTACTTTGATTCTTTGAAATTACTCTTGTTTCCTTTAAGTCTACTAGTTCATACAAAATTAATATGCTATTGTGTGACCAAATATTATTAGTTAGGTGAAAAATTAAACTATCTGGGATTCAATCAAAATAGAGAATGTTACCCTCTACATCTGAATGATCAGATTTTCCTTTTTATTCTTCATCCCAGGAAACTTGTTTGAAACATCCATTACGTTTAGTACCTTATACTTAAACGGCCACTTCAGTTAGAGCATGCACCTACCAATTGGCTGTGGTGGTAGTAACTACAGACCGCCCGGCCTCTTGTCAAAAATACTGAATCCGTCAGCCATAACAAGAAAAATAAACCCAAATTTTACATACTGCTTCATTGCTTGGAAATTACTTAAACAGAGACATGTATGTTGTGGGTAACATTTTTCAGGGCTGTACCAACATATTTAGTTTTATTCATAAAATATGAATAAAACTAACTGGAAGAAAAAGAAAAGAAATCAACAGGGAAACCTCATCCCACATTTATTAGGGTAAAGGAAGTATGAACCTAAATTATTGTCTTTTAACTATTTAGTGAGAAGCTCTGTTTTCCGAAATCTAATTTATGTTCTCAGTAGACTAGTTGATTTGTGTGCTGTTTAAAAAAATGATATCCTTTTTGGACCTTTTAATAATTCTAAGGTAAATAGGTCTTTTACAAGTGGGTCATTATTACTTTATCCTTACCTCTGATTTAGGAAACTTGAAGATGAAAATAGCTTCTCCCAAAGATTTGCCTTTGGTTTGATTTAAATTTTCAGATATATTACACTTGTGTTTAGTCTCTCCTATAAGTCTAAGCCTGTTTCCTTTGACCATCCACAAAATCTCTATGTAATGTGTCTCTATCCCAACATGTTGTATATTAGAGTGCAACCCTTTCCAAAGAGAAGAAAAGGTCATCGGAAATTATATTTCTCTTTGACTTTTCCAATCAAGTGGGTTGTTTTATTGCCTATAGAGTTTAGATGTATATCCAACTATGGACATAATTAAATAAAATGAACAAAATCATACAGTGTTCTGGATATTTTACAAAAACCATTTTGCCATGAATTTATAAAGAAATAAAATGCATTTTGAGCAATTTCTTAAAGTATATACCTCAACTACCATTTTTCCTATGAAGCTTGTTAATGAAAATCATGAAATGAGGCAAAATCTAGGCTTATTCCTGGCAAAACTAAACAATATGAACTATTTTATACCCAGTATTAGAAGGGGTTTGAGAATTATCTGTTAAAAAAACATTGGCACTGAACTCTATTTAGATGTGCTTAATTTGGTTGAAAAAAATATATATATATAGATATATATATATAGATATATACAGAGAGATATATAGATATAGATACAGTAATACCTTGGTTTACGAGCATAATTCGTTCTGGAAACAAACTACTTGTATTGCAAGACATCACTCATTTATCAAGTTAAAATGTATTAGAAATGTTTGCTTGTCTTGCGGAACACTCACAAACCACGTTACTCACAATCCAAGGTTTTACTGTGTGTATGTGTGCATGTGTGTGTGTGTGTGTGTGTGTGTGTGTGTGTGTGTGTGTATATATATAATTTTATTATGAGAACAGTCATTAGTTTTTATTTTAGTAGAAGATCAAAGAATTTGGAGGAAAAACTCAACATACATTGAGTTAAAGTAAGCACTATCTGATTTCCCATTCATTAACCCAACAAAGAATAAAGTCTATCCTTTAATTTTAAAATCATGTCTTTCAGCTAAAAAAAAAAAGTGCTCTCTGAACTAGATAGAAGGCATCTGACATTCATGGGTTATGGGCTTGTATGACCCCATTCAGTGGCTACCTTTGTTAAAAATCATCGTGCCTTTTTAAACCTATCTCTGCTGACTACTGTGTTTTCTCTTTGGTGTTGTTAGATGACCTTTTTGTTATACGAGTATATTTCATGTTTTTGTTTTAGCTGAGTCTCATTGAGAATCTTCAAAAGATATTGTTGACTTAAATCAGCCATATCAGTCATATTAATGTTGTGTGAATGCGAGTTGTAGGTGTAAGGTAAAATTGTACTTGTGTGTTTGTGTGTGTGTGTGCATATATATATATATATATGTATGTGTTTTTATGTACTCTTTTTCAAAGTCATTCAGAAGGAACATATGAAGCCTTCAGTTTTCTTCACCTTTCTTATTTACACTTATCCCTCTACTTCCATTACTAATAATAAGTATGATTATTTTGTGGCATGAGACAATTTTTAAGCAAATAATGAGTTGACTGTGTGAATGTTCAAATCGGTAACAGCCGTTAAAGAAGTAAAATTATAATTTAATTATGTGATGTTTCCTTTGGAAAGTACAAAGGGACGCTTAGTCACATATAGCATATTCTCAGGGCACAAATATTTGCTTTCTTCTTTTTAATGGTGCCCAAAAAAGCTATCATTAATTAAGAACAAACTTTCCTTCATTACTTCATTGCACAGATATTTCATAGGAGATCTAAAGATAGGTATTGTGCAAGCACTGAAAATACAATAAACACTGCACAATACCTGACCTCATGAAACTTCATAGTTTACAGGGAAAATATTTATTGAATATGCACTTATTAGACCAATGCTTGTTTCTAAAGGGCACCAGGAAAGCATATATTCTGGTGTCCTAACCTAACGTGGGGACAGCAAGGAAATAATGCTCCCATGTTTGGCTAAGGCAAGATGAGAATGGGATGGAAGTGGGGAATGGTACTTCAAATAAAGGGAGCTACAACTATAGAAGTCAAGAGGTTAAAAAAGCTAGCTTTAGAAGAATTGAAAGAAGAGAAGAGCACAGAAGGCACTGTCAGCTATGAGATGGGGCAGGGAAATAGGAAGGTTCCAGATCCTGGAAGTCCTCCTAAACTTCATTTGGAGTTGGAGATTTTATCCTGAAGTCAATGGAAAGGGTTATCATAGACTAGTGGCATGATTAGATATTGGCTGACATGTGGAGCATGGGTGGGATTTATTGCTGAGAGGATACAGACAGGTCTGTTTTCAATCATATAAAGTAGTAACTGAGCAAGAGGTGATTGGCATTCCAGATTCGGGTGGTGTCTGAGGGAATGATGGCTCGTTCCTGATGATGGGAACACTCTAGCATGAAAACCAGTATGAGGAGCCACCTGATTATAAAGCCATCAAGCGAGTGATAACGGTGTGAGTATTAACTGACACAAAAAAAGTCCAGACAGCAAAGAACATGTGTGTTTTCAAAAATATTTCACGTTTGCTTACCAAGTTATGCACATCCACATGGTAATTACACCAATCACATACAAGCCCAAAACACATATTCATCAATAATCACATTGCCCTAAGACAACCAATAAATATATGTGTATGCAAGCACATGAAAAAGACACAAATTCTGCACACTTGAAAAATGATGTTAGGCTTGGAATTTAAGTTGTTTGTACCCTTGTACCCTTGTTTGTTTTTTTTAAATTATAAATAAAACAAAAAATATATTCCCATAGGATAAAATATTATTTTATAATGTTTTAATGATTGCATAATACAGGAAATACATATAAATGTTTTATTAAACTTTATATTTGGTTCTACTTTGATAACTACATATTAAATTAAATACTAATGTATGAAATATTTTCAGTCATATATACATTCAAAGGATGGCTTCATCAGGTCTAAATAATAGTTCTTTTCTATTTCTCTAATAGTATATGACCAATATCATGGTGGGTTTATTGTGATAAGTATACTATATAATAAATCTAGTGTAAATCATTCTAAATATGAGAAAAATTTGTATCATCTTCTCTAGCAAGACGCTCCAGTCTTTTCTTGTGGGCATTACTAGCATTCGGTGTTTCTTCCACCTCTGAGTCCTCATCTGAGCTGTTGCCAAAATGTCTTCGCTCAACATTCCATGTTTTAATTTTCATGGAATAGAAAATGTCTTGCAATATACATGATTAAGCACTGAGATGACAGCCTATATTCTTTCTAAGTGCTTTATAGATCAAGAAAAATACTTATCTATTTGCAAGCATTATTCAAGGTCAATTTAAACTGTGTTTCCGTCAGAAAATTTTTTGTTCAGAGAAGCAAGGCTCGCATGTAATTCAAATCTATGAGTAGAGACCACTCTGTGTGGCTTGCGTTTTTTTTTCCTTAAGCTGTCATGCCTTCTTTAGAATAGCTTAATATAAAAGCAGATATTTGAGTATAGAAAAACATACATAGAATTTATTTTTTTCCAAATTGTTATACGCTTCAATGTGTTAAGCTTTAAATGAAACTGAAGGACACTCAATGTCACTTTTGTCAAAGCCTTTTCCTATAATAGCGTATTTGGATGATGCAAGATGTATTCTCTTGTGATGTCCAAGTGATTGATAAACCAATTTGTATGGAATATACAAGAACTATTCAGGCTCTGTGGTTTCCTTAAATGAGATGAATACAAATTTCTATTTTCTGAATAGGACATAAAGTATGCTAGGCCTATTTTAGATGCTTCAGTGTGCCAAAGATGGTCTTAAGTTTGGTGTTCATAAATTGCTAATCTGGAACAAGAGGTTGAATGTATTTTGAAAACTTAAACCTGTTTCGCCTGAACATGTTTAACTAGTTAATAAGAAACATCAAAAAGACAAAACCCTGAGATCAACGGTCATTTTTTTGTAAAGCTATTATATGCTGTTTAAATTGGTTGTTCGGGTCTGTCTATAACATAAGTTTAATAACCTAGCTCAAATGCAGATTTCTAATTTTCAATTAACGTAGGAATAATTTTGTTTGCTAAAATAAAATAAATGAATGAATGACAAGTCTGAAACATGAAATGTTCTAGGTAGAACTTTTTAAAATTCCAAATTTCAAAAAATCATGTGGCAACTGTATAGCTCAAGCTTTAAGTATTAACTTTTAACCTTTGACCTTACAGATTTTAACCATTGAAATGTCTCTTTAAACTTTAAAGGAAACAATGATAACGAGCGCCTGGCGATTGCTAGACAGCGAATTCCATATCGACTTGGTCGAGTAGTTGATGAATGGCTACTCGACAAAGGTAAAAAACATTGATTAAAACTTCAAATAAAAAAATAATTTGAACATAACCAAGTAGTACTTCATTGTAACACTAATAAACATAAAAAATAAATTTTCCGTAAAACTAAATTAAAAACAAATTTAAAACAGTAAAATGTAGATAGTAATATTTGCATACCTTGTATAATAATTTCTATACATTTTTAGACGTACCAGCTGTTTAATAATCTTACCCTGTTAACTTAAGGTTAAAGGGACTGTTAAATATAATCCACTAACTCAATCTATGAAGGTACTCACAGCAAGCATTAACCCAAAATGATAAATCATTCATAGATTATATTACATGTTCCAGCCTCTAAATTATTAACTAAAATATATGTAGTTCTGCTATCTTTATTATGGTCCTGAAAAAACAAAACAAAACAAACAAACTCTTGGTTTAAACTCTAGGCATCTTAAATAGTGGGCAACATGGATTGCCAGTCAAAATGAAGTCCCTTTAACGTTTGCAACCTTCTAAGAGCATTTGGGAACAAGCCCTAATTAAAACTGAACTTAAAGTTGTGTGCATGCTTTTTTAAGAAAAGAGAGCAATCTGCTAAAACTGGATACTCAATTTGATGATATTGGTACTGTTGCTGAGGATTGCTGTTTGATGGAAATGTGCCATAATTTCTCCATCGGTTTGTGTATCATTCCTGAAGCCGCTTTTTACATCTGAAGCTATTTTTTTCATTCTGTTTTGTTTTAATAGACTTGCTGAAAGACAATCAGAAAAATAGTTTGTGAATTTTATTTATTTATTTATTTATTTATTTATTTATTTTTGTCTCTGACATGCTCAGTGTAAACCATGCATTTCTTTTCAGTGTGATTGCCGGAAAAATACAATAATTCAAATAATAATGGACCATTGCCTTCAAAAACATAAGTGTTTCTAAAGAATAGCATGTAGATACCTGTGGCCATTAAGTGGATTATGAAATTTTTACCATAAATTTAAAATTAGAACTCAGCTGCTAGAGATTACTTTCTGCCAGTGGTAATTTTAGAATGACAAATACTTGAAATGGTAGATATATCACATTTTTAATTCAACAATTTAGACTTAAGAGACCAACAGTATAAGATCTTGAGGTAAAAGGGAAAGGGATCCACTAAAAATTGATTTACCATACATATATTTGATTGGTCTTTTAGCAAAAACACTACATTTACAATCAATCGAGAATTTACAAGTATTTGCCAATGATTATGCATTTCATGGACACCTCATTTATCAGCAATGAATTATGAGTCAAATGCCTCTCTTATAGTTTATTGCTCTCATTATCCACCCCATGAAAGATCTGTTTTATCATCCTTTTAGAATGTAGAGTTCACAATCAACATTTTTGCATGTATGTAATATTATTTTTACAGGGCGTCAGCTCACAATCTTCAATAGCCAAGCAACCATAATAATTGGCGGGAAAGAGCAGGGCCAGCCCTTCCAGGGCCAGCTCTCTGGGCTTTACTACAATGGCTTGAAAGTTCTGAATATGGCAGCCGAAAATGATGCCAACATCGCCATAGTGGGAAATGTGAGACTGGTTGGTGAAGTGCCTTCCTCTATGACAACTGAGTCGACAGCCACTGCCATGCAGTCAGAGATGTCCACGTCAATTATGGAGACCACAACGACCCTGGCAACTAGCACAGCCAGAAGAGGAAAGCCCCCTACGAAAGAACCCATTAGCCAGGTGAGTGTGTGGATTTCATTCCTTCCTTTTGCACCTGTGATTATGAAAGAGGGCTTTACTCCATAGCTGTCTTTTCTAAAATGGGATTGTTTCTGAACTCACGTATTTACGGCTTCCTTTGACTCTCGCTTGGTGTAATGCACTCAGTTTAACTATGATATGTGTATATGCTGTTGATTTGAGATTTGTGGGCTTTTATAAACTGCTTTGTGTTGGTTGGTTTGCTGCTTTCTGATGGTCTTAATTGAATAATCTTGGTCTAACCCAAGCTAAGGGGAGTGTCTACAAATTACATAGGGTTTTCACTGTTAAAGTTAAGTGAACAAGTAAATTAATGACGTATTTGAAAGGCTCTGTTTGTTCAAGCTCGGCACTTCATCAAAATAAAATAAAAACAGATCTGAAAATCTTAAAAGATAAATTGCCTGCACAGCTTCTATTGTACTTTGAAGTCTTAAAGTTTTGAATTGGTAAGCATGTGGCTCTCAGGGTGAATGATAGGTTTACTCTTTTACAATCTGTAAGAAAAACATACTGTTTTTCTGAGAACAAAGACTCAAAATATGGTACTTAAGAACTGTCTTGGGCTAACATATTTTTTATGATACATGGGTAACTGCTGTGACCTAGAATTCACTTCGTTGAGCTTAGTTGTTCAATGTTATGTCTACAATTTTTGAAAAGTAGAATTTTAAATGTTGAATTGGTACAACTTGGAAGTATATTAATTAAATCAATATATTTTTATTGGTTGCCTAATATGTATCAGGCATTGGTTCAGGTATTGGAGAATTAAAAAAAAATCAACCACCCACCTCATAGAGCTTACATTTTATGAAAAGCTACCAGAACACTGTTGAAATGCTATTAAATGCTATTAGATTCCTATTGGCATTTATAGTCTTTGTACATATTCTGTTGTGAATTCTTTCAGAATTGTTATGTTCACCTTGGTTCAAAATTGAGTGTTTCCTTTTGTGTTATTCTTTTTTCTGGAATTTTTAAATTTATCTATCTTGACATTCAATATTATTTTAAATTAATTTCAGATGTGTAGCATAGTGGTTATACATTTATATAATTTAAGAAGTGATCCCCCTGGCTGATCTAGTACTCACCTGGCACTATATATAGTTATTACCATATTATTGATTATATTCCCTATACTTTACATCCCACGACTATTTTGTAACTACCAATTTGTACTTCTTAATCCCTTCACCTTTTTCGCCTTCCCCCAACCCCCCTCCCATCTATCACCTCGATAAATTTAGTACCCGTCTGACACCATACATCATTATTGCAATATTATTGACTATATTCCATATGCTACATAGGGTATCTACATCCCCATGACTACCATGTAACAACAAATTTTTACTTCTTATTTGTGTGTGTGTGTGTTTATTGTGAAATAAACATTTTTTAATTAGTTTCAGCTGTACAATACAGTGCAATAGTTATACTTTTTACCTCTCAAAGTGACAACCCCCTTAATAATGATTATCTTCAGTGGGTGCCGTATAAAGCTTTCCCAAATACATTATTGTTATTTTTCCAGAAACCCACGTTCTAATGAAGCAAGACTAACAAGAATTATTTTTTTAATTGCTTTTATTTCAAATGTTTGAACCAGACCAAGTGTCAGATTTAGAGAGTAAAAGGAGGTTGATTTTGTTATATCTTCACCCTATCCTAATTAACGTAAGTTTACCAGAAAGACAAGAAAAGACATTCTGATTTTTACTTTGAATAGGAAGACGTGGGAGGAACAGAATAGAGAAACAGAAAATGTCCTAGGTGAAGAGAAATGATCAAACAGTTGTAAATTCACAAGTGTAGTATTGGATATAGGCACCTATATGTGGCATTTTCCTCTCTCTCTCTCTCTCTCTCTCTCTCTCTCTCTCTCTCTCTCTCTATATATATATATATATATATATATATATATATAAAATGTTATACATGTTATATATAATGTTAGGGGTAAAAGTCATGGCATTGGTAATTAAAAAAAACATGCTAACAAAGAACTGGGTGGAGCATTTATGGTAACATGTTGATATTAATCAACTATTAAATCAAATAAGTGGGTACATGGGTATATATTACGCTATTCTTTTGTCTGAAAGTGTTCATAATAAGATAGATAGATAGATAGATAGATAGATAGATAGATAGATAGATACAAGTAGATCAATTTGACAGAAAGACAGATAGAGGCCCAGCCAGCTAATCCTGGAATTCTCTCATTTCTCAATGTTTCTACTAAAGTGGGCAATTTTACGTANCCTGTCTCTGTCTCTGTCTCTCATTTGCATTTGGCCACAATGTAAAATGGACAGTCTTACCAGATGTTTGATTGATCACGCTACATGTTGCATACACTGTTTTCACACTGACGGTAGATACGTTAGCAATAACAAACAAAAACCCCTGCCCTTATGGAATATACATTTTAGTATGAATGTGTGCTTAGAGTGTAATCATTTTGTACATTTTCTCTATCTTGTTAGGGCTTATAAGATTGTTGATAATAACACTTAGCCTCTTAGATACAGACTTTTGACTTTAGGCAGATTAATGCATACTCAACAGCTCCATTTGATATTCTTTCCTGATACTTTATTGATGATTAGTTATTATGATGGTTGTTTATGTTTATTTAACAATAATCAAGTTAAAGTGAATTGGATACAGGAAAAATGAAACACAAAGGAATTGATAGACCATTTCTTTTATATAAAATAATTCATGAGAAAACATTCTATGATATTCAGAGTTGAAAATGTTCCCATGAATAAAACCTGAAAGAACCAAATATTTTTCTTGTATCCTTGTTTCATCATTAATGAAATTACAGTTGCCAAAGTTCCTAGGTAAACCAGACATATCCCAAAATAAGGAGAAAGAAAAATGACCGGCTTTGTTTTTATGTGTTTTATCAATTAGTAACTGCTGTATATTAAGGCATTATGTTTTTTTAAGAAAACATGCAAAATAGCTATTTCATTTTCAAGTTAAGTACCTACAAATGAAGAAATAAAAGCTTATGCATTGTATAATATTAATTAATGTAAAACAGTTAACTGCCCATTAATTGCCAATGAAAAGGCTCTTTTATTATAAGCTATCACATGTTTAAAGACAGCAGTGGTTTATAGAAGTAAATGATCTAATCAATTAGTAATGACTCGGTTCGTTTGAGGGGGTATTGACTTGAATAAATGATTACTAGGTTCATTAAAAAATAGACATTAAATTTTTAGATTTTTAACAGACCAAATACAGTAATTGCATAATTTGGATTAATATGTTACAAACATTCAATTATGGCAACAGGGTCTTAAAGTTGGACTAAGAGCTTTTAAAATTCTCTTTTATAATGATATGCATATGATTAAAGGTAATGTGTGTATATAGAAAGGCTGATCTAGTAGGGAAGAAAGGAAGTTTTTAAATTTTTTTTTATTTTTGAGTATCAGAATAATTTGTTCACATTTTCTTGACCTCACAATTGATTTTTAAATTGCCCTTCAACTACAAAGATATAACTGATACATGTAGAATTTAAAGTGTGTGTTCGTTAAAATTATCAAAGTCTTGGAAGTTCAAATACGAGATTGATTTGTAATGCTAATTCTAGGACTGTAATCTTTGACTCATTTTTGTAGGTCGGATGAAGCATCTTCCTTTAAACTCTGTCTGTAGTGGCCATAGCTGCCTGCTTTTAGCAACCGCCTTACTAAATTGTGTGCTAGGAAGGGTCATTTTATTTTTCAAAAAGTATACTGGACTGTTTTCTCAATCAAAGTATATTTTCCTCAGTGATAACAATGAGCCACTTTAGCTGCAATGGCGATGTACCTTGGGGTGATTGCATGTTTTAGAACTCTGGAAACAGATTTTTGGTCAAGCAGGATTAAATTGGATTCATTTCAAATAGATGAGATGAGGTTTGTTCAGCCATCCTGCAGGGCAAGTAGTAGGGGAGAAATGTATTTTCAGTTTTCACAGAATCACAGAATATAAAAGAGTATTCATCAAAATGTCATCCCATATACACTTGTTTACATTGCTACTTAAAAGTAAACATGCTTTAAAAGGAAAAAAGTTTTTCTTCTCTGAATGCTGATCAATTTTCAGACTGATGTTTACTTTTGACAGGCATGATTTATATCAGGAACTAATGGGTACCTTTACCAAACCTTGTGATTAAATGGCTTTTTTTAAAATGTAATATAACAAGATTAATAATACCTTTTATATGGATTACATAAAGTTCATGAAATTTGTTTTATTTAAACTATTTAATATCTAAATGTTTCCATAAGAACCACTCATCTCAAAAAAGCGAAACTTTGTAACAAGCTAATAATTGATAGTATAATGTTCTTAAGGATGCTGAGAACTTCTTGGGGTTGGGGAAGGCATGTCATGCAAGATTTTGACTGCTCAATGTTCCCTTGTCTTATGGATGTGTGTGTAACTTTATGTAAATAAGTAAAAGTAAGCCAACGTACAAAGGGCAACATTCACTCCCTTTGGTTGCCAGTCTATAAAGAAAGGAAAGTGGAGGAACTGTGCTGTTTCTTTTGAGATAAAAATTGTGATATTTCTTCTGATCTATTCTTTGTATCACATTTTGTGATCTTTCGGTTCTTTCCTTCAAGAATATTTCACATGCTACATACATACTCTAGAGAATATGGATCCATAGCAGTGCCTTTTACTTCGAGATGGTGCAGTATAATGGAAAGAGTACATTGAATCAGGAGACTTAGTTTCCACTGTCACACAATCACTACCTTGTTGTGTAACTTGGAGGATGGTTTACCTCACTGTACTTTGAAAGCCTGCTACCTCTCTAAAGTAAGTGGGTTGAACTAGGAATCTCTTGAATTGTACTGAGCTCTAAAGTTTCGCTGACTCGAGTAACGATGCTCTTAATTACTAGGTCTTCTGATGATTATTTAACAAAGCATAGATTCCATCCTTGGCTTTATACAGGATAGTCATGCATCTCAGTGGACCTGTATAGTCCTCGTGTGCACCTGGTGTTCCAATGTATTTATTAATAGTATCCGTTTTTTGACCCCCTAGGCATCCCATTTTGTTCTGTAAATTATATTGCAGTCTACTTGTACAGAATATATAAAATCTATCTTTGCAAGAAAATCACACTTCATAAGAATAATAAACAGTGTTATGTCCTTTACATTCTGAGCAGAAACTGACTCTTTACCTATTGGGTTGGTGGAAAAGTCATGATGCATTTTTTCTACGTTTTGTTGCAAAAATGCATCATGACTTTTCTGACAAACCATAGTTTTCAGAATCTTTAGCCTTTTTTTAATATTTTTTTCATTTCATTTCAAAAATCTTGGGAAAGGAGAGAGAAGAAGGCTTTGAGAGATTCTGGAGTTTGACTAGCGAGAGTATGTTTGCAACTGTTTGTAAGAAATTAAATTATAGAGTGGAGCAGAATCAGTAAATGTGAGTGAAATATATTGGATCAAGTCTGTGGTTCCAGTTAGGCTTTTCTTCAGAGTGGAGTTGGCAGACCTACTCAAGAAAAGGAACTACTGAGGACTTAAAAACATTGCTAGGTTGTCAGAGACATGTATATTTCACATAAGCAATGCCCTTCTACTAAAGTCAATGGCATTTTATTCCCATGGAATGTTAAAAAACAAATAAACAAACAAACAAAAAAACCAACTAGCATTCAAGCAAGAAAAGAGTATTTGAATATATTAGACACTGCTATTGCTTCCTGGAAGACTTGGATATACTCATGAAAAATTAATGCTATTTGTTTGAAAAATGTAAGCAGAGTGCACACGTATTCCCATGAAAAATATTTAAAACTAACAAAATACATTTTGTAACTTCAAAGAACAAAATTTTATTTTTTTATTAAAAATATTAACCTTAGCTGTGGCTTCATTATTAAAAAATAATTGCACTATTTATAATTATGTATGTTCCTGATAACCACTCTACATTTTAAAATACTGATGACATGAATAATTAATTTTATTTTCCCTAGCCCAATCATTCTGCTGAATTCACTTAAATTAATGTACATTTTTATAGCAAATTTTAGTGCATATTGGAAAGAAAAACACTTGGGTGTAGATTTTAAAATATATGTAAAGGCATATTCTCCTGAAACTAATGGTGCTGGGTAAAAAAAGTGTAATTCATTTTAATTTTAAATGTAGATAAGCAACCCTATTTAGAAGGTGTGTGTCCCCTCATTGCTGGTAAGCAAAAGGGCCCAGGTATATAAATTTTAAAGAGTTTATTTTAAGAAAATTATTTTGCTCATTGCATTTTCTTTGGAGGCAGGAGATTTCAGTAGATGAAAAAAAGGTGCTCTGTTGGTGGATGCAACCTTGGTTTAGAGATGTCTTAGGACAAGGCTAGGTCTAGGCAAATATAACCATCCATCCATCCATCCACCTAACACATGTTTATGGAGCACTTATCATATACCAGTCAATGTGCTAGTCACTGGAAATACAGCATTGAACAAAATTAAACTTTTCTGCATAAAGCTTACACTCTAGTTGGGGAAGATAGACAATACATATCAAAACAAATAACATACTTGGGATGTCACGTGCTATAGGAAAAAAGTAAAGAGGAGAGGGGATGCTTGTGTGAGAGCGTGGTCATAAAATGGGAATGCTTTTTGAATAGACATGCAAAGATTATTAGTTACATAGGCATTAATTATGATAGAACATTGGCATATGAAAATTCAGACTTATTCTCTGATCCCACAAGCTGTACCCTGTATGGATGGTGCCAGTGGCAACTAACTTCTATATTAGAGAACTAGAAGACAGGGAGAAGAACCAAATACCAAGATTGATTGATTAATTGATTTTAATGAGGGACACCCTCAGTCTGGGGCCAGGGCCTGGTCTGAGTGGGTAGAGTGTGTGATTTCCCAGGAAGGCAAACAGGACACAGTTGGGGTCTGCAGGGTGCGTTTGTTGTTTCAGGTGTGTGGTAGCAGTAAGCGTGGGTCCTGATGGAGGACCAGGGTGAGGATGGGCTGGGATGCACTGAACATCAGGGATGCTCTGAGAATGGAAGAATCAGGCCCTAGGAGCTGCCACCAAGACCACTCACTCTTCCCAAAGGAAGCCCTGTCTCTCAGGATCTTGGGAGTTCTATGGGCCAGCAGAGAAACATCTGGGTGCCCTGGGTCCCACACTCATCCATGAGGATTCTGGCTCATGCCACTTATCAAGCAAACCCCAATCCTTGTCAATGCCTCCCCCAAGCCCCACTCGCAGTCACAGTGAGGAGGCACTTCACCCCAGGGGCCCAGCCAGGTGCAGGGAAATGGGCTCTGGCCCAAAGGGTTCTGGAGGTGGGAACATACCCTGCCCCATGTGGTCCTGTGGACACGAGACACTGATAAGTGTCTTGTTTATTAAATCAGAAGTGTAGTCACATTCTAGGGTACATATGTGTGTGAGGAAGAGATGCAGTCTCGGGAAGTACAGCTTGGAATTATTCTTATTCCACACATGAGAAAGTTGAGGCACGGAGAAACTAAATAACTTACCCAAGATAACACAGCAAGCTTCTTTTCAGGGTACGCTGAGGTGATCTGGCCCACTGCATTGAAATGCGGCCTCTGTTCAGAATCTCATTACTTCTTGTCTTCTCACATTCTTAATCAGCTCAATGTCATATCCTGCACCCAGCTGTCAGATAGCTCTTTCAAACATGCAAATATGGTCATGTGACTCCCTTCCTTGATACACCTAGGTATTTAGGATAAAGGGCAACTTCCTTGGATGGTCATCTGGGTCCATCTTTCACAGCTGGCCTCCTGTCTGCCTCACTAGAAGGTTTGTCTCCACTCTCCACATCTTTCCCCTGATCCGATTAACTCCTCACAGTGCCCTCTAGAGGTCATATCATTTCACACCTGTGTCCTCTGCACAGGGAAAGCCCATTCCTTTCTTTGCTTGCCTATCTCTCTCTTTCTTACTCTTTCCAGACAACCTCTCTCAATCGGATTCTGCATTCTGGGAGCCGACAGTCTGAAGAGACAACAGTGGCTTGGGCTGTTAGGGGGTCGTGTGGCATAAGGGTCAAGGGCATCGAATCTGAAAGCCGGAATCCCTACTTACATCTCCGCCTCATTTTCCCCACATGCTGGCTGTGTGACCCTGGGCAAGTTCCTTCACCTCTCAATACCTCTGTTTCCTACTTATAAATTAGGGCATAATGGCTTCCTAAGCTTATTGTGAGCATTAAATGAGCTAATGAACTATGTGAACTCTATAAAATTACATCTATTTGACAGTTTTTTTTTATTGCCAAAAAGATAGACATTTCTAACGGTTCATCCAAATACATAACTAAATAAATAAATAAATATCTGATACATGTAACCATTGTACAAATGATGGTTATATGTGAAAAAGCATTCCTCGGGTACAAAGTATAAAGTGAAGCACCTTTCTTACCTTTTATCTGCCCTTGAAGAAATAGCCTTGAATTGATGTTTCTGAATCAAAGCATCAATTGTGTGGCACACACGGAGCTAAATTCTCTGTTGAATGAGGTGTTCTCCACAGGGAAGCAGCACTATTCCCCTAGAACATGTCTGGGGTGGGGAGATGATGATCTTGGGGAGAGTTGTCATTGGCATTTAGTGAGGGAGGACCACAGACACCAAATACACTGCACGGGGAAGAACTGTCTACTGATCCCCCTACTCAACATTATTTTATTCAAACTCCCACCACCACCACCACCACCACCAATTTCAAATTACTGTTGACTGAGCAGTTCATAAATTTCCTATACCTGTGTCCCAGCTGTTCTTAGACAGAAGCTAATTCACAGTATGGTACTGGATCTTGCAAATATGATTTCTATAATGGTCCTTGATAACATGTTTCATCAAGGAGCTGAAAAATTCATGATATACTCCTTTTTCAACTTGGGTATTGAAAACATCAAGTACTTCCAACTGTGAGGTGGACTAAACGGGGTTTGTGATTCTTGTTATAATCTCTTTTTCTATAATCTTTATTAGCATCACAGAAATACAGTGATTTAAGAGTTTGTATCTAATTAATATGTGGCAGTAATTTCAGTGGGTATTTTCTCAGAAAGGACTGGTGAGGTTGACACCTTCTTGATATTTCTAGTCTCGGTTGTAAGACAAAGGAATATTTTTTTACTAAATAAATTAGTTAATGTCTAAGTAACAAGACTATAGCCTTATTTTCTTGTCTTAGTTTTGGTCAGTACTATGAACGATTTGTGCCATATTTTGTGAAATTCTGGTTTTCAAATACATAGGTATTTTTGTATTATATCTATTGATTTATTCCTCTTTTACATGTAATAATCATCTGCTTTGAGGGGAGAAGGAAGCAAATCATCTGAGTATAAAATAAGATAATTATGCATGTATGTGTGTAAAAGTGCTTTTTTCTTTGATATATGTAAAGCAGTAAGCTTTGCTCAATAAGTTAACATGTCTAGATTGAACTGAAATCTCTATGATAATTTCTTAAATTTCTATCATCTAGAACTTATGTTAGATTTTTTTTATCTGTTGGCATCACCAAAAAAGATCCCCAACAAGGAAAAATATATTAGCATCATTAGGCTGGAACCTTAAGAGAAGGTTTAGCTAATGCATCTTCCTTTATATAATACTTACCAAGCAGCTTTCATTGAATTCTCATCTTCAGTATTCTCTTTATATAAGATCTCAAGCAGACAAATAACACCAATGTTAACCAATATTTTCTCTAGTAAGCATTCTAAATCATAATTGCACAAAGCAAAATGTAGCAGTGTGTGTGTGTGTGTGTGTGTGTTTTGACCATGGTATAGATTCCCTATAAATACACAATACTTCTACTTAAAATTACACATTAGCAAATATCTTTTGTGTACCTAACATATAAAATGCAATTTTTAAGGTATTATGTTCCTTGGGATAAGGATGAGGTACCTAGTGATTTTGTGTTGTATAATAAGAACCATTTCTCAGAAGTTAGGTTATTAGCGAATCCATACATAAATTATAAATTGCCTTAAATCAACAACAGCAAAGCTTTTGTACATCACGGATGTCCAGGCTATTATTAGCAACATCACTGACACAATTGAAACGCAGAAACAAATTTAAAGGAAGGGAGATATGTTAGTCCCTTTAACAATAACAATCATATTGAAGCCGCACACTTTTATTATTTACCATTTCTTAGTGTTGACAATGTGGTAGACACGACCCTGACTCTGAAATTACCCACACTCTGTGAAAAGCTTCTTCTAAAATAGACGTTATCAACCCATCTGTAGATTTGATAGGGTAGATGGCCCCAGCTCCTTTACCCCTTTTAGGATTTTCCTAGTTGAGCAGCATGTGGAGACTCCTCTGAGAGCCACATGGGGGAATCATCTTCATCTTTACATGGACTAAATCCTAAGCTGTTGAGGAAGCCCTGATACTGCTTGTTACATGTCAGCATCTATGTAGAACTATTGCACTGAATAAAATATGGGCCCATAATAATGGGAATTTTAAAATCATGTTTATCCTGATGACAGATATTTTGGGGAGCATCACCCAAACTTGCAAGCACAGGTCTTAGTATAGCACCTGGCACATAGTAGATGGTCACTTTTTCTTTGCTTAGTATCCTTAATCCCACTCTTGCTCTACTCTTTTTTTCTTGTCTCCTTACCCTCCTTTTTTTTCTTTCTTCTTTCTGTGTATGCTAGACCCTATTCTAGGCACTGCCAATGCACACACGATAATGCAAATCTCAAATAAGACAAAGGAGCCTGAATTTGGCCAACGGTATCCAAGGACTAGGTAACACATTCATGGCACCATATTCCCCAAGATACGGGCAGGCTACCCACGTGAGGAGTCTATTCAAGTATGAGAATGAAAACTCAGCAGTAAAATGTTGGCCCTGGGACACTTGAGGGAAACTTTTCATATTTTCCACACCTCTTTAGTTTACCTCTGCATGTATCAAAAGCCTGTGTGCACAGGTAGAAAACAGTGCAGACACTCATCTTGTGTCCATGGAGCCAAAAGGAATATCAGTTTCTTTCAAAAGAAGATAGAAAATATTCACATTCCACTAAAAGGAAGTCCCTCTGGTTCTAATGTCTGTATTTCAGAAAAGAAAAGGACTCATCAAAATTCTTTCAAGTATTGTGGTGACATTCCTCTGTCTGACTTCTCGAAGCATAGCATTAACTGACCATTAGTAATAATTCTAGACATAGTCAACATACAACCCATGGTAACAGGAAGGCAAATAAGACATCACAGGACAGCCAAATGACTGGCTTGTTCTGTTATGAACTGATGGCTTTGCACTGTCCAAAGTAAGAATTTGCATTGTAGTTTCAGAGAGAAGTTTAAGTACATTTGTAACTGAAGTCGCCCATGTTTTATTTGTGCCCTTGCACTCTATATTATTTGGAAATTGGATTCAGAAAAGGAAAAAAAAGTGTGAAGCACCTCATCATTGGTGTGGTACCGATAATGAGCTACTCATATTCCTTAAACACAAAATGCAGCTTCCCACTTGCACTTTCAATCTTCACATATGTTGCCCCCTCTGCCAGAAGTGTCCTTATTTCCTCCTTTTTTATTTTTTTTCCTGTGCTGCAACTCTACCTGTGATCTTACTAATAATTGACTCTACATTCATAAAGTTCTAAAGTCTTGCTAATGTTAATAGTACGGGAAAATTTTAGACATTGCATTTCCCAAACAACTGTAAGCAGAATGCATTTCCTGTTTTCATAGCTCTTTGGAAAAATAGATGAAATGACAGTGGCATAAGTAGATAGATATATAATTATCTATCAGAGACTGTAACCTTTACTTTAGTTTTCTTTTTAACAAGTGCCTTAAAATCAAGACCGGTGTATGCCTTTTTTAATCTGCGTGCTCAGCACCTCACACAGTTCTTGGTGCAAAGAGGACACTTAGGAAATAGTTTTTGAATAAATAAGTTAATGAACACAGTGTACATATTGCAGTGCTGAGCTAAATACTGCGTATTTGCCTAGTCTTGAATTTTTCTGGATTGATCAATATTTTCAGAGACTAAAGATGATGTATATAAGAAGGAAATAAAATAAATCCGTTTTCTTCATATGCAGAGTAAAGACACAGTTTTAAAATACAATTTTCTTAAAGTTATATACATACTCATTTCAGCAAAAGGTATGGATATGATGTATAGGGTCAAAATTCTCATTTCATTTTGTGCTATTGACATTTAAATAAGTCCAGGAAGGAAGCTCCGATAGTTGTCCCTAAGATGGAAAACAGAAGGGTACAAAAAAGTACAACTTTGCCTAACAGGCTACAGATTAGTCAGTGTAAAATTACTTTTTTTCAGAGTTCTAGTAGAGTCTCATCTTTTTTGGGTTATGATGCTTTAATTACATGGGGGAGGGGCAGTGCGCATGGTCCTCTCTTTGGAGGAATATTTCATGACTGGCATAGTTTAGGATTGCTGGCACGTTGTAAAAAAAAAGAAAGAAAATACGCTTATTTTTGTTGGATTTATTATCATGGTTTCAGTTCTCTACAACAAAGCACCCCTAGTTCTATGAGCCAGAAGCTGACTTCTCCCATTTGCTGCCTGTGGAGAGCCAGTCAAGTTCCAAGAATTGTGCAAGTGGTTGGATCATCTTGAAGAGCCAGGAACTGACATTTTCAAATAGTTTCTATGATTTTTTTTATATCTCTAGCTAACTTTGACTAGTTAAATAAACAGGGAAAAATATCTAGGCAAACAAAGAGGAAGCCTAATAACATGAGACCCTTACAGACCCACTTTGCATCAGACACTTGTATGGGGCTTAGAGAAAAGCTTGGCGTAGACTCGCTATTTAGACATTGACTGTTGCTGGAAACCAGACAACTGGGGAAAGTGTATAATGTTTTGAAAAGACAGTCATTGCCGGGATTAAGCTTGTGAAAACTGTGATATTTTTGTAGGCGATTTAAAATGAGAACTGAGTGCAAAGAACTAGAGGAGCAACAGAAGAGATTAGAGGAACACGCCGCATAACACTAATTGGACACAGAGACTTAAATGAAGTGTGGGGAGTAGAGTGAATCCCTGATGACAGACAAATCTAGATAAAGCCTAGGAACTGGCAAACGTGTTTATTCTCGCTGGGTGGGTTATTTGAAAACACAATGTATTTAAATGGGTGGTACCTCAAATTGCTAATAACAATATTAATTATAGCCTACTCTTTTTATGTTATGTCTAAGGCTAATAGCAGGATGCTGGCAAAAATCACTTTTATGCTGTGCTGTACGTTTACAAAACGGGGGGATTAATTGTTAAATTACTTTCATTAAGGTAATGCAAGCACCTGAAAACAAATCAGTATGAGTTTGAAGATGGAATCTATGAAAAGCAGCAATCTTCCATCCATCCCCTCTCCACCCCATTTTTCCCCTCAGATATATCTTTTCAGAATTCTTTGGGTAATTAGTTTCATATCTCTAAATAGTATGCTTCTACTTCCATTTATTTATTTATCCCTTTGACATAATATTTATGCCATCCCAAGTATGAAACTGAAAATAGCTCCTGGTCTTAATCATTTCCTCTTTCTTTTCTTCTGCTTCTTTCCTCTGAGTATGTGGGTGCCAAAAAAATGTATGCAAGTGGATACTTTTGTCAACGTTGCTCAAGCAGTAGTTCACCGTAATCAGAAGTGCCTGGACGCTGATAGTAGCCACTCTTGTAATTGCAAGAGTCAAACATGACTTGCATTCATCTTTTGTTATCGGCATATATTGAGTATTACAATTTTAATGTTTTTTTCCTTTCTTAAAATGCGTATACATTTTGTATGTGTGTGCGTGTGCGTGTGCGTGTGCGTGTGTGTGTGTGTGTCTGTGTGTGTGCCTGTGTATTCAGAGAGAGAGAGACAGACAGAGATATATAGATATAGGTATAGATATAGATATAGATATAGATAGATATAGATATTTAGTACTCTAACTCCCCCTTATCTGTGGGAGATAATTGCCAAGACCCCCAGTGGGTGCCTGAAACCACAGATAGTACCAAACCCTGTGTATACTATATTTTTTTCCTATACAAACATACTGATAATAAAGTGTAATTTATAAATCAGTCACAATAAGAGACTAACAAGAGTAATTAATAACAAACTGGAGCAATATTAATACCATACTGTAATAAAACTTATGGCTTTGAGGTCGTTATTAAGTAAAATAAGGATTACTTGAACACAAGCACTGTGATACTGTGACAGTAGATCTAGTAACCAAGAAAGCTGCTAAGTGACTACTGGGCGGGTAGCATGCACAGTACAGCTTGGAGGCACTGGACAAAACGGTGATCCAAGTCCCTGACAAGATAGAGCAGAACGGTACATGATTTCATCACACTGTTCAGAATGATGTGCAATTTCAAACTTATGAGTTCTTTATTTCTGGAATTTTCCTTTAATTTTTTCAGATCTTGGTTGACCACAGGTAACTGAAACCATGAAAAGTGAAACTACAGATAAGGGGGACCACTGTAGTTATTTTTGTAGCTTTAAATAGTATATTTACATCTGTGTTTCTCATTCTTTTAATTTATAACAATATCTCGAGTATCCACATTAGTAAGATGAAGATATCGTACTCCTACCAGTTTCTCTAGCTTCCATTTTTTCACATCTTACCATCTTATTTATTTCTAGGCATGTTAACTTTAACATTCTGCCAGGCAGCTATTACCAAATCTCCCATCTTTTAATCTATGACGAGTCTAAAGTAGAAAAGCAATAAAGATTGTTTAGATTACCATTACAATGTAAATATTGTCCAATGCCAGCCTCAGTCATGTGTTAAGATTACTTTTTATTTTTTCCTAATGAGTCCAATATATTTCCAGGACTGCTCAAAGGGGAATTTTCCCAGGTCAAGGTCAAATGGATTCCCTTCCATCTTATCAATTGCTTAAAGTCAAGGCATTTTACTTTTGTCCATATTTGAACTATACTTCCATAATTTCATTTTTCCATCAGTTCCTTAACCTCTGTGTTTCCTATATTGTCCTCTTGCCTGTATTTTATCAGCACTTTAAATTCTCAATCACACTGTTAATTCTATCAAAGTTTCCCTTGACCCTTTACACATCTCCTGTCCACAGTTTCTGTTCTGGAGCACCAGTCTGTACTGGTTGTTCTATATGTGCCAGGAGATCCTGTTCAGGTTGAGAGTGGTCAGTGTGTACAGCAGCAAGCCTTTTTTTCTTTTTTTTTTTTTTTGACTGTAGCAGACATGGAGCCAATATTCTAATGTCAGAATGAAGAAAGCATCCACAAGAAAAGTCTTATCATGCCTGGGACAATTTCTTTGCTTTTAAGAGAAGAACTATCTGGATTTTTGTTTGTTTGTTTTTGCTGTAGGGTAAAATAAAAGCTATTCTGTTCTGTACTTTAGGTATTTTTGTTATCTATTGCTATATAACAAATTATCCCCCAATTAGCAACTTAACATAACAATCACTTATTGTCTCACAGTTTGTGAGGATTAGGTGAATCTAGGTGATGCTTAGATGGGTGCCTTTGGCTCAAGGTCTCACGCAAAGCTGGAGTCAAGCTGTTGACCAAACCTGAAGTCTCATTTGAAGGTTTGACTGGAGACGAGGGATCCGTTTTCAAGTTCACTTAAATGGCTGTTGGCAGACCTTGTTCTTCATATGGGCACAGGGCTGCCTCATGGATGCTCACAGGACAAGTGATCAGAGAGACAGATGGGGGGCAGTAAGGATAGGAGGGAGTGTGCTTAGGTTGGAAGTCATGGATTTTTTATAACCTCATGTTTCAAGTGACATTCCATCATGGCTGCTGTTAGCCTAGCCGACACCCAAGAGGAGGAAATGACACAAGAGCCTGATGCCAGGAGCTGAGGATTTTTTGGGGACCATTTTAGAGGCCGTCACAATGTTATAGAATAGGAGAATGCCAACTGGTATGACCTTTACGTATATTTCCTGCTAATCTCCTTCCGGATCTCCTCCTGATGAGTTCCTGATGACCCTTTATCCCCTGAATCATATTCTAAGCTGTGCCCCCCCCCACACTTTTTTTTTTTTTGCTTATTTTACTCTTTAATCCTCTTTCATCCACTCTAGTTTTCCATTAGAGATTTTTTGGAAATTTATTGATTTTGCTGACTGCATACTTTTCCTCTTCACTGTTAAGGACTTTGCAGCCCATTCTTATTCTAGCTTTCATTTTTGTGGGGCCTCAGGAGGGAGAGACATAAAAACATCTGTAGTCTCTCCCATTTTGAACTGGACATTGGGATCACTACTGGGACTGGAGAAATTTCCATGGTTTGGTACTGTCTTTACTCACTAGGCAGGAAAGAATGCCTTTTGCCTTTCAAGTAACTTTTTTTCACATTCAAATGACAAATGAGTCCTGTGTCTGCCCACAATTAATCTTGTTTTTAACTTTTAACAGATTGTGAAATATAAAGAAATCAATGTATGGTCCTTAACCATGTCTGAATTCTGAGCTTCCTAGTCTGTGGCCCATTAGCTTAGCCTGCAGAAGCAGTCTCTACTTGCTTTTCAGTACGGTATTGCACTTACACATTCCCAAAGAACCTTTTAATCCTCCCACTTTGATCAATTTTAGTAATAATCATTTGGATCGAAAGAACAATCACAAAAATTCTAAATGACTCTGTGCTTGATAAGGCCTGAGTTCTTTTGCATTATTTTATTGTCATTCATTTCTGATGGTTGGAAGTAGATGATGTAGTAAGCCAGCAAAATAGCCTTCAATCTCTCTAATATCTTATCTTTAATGAAATCTTAGAAGGAAATGGCCTTATATTTCTGATTTCATAACCCTCTATTCATCAATGGAGAAAAGCCAAAATGAAAAGCCAGGTATAGTTTTGTTCTGGTATCCTATTTCACTTTGTTCCAGAGAGTAAGGAACAGAAATATGAGTATTAGGGAAAAACTAGAGCAGTGTTGAAAGGTGAGGGGGATTTTTTGTTATTAAAATATATAGAATGTATTCTAACATTTCAGCTTTTTTTTACTTTGGCTTCAAAAACACATACACGTTAATTCCAAGGTAAATACTGCTTGCGTGGCTCAAAAGGGACTCAAAGACTAAGACAAATAAAAAGCAAAAAAAGAAAAACATTTTACATGTAACCCTAATCCTATATGGACACTTCATAGACTTGTGCAGTTAACATTACCTGTTTTTTATCATTTCAAAGTTAACTGTTCATCCCTACCCAAGGATATTCTATTTAAGTTTTATTAAAATATATTTTTTTAAGTTCCAGGCCTACTTTGTGTATCAATTAGTTTTTGCTATATTACAAACTACCTCAAAACGTAGTCACTTAAAACAGTAATCATTTATTTAGCTCATGATTCTGTGGTTCTATGTTTTGCACTGGGCTCACCTGGGTGGTTTCTCTGATCTGCGGAGGGTTTGGCTGATCTCAGCTGGCCTAGTTCATATGATGATGATCAGCTGTCAGATAGGCTAGGAACTGGCTGATCTAGCACATCTCAGTTAGGACAGCTTATCTATGCTCCACATGTGTCTCATCCCCCATCGTAACATAGAATGCCACCAGTGAGAGTAGTGAGAGTGCAACTGTGCAAAATCTCTTGAGGCCCGGGCTAGAGCTTGCCTACCATTGCTTCTGCTGCATTTATAAAGCAAGTCGCAATGTCAACCCAGATTCAAAGAGAGGAATTGCAGGAATCGTGACCATGTTTATAATTGATCACAACATAAGGAATGGGAACTGTATTAATATTTATGCCCCAGCCTAGCAAATGATAAAATCATGTTGTGACATGCATTTTTTTCAATAGCTGGAAAGTCAAATGAAGACAAACAAATGTGTATTCAGATTTATCAAAATTAGAAAAATTTGGATTAACAGTAGTACCACTGGCTATATCCATTCTACCCACTCTCCTCTGAAGACAGCCTCCCAAATAAAGGTGGTGTCATCCATTCCTGCCTGGGTGCATTCAGCATCACAACAGCTAATTAGTTTTTGTTCTGTGGACAGCAAGTGCTATCGTTAGTTTTCCCCCCCTTCCTCCCTAGAGGTATTCATTATCAAATTTTAATGGTCAAAGATCACATTATTCAAAAATCAATCTACTACAAAGTACGTGAATCTCTTTGTGTGTGTGTGTGAGTGTGTGTGTGTGTGTACATACATACAGAGGATGCCAAAAAAGTATATACACATCTTAAGAAAGGAAAAAACTGTATTAAAATTGTAATATAATGAATGACGCCAGCATTCATGTGGTTAACGCTATCTTTTGAGCAAACGTCATACTACACATCACTACCGTAATTCAATTCAACTTTGAAAAGTAATACATAGATAGCATCTCTTAAAAAGTACATTTTTTGGCATCCCCAGTATATATATATATATATATATATATATATATATATATATATATATATATATATATATATATATATATATTACATGATCTTAATTTAATAAGGTTATCATAGACACTGTTTCTGTGTCTCCTTTATACATCAACCCACGCACCTACACATTCTCCTCAGTTTTATATTTTAGGTTTCTTTTTTTCCTCTTAGACTATTCCTTGCAGTTGCCTTAATATTCCTCCTTTAGAATGTCTTCTCATTCAATCCATAGGCTAAAGAGATGTCAACACTTCAAAGAACGTCATTGTTTTTCCACTCTGAGGATAAGAATATTACCTGGTTTCCAATCTATCTCCAGAATTTTACTTTTAATTCATACTGACATTCCTATAAAATCTGCTTAAACATCCTGCCGAAGTTAGCAGGTGTTTCGTTTTGTTTTTTCCTCAATCTAAAATCATTTTAAGAAGGAAAATGAACATTCCTCTTCCAGTAAGAGGGTAGAGATTTTAAAACCCTATGTGGGAAGGAAAATCCAGAATGTTAGAAAAATACGTGTTATGGACTGAATGCTTATGTTCCACCAAAATCCATGTGTTGAAATCCAAAGTGATGGTATTCGAGGTGGGGCTTTGATGAGGTCATGAGGGTGGAGCCCCCATGAATGACATGAATGTCCATTCAAGAGTCACAAGAGAGCTTGCTTCCTTGCTCTGCCCTCCACCATGTGAGGATACAATGAGAAGTCAGCAGCCTGCAATCCAGAAGAGAGCTTGCAGCAGAACTCAACCATGCTGGCACCCTGATCTCCGACTTCTAGCCTCCAGAACTGTAAGAATAAATTTCTATTGTGTATACGCCACCCAGTCTGTGGTACTTTGTTACAGCAGCCTGAACTAAGACAATATGAGATCTTGATCCAAGTGATATAAACTCCTAGGACAGCAGAACACTGATATTCAAATGCAGATACCAGGGAAAATCTCACAAAACTAAAAATATGTGCTTCGGAAATTATCCGAACTTTTGATTTAACGTCCCCCTGTGTATTCTCTCTTATTGCAAATAACCAAGTTACATTGGCTTTCATTTCTTCCTGAGATGTGCAGTCAATAAAATGTTCTCATTTTAGCATCACATATCCTCATTATTGTGTGATGAAATGGAAGAATGAAATATAAGAAAGGCATATGACTTTATTTAGAGACAAATAGAACCAAGCTCTTATTCTCAATTTTAAAATAACAAATTCAAGGTTTGAATTACATTCTAATGCACACCAGTCACCTCTGCTAAAACCTACTCATGTATTAGAGTATATATAAATTATCCAAGTGGACTTTATAATAGCATTACTCAGGTAAATCAGCACAGAAAATATTGGGTTGTCGGAAAAGTCATGACGTATTTTTCCTGTGTTTTTTCATTGCAAAAATGCATCATGACTTTTCTGATAACCCAGTACATCATTAGAAAAAAAGGGGAATTGGAAATAGTTAAGATACAGATCTATATGGGTGTGAGCAATACTCATAATCACATTTGAATATTGGCATTATTTCATTTATTTACTAAGGTCATATTTGTGAAACACCTGCTATAGGAAGGGCACTGTTCTAGGCAGTGTGGGAACTGCAGTGGACACAATGGATTAAAAACCATGCCCCTATGATGCTTAATTTTTACCGAGTGGAGAAAAACATAAAGAAAATTCATAAGCAAATATAGTACCTATTAGATAATGGTAAATGCTCTAAAGAAAAAATTTTAAGAAAACTAAGTAGTGATATCATTTAAAACACAGACACACACACACACACACACACACACACACACACACACACACATATACACATGAAAGGTCTTCACCAACAGGCTTAGTTACCATCAAATGTTCATTTAAAATACCCAATACTAGATGATATTTTTACTGAATCACTTATCTCCAATTGTGAATGTCTCAGCTATGACTTCATAGAACCTCCCTGGTAGCTTCTCACAGTGTCTGTGCCACCCTGTGTTCATTTTGGGGGCCACACTCCCTTGTTAATATGAATAAACACACAAACTGTCTCCCCAGGAAACTATATGTGTACAGAGCAGTTTGCATGCTGAGCATTTTAGAGATCTGTACTTGATCCATGGAACCCCATTAGAAAAGTTACATCTACTAAAATCAGGCACTACTATAGGAACAAATGTCTTTACATGAGGCACACATGTCATATGGGAAAGAGCTCAGCCTTTCTGTAATGATGATTATAACAAAATTTCAGTAAGAATTTGTGATTCAACTCTATAGTAGTCTGCTCTAGCTACTATAACAAAATACCACAGGCTGAGTGGCTTCAACAACAGAAATGTATTCTCTCGTGATCCTGAAGGCTGGGAAGTTCAAAACCATGGTGCTGGTTGATTTGATTTCTAGTGAGAGCTCTCTTCTTGCTTTGTACATGGCTGCCTCCTCACTGTCTTCACACAGCCTTTCCTAGGTGCATGTATGTGATGAGAGAGAGAAATCTCTCTGTCCTTTTCTTATAAGGCCAACAGTCTTACAGGATTGGGGTTCCACCTTATGACTTCATTTAACCTTAGTTACCTCTTAAAGACTCTATTTCCAAATACAGTCACACTGGGGGTTAGGGTTTTAACATACAAATTTTGAGTAGAGACAATTATGTCCATAACAAACTTTAAACTTGAAGCAGACTTAAACTCTCAATTTGGAAACTTAGTGCATCTTACTAGAATCTACACATTCAACCTAAATGACACAGCCATACTTTCTTTGTAAAATTTCTAAAATTAAATTTTCTTTTCATTCCTCTGACCATCCCACTATTTCTCTACTTGAAACATTGACAAGGTGATCTCCCAACTGGTCTTCTTGTCGCCAATCAATCTTAAGTACTGCCACCTAATAGATAATTGTAGTAGTATCACAATAGAGAAAGTTTTAGGTCAAATTTCTTGTCCACCAGAAGAGCCAAAGAGAATTCTAATTATTCTAATATATGTAGGGAATGGGCAAGAAAATATGAAAAATAAAGGTATTTTTCCTTCCTGACACATATCATCAGACTTTCAGCATATTTAACAATAATACTCTTTCTAATAATGGCTGGCTTGTCACAGCGAAAAGTGTATTTGTCATTTTTATTATTCCCCAAAAGGAATTTTCAAATCAAATGGTAGATATTATCTCTTTTTTAAGCCCTATATTGAATTGTTTTTAGCACAGTCCATCTATCACAAAGGATGATATATTTACTCTTTTTGGAATTGGGTAGGGGGCCATTGTGTCTTTCCTTGTATTAGAATTTGTATGTTGCCAAGGAAAGCTGGAGACATCCATTAGGAGCTTGCGAGACCAGGAGACATGTTCTCCAATAAGAATGCCTCATCTGTAAGTGGTGAATTAAGGGAACTAGATTTATCATTCATTACTTCTCGCTAAAAGGATTGAACTTGGAAACAACCCTAAAATGATGCCGACATGGAGAATCTTTTGAGACGCATATCTAGCACTTAACAGCACGTGGTTATTTTATATGATGCATTTGGATGAGACAAATTGCATTGGTCTTCCTTATGCTTTGTTATTTTCTAAGTACATAATTAGGTACATGGAGGAGCAAGTGATGAGTCTCTGACAACTGGAGAATTGGTAAAACGGTATTTGTTCACTCTTTTCATCGTCACTGAGTTAAAAGATTTCTAAATTATGTATTTTATGGGTGCCTAAGTGACTTTATTTATACTAAAAAATATAACTCAGAATCTGGCTAAGGAGATACTGATAAATTTTGAATTATAATTAAGATGGATATGGGTAAGAAAAAATTAAAGAAAAACTTTCCACTAGTAATGAGCAGGGTAATTTAGAGAAATAGTCATTTGGGACATCCCTTTGGATTCCATTTGTAGCTCATTGTGCTTGATTAAAAAATATGTTAAATTCTTCAAAAATATATCAAGATTAATAGTGTAATAGCCTAACCTGAATTGAAGCAGAAGATTTCATCTACGCATGCTGGTTTCCTTACAGATTCATGAAACTTTCCACTGTAGTAATAGAGATGCATGTTAATAACTGCCTATGACTCATTTGCATATTGGATTTATGTAATGTTACATTTGCTTAAGAAAAGATATGCTTTACACATTGGTATATATGTTATATCCTAAAGAGTCCTTTATAAAACAATTTCACTGTAGGTAGTATTTTTAAATCGTAAGCCAGGAACCCCTGTATCTTCCCACCACCCAAGGGGAAAAAACTTAACTGTGTTATTATATTCCTAGAAGCATATACAATACCTCACTGCCATAGAGTTTCTAATGTTATTGCAAGGTTTGGGGATTTAAAACCTCAAAAGACTCTTAGTCTGTGCTCTCTAAGTATTAGAATACTTAATAAAAATTCACAGTGATAATCCTTAGTCAAGTGTTGAGACATGCCATAAGTAGTTACTGCTAACTAATAAAACGTATGCAACTTTTTTATTCTAAGCTGTATAAACTGCCAAACCAACATGTAAGCTACACTTTATGACATTTCTCAAGTTGTACATCAGCTATGAATGCTTACTGTCAAAGAAAAAAAAAATCATGCCAAGGCTTAACAGGAAGATTTTATTCAAGGCTGTTGCAGCATGGGAGAGAGACTGAATTCAACTCCACTGAAACAAAGAGCGGGAAAGTGTTTAAGAGCTGAGGTGGGGGAAATCATAGGCCACTTGTGTTTGTTAATCGGCCTTACTCAAAGGGAAAGTAGGCCTTCTTGTTTTTTCATGACAGGAGGTTGTTTTACAATTTGGAATAGGATAGTCACCTAAGATAGGCTCCTATCTCCCCACAAAGACTTAGAGATAGGGATGCTATTGTTCTTGATAATTACATTGAAAAGATGGCTCCCAGGTCATTGAGAAAGGCATTCTGTAGAAAACTGACAAGAGGTTTTTAAGGAGATTTATATACATTTCAAAAGGGGCAGAGAAAGAATTTGTAATTACAGGTATTCTGAAATAAATGCTCTAAGAAAAGGGAAGTTGGGGCCTATAGTCAGGGAGAAACCTGAGTAAAGTATATTCAAACTGAGAGAAACATCTTGATCGTTCTTTAACTTCTAACCAAAGGGAGCTCTTTCTCCTCCAAGCTCCTACAATCTTCCTTGTCTCATTTGACACACAGATACCCAGACTTGTTAAATGCTAGGTTGCATGAGTGTGTTGGAGCATTTGTGGTATGGTGTCAAGTCCTTTATATGTGTTTTCCCATATAAACTTCAAAATTTTGAGGGCGTTATTCTTCTAAGTTCCATTCAGAAGAAGACCCTGTGACTTCTTAAGGCGAAGGCTAAGAAATTCCCTCAAGTCACACAGCTAATAAATGGCGGCGCCAATACGGGAACCTCTGCAAATGAAGTGCAAAGTCCAATATGTTCTGTGTAGTCACTCAGGCTGGCAAAACAAAATACCACAGACTAGGTGGCTTAAACCACAGAAATTTATTGGGTTGTTGGAAAAGTCATGACGTATTTTTTTCTATGTTTTTCATTGCAAAAAGGCATCATGACTTTTCCGACAACCCAATATTTCTCACAGTTCTAGAGGATAGGAAGTCCAAGGTCAAGGTGCCAGCAAGATAGGCTTCATCCTGAATCCTCTTTGCTTGACTTGTAGGGGCTCATCTTCTCACAGTGTGCGCCTATTGCCTTTCCTTGGTACATGCACATGGAGAGACAGAGACAGACAGACAGACAGAGCGAGAGGTCTCTTCCTCTTCTTATAAGGTCAACAGTCTTATGGGATTAGTTTTATGACCTCATTTAACCTTAATTACCTCCTAAAGACCCTATTTCCAACCCTAGTCTCCTTGGGGTTAGGGCTTTCAAGGGAAAAACTACTTTTCTCCTTGACTCACCACTCTACCCTCAATACATCTGGTCACCAAAAGTGTGAGTATTTTTTCCCACACTGACCAATTTTCTGAGACCAGCTAGCTGTCGCACAATTCAATTCAGTTCTGACTTATCTACCTAGAGTTAGCATAAGATCCCACAAATGAAGAGGTCAGTCCCTCAAGATGGACCCCACCACAGACATCAATTAGAAGTCCCAGATTGTCACCTGTACTTCAGACCTATTGGCAATAAATCAGGGTTCCCACAATGACCCCCTTAAGTTCAATCATTTGCTAGAATGGCTCCAAAAACTTAGGGAAACACATTCACTGGTGTATTATATAGTAAAGGAATAAAGGTCAGATACTTCTGAAAACTACCTAGTGGCCTAGCAACAGACCCTTTTATTTGGTGGCTCATTTGTTGTATGCCATGGCCTTGGCAGTGTGCAGATGGTAAGGTCCAGGTGGTGCTTTGTGGGGTTGCCTATTAAGAAGGTTGGGGCATGTCCAAGGAGTGAGAATCTTTTGTTTATGATACTGACTACCTATGTAACCTTCAGTAGGACACACTATGTACTATGTTATTGATTTTATTTCTCTAGGGAATGAGATTATGCTTGTCTATTCACAAGGCCATTGAAGGACAGTCAAATTATGTTTGGAATATGGAGAATAAAAAAAGATATTATTATTTTAGAATCTGGCTCTATTATTTTAAAATGCTTAATGTTTCTGTCTTTGGGAGCTGGGAAGACTGGGTAATAACCAGTCTTTAAAGAGGAAATGAGCACACAATTACCTATACTTACAGGATTGTAAAAGCTCCATCAGTATTTCCACAAAAGAGTTTTAAGGAGAAACATTTGAGTGGTTTACTCTGAAGAAACTCCCTCTGAACAAGTGGTAAACATTTTAGATGATCATGGCCAAGGGCAGGGGGGGGGAGAGAGAGAGAGAGAGAGAGTTCTATATTTTCCCACAGGTTTTTTTTCTCCATAGCCTCCCTTACTTTTTCATTCCTTTTTCATTCACTGGTCTCAGTACTCTTTATTCCCAAAACAGTTTGCAAAACACTAAGAGTATAAACACAAAGATCTTTAAAACAGTCTCAGCCTACAGTAAACCAATACAACATAATAGGAAGAAGATCTTATTTACTACTGGAGCAATCAGAGGCCGCTTAATGGAGTAGGTTGGCTTTGTCCGGTAAAATTCTGAGAGTTGGGCATATGGGTAAATATCCTGGGAAGTGTAGTGTAGTTTGAGCAAAAGTGTTAAGGTATAAATCCCCCTTATATAAGGGACAGCGATAGAATACACTGGGCCCCATAGAACAGGGAGAGGGTCTCAGGCTTGTTCCTAGAATAGAGAGAGTCAAGGAAAGAAATAAGTAGAGGAGTGCTGCACCAGATTTATAATGTAAGACGACTGTGGATGCTGTGAGAACAGTAGATTTAAGTGAGGCAAGAATGGGAGAGGGAATGTCAAGGCAAGTGGGTAGCACATCAATAAGAAATCAGCTACTTTCTATAAGTTGTTCTCAAACTGTTGTTTTTCATGCTCCATCATCTGGGTGATATAGTCCCAGGGCCATAATCTTAAAAGGAAGTGAAAGAATCCACTTCCCTGGGTTAAAATAATAACACATTTAATGAGTCACAAGGAGAAGGAGTGTGTCCCTTGCTAAACTTCAGCCATCCCATTTTGTATTCTGGGTATGCAATTTTAATGGTTTTTCAGGAAAAGTGTGTTCTTTGTCATTCCCCCAACAGTTTAGAACTTATTTAAAGTGTCACTAAACCCTTTGAGAGACAGAAACATGCTTTATGTTTTGTAATTGATGAAATGTTCTCCCTAAATAAATCTCGCATTGCCAAATCTGATGACACGAGTAATAAAGCATAACCATGGGAAGGAAACGGCCATTTTGAGCAATATGCAGGGAAGAGATATTCACTTAGTGTTGAAAACTAGAGCACATTTTCATGATGAACTAGGCTCTCTAGACCACTGTAGCAAACCTCCTGACATTAAAATTGGAGGACATTTCAGGGCCAAATTTGCTAGAGAAAAAGTCGGTGTTTTAAACACAAAATTTTTGGTGTTTCAAATAGCATGTGCCTCCAAAATGTAGTAGTTTAAATTGAGTGGACTTTTTCGATTCTTGTAGGCAGACAGTGGACTTGGAAGCGTGGAGAGATGAGGTTATTGCATTAATAAATGGTCATCAGTAATTCCCACTGCTTGGCTAATCTATTTCCTACGGAAGTATTTTATGCACTCCGTATGGCACGTCTGCAAGTCAGATGCCTGCATACTGAAAATTAAGAGATTGATAACTGCCATGGAACCAATGAGAAAAAGCCAGTAGCAATTTCTAACAAGTCATTTCAAAATGTCTGCAGTTGGGGTTAACCTGAAGTTGAGACACGCAGGCTAAAGTTACCCCTTTACGTATTTGCAAAACTAGTTAACAGACTGAGAGGCAACATGTTAGCTGCAGAGCAGACCTGTATATATTCTTCCTAGCTTACCCGCTGAACTAGCTGGGGTCTGTTACTGAGCTGTTTAACCTGCTTAATCATCCATAACATGGGAAAACTATAACCTAGTTTGCAAGGTGATTATAAAAAGCACAACCAATGATGCATGTAACATTCTTGTCACTTGTACATGTTTCAGAAGCTAATATTTTCAGCAAAATGTTAAAAGGTACATATACCTTTCAGCATTCTCAAATTTCCCTCCTACTTGACCTTGCCATGTTTTCCTGCATTCACATACTGTGCTCCTCCCCCACTCTTCCTGTCCCAACTTCATGACTTTCAGCTACTTTCCTGAATCTCATGGCTTCCATCGCTGATAGTAGCCTCATTTAGCATGACATTGTATATGTAATTTCTCCAAGCACCTAAATGTAAGCTCCACTTCATTTCAACCCCTCTGACTCTTCATCCCCAATTCTACGTCTCTGTACCAGCCAGCCTTCTTACCTTAAGTCATTCTTTCTCTTGGCACTCATGTTCACCACTGCTCCCCACACCTTGTTCACAGATCATCTGGGACAGGTTATGAGATGATGATAGGCTACAGCTTGTACATGTCTATAGTAGAGCTAGGTGTAATGGGTAAGTAAGATCATCTATGGAAAATAACTTTTTTTTTCCTCCTCCTTCACTCCCTATCCTACTCACCACCCCCAACTGGCCAAATTAGAAATGTCTTCAAAACTTAACTGATATATTTTCCGCTATTATGGATCTCTTCCTATCTAGTGCAGTGTTTGAAAATTGATAGGCTGAGTGAATATTATTGAGTAATACATCATCTTAAAACTACTGTAAATCTCATTCATCAGTTAGTCTAGACTCCTCATTTCATAGTTGAGTAACCTAAAGAATTAAATAGCTTACCATGGTGACAAAGCTGGAACTAGAACCTGGTCCTCTGCACTCAGTTTGATTCTTTGCTATAGTTATAATTGAGAACAGGCTTTCTTTTCCCCAGTTTAAAGGGCATTGTTAGTACTATTATTCTATACTATAAACACATATTGTAATTTTCTCAGAAATATAAGGTGCTAATAGATGTATTCAGGGAAAGTAAGGCATAAGACCGAAGGCATCTCTTTTATTTCTCTTGAGTTTAACCTTAGGATACTTCTCAGTGTAAGATATTTTAGAAAAACACTCAAGACAGCACCCTGGGTCTTGTGTTGATAGGTATTATAGCTGAGTACTCAAGGCTGAAGACTTGATTACACTTTAGTTCATAGTCTCAGTTCCTTATCTGATCAGCTGTGCAATATAAGGCACATTATTTAAACCCCTCTCACATGCATGTGTACATATATCAAGGGAGCCTCAGCACCTACTACAAATCACTGTCCTCATTCTTGTTCCTTCTCTATCAGTGAAGGAGGGAGGACACACAACAGAATGATGAGTTACTGCTTGATTTTAGCAAGAACTAGCAATATAAGTAGAGACACAGCTTCAACTGTAAATGAGAATAATAGCACCTAATTTTTGGAGTACTATGAGGATTATATGAAATAGCCAGTGTAAAGTGTTTAGCATAAATGTCAGATACTGTTAATATTATCTTTAATATTTGGCATATATGACCTAGATAGCATATATGACCTAGTTTATAATGTTAAAAATTCTGTATGAGAGGGCAAGTTTACTTTTCTAAAAATTATATTTGAGACTCACTATATAGTGTGCAATACAGTTGTCTACTCCATCCATCCCACCATGGTTTTGATACTTAAATATTTAAATTTTCTTAGATAAGATCCAAGGAAAGCCATCCATATGAACAAATTTGGCCCTCACCAAATGGTGCTATAGCAGTTATCCCACTGAACTGCTTTTTAAAAGGTTAATCCATTATTTTGCCTTTGCCTTTCTCATTTTTGAGTGTGACGCTGGTTAAACATCCACGAAGCCTTGTATTAACCTTTTATTCAAGGTAAGTCAAAAAACAGTCCCAGATTTTCACTGCAAACCTGTCATTGTTCACCAGATTGAACACATTTACAGGAGAAAACATGCTGAGTTTTCACAGGAAAAAAAAAAAAAAAGACAATGGACGCCAGCCCCTTTCGTGTACTTGGCTTCACTTTCAGTTGTATTTCGTGCCAGGGCAGCAGTAATCTCATCAATGTGTATAACTTGTAGCACATGTTTTGAAATGGCATTGCAAAATATAAGTGGTGAAGGTGAAAAGACTTTCAGATACAATAATTCATGATCAAAATCTCATTTAGGAGAAAGCAGCACTCAGACTTACTAAGCCACGTAAAGGAGCGTGACTTCAAAAAAGTACTAGAGAAAGTTTTGGCAGTGATTTATGTTTTATCTTATGGGTTCTAGTATATCATGGAGCCTGACATGCATGTGTACATATAGCAAGCCAGCCCTAACAGCTGCTACAAATCACTATCCTCAATGTATCCTTCCTTCCTTGGCTATCGGTGGGGACGGGGGAAAGGGCACAGTCGCTTGGCACACAACAGAACGATGTAGTACTACTTGATTTCAACAAGAATTGGGAATATAGGTAGATACTGAACCCCAGCATTAGGATGGAATTTGGTTGTCATAGAAACTTCATTTCTACCAACAATGTAAAAGATTCTGACAGCCAATACATTTACAGGTCACCGAATAAAAGTCTAATGTTTCATTCCTTGACATTTCAGCAACTATGTATCACAGATTTTTAGAAAAATAGTACAATGAAAATGTAGGGCACAGCTAAGTATAACACCTCTTCAAAATAATAAATAGATAAATAAATTAATTAATTAGTTAAAATTATATTACCTTGATTATGTTCCACAGTTTTAGGGAAGGAACTGTACATTCTCTCCTCTCACCTGGAATTTATGGCAGCGATCGTATTAAATTCCAGATTTGTATCACAAGAAGTTTGAATCGGTGCTCCGTTTTTCTAAATGATTTCTATATTTTATTTATATTATGTTGGGGAGGACAATATTCTTGTGTTAGGGAGTTAATCGTATAGAAAATCTAGTATAATTCTATGTATCAAGTCATTAAGTGCAAGAATTAATATGCTTTTTTCATCAGAAAGTAGTAAGATACCACTTTTTTCATTTTTCTGAGTCAGTATGAAGGATTCGAATAATAAGAAAAATTACTTTTTTTTAATTGCCTGCCAACATTTGTTTTGTAGCCATGATATTTGAATTATTCTTTATGGAGGGTGATAAAGAAAGTAGAAGAATCTATAATAATTGATTTATCAAAACATGGGTTAAAGATGACTGCATAGTATATTTTTAAAAGCCTTTCAAAATGTTTTGATTATTGAACCAATTTTAGGAATTCAAAAGCCTAGGAAGATAGCACTGAAAGATTGTCTTGATTTTAACTAATATCCTTGGCTCCTTTAGTGAAATAAAGGCTAACAGTTGAGTCTCTAATAATTTGTTTCTGGAAAAATTACTTTCTTCATTACTTCTAAACTGGAAACATATAGTAACTATTATTATAGATATATTCCATATGAGATATAAAGAAAAGATTGTCTCCTATCTAAACGAACTGCCTACATGCTTCCTGCCTGTCTTTGCTTACACTTGATCTTGTGACTCGTGTCTATGATGTTTCCAACCAAAATGCCCTCCCACCCTGCTATACTAGCAGCTTGCCTACATCCTACACATGACAGTCAAGTGTCACAGACAGAGCTCCATAGACCTCTTAGCGAAGTGGACATTCCAAAGCCCCTTGGTCCTTAACTTAAAAAAAAGGCAGCCTAAGCTAAAAACTCCAGCAGACATCTCAGATTAGCAATATTTGTGCAGTGTGTAGCCCTTAGTAGATGAATGTATTTTCTCTCCCCTTCTTAAAGTGCTTATTGGCGTTCAGCCCTTCACAAAACGTTGTTAGAGCTGCCAGGCAAGAGTTGACATCAGTATCTGCGAATAGTTAAGAAAAGGCTTAAATCGTGTGTTGTACACTTTAACCTCCTGCCTAATTATTGAAAAATTAACATATTTTACAATCACTCATTTAACAGACATGGCATAAGAAAAATGCTTTCCTGAAATCAGGTTGAATGCTTTTCCTTTTTCTCTTCTGGAAATATCAAGAAGTGTTATTTATAGTTATGTAGAAAGAGGAAGGAGTGGGGCAGGCAGGGAGGATTTAGGGAGGGATTTAATGACCTTTTATGGTCATTAAATATGTATATAATATGTATATTATATATATATATAAACATAACATAACTAGGTTTTAAAGCATCAGCTTTTTATTTTTTTCTTTTAAAAATTGGTATGCTTAAGCAGACATTAAATATTCTTCTCGCATCTATGACTGGTTCATCCTGAATCTATTAAAGTCTGATAGAACTGCTGTTGAAAAGTTCAGTAGGGCGTTCTGATTGTTTTAAATTGATATGGAATTATCAGTTAAATCATCTAATTGCATATAAATTTCCACCATTGGCTCATATATGAATTATATTTAATTCTTTACAGTATTAACCTACAAAAGGTTAATACTCTAAGAATAAGCCTTGCTGGGAAAAATGTCCAGGTGGGCAGTGCTTACAGCTGAATAAATTCTGTTTGCAAACATTTGCATTTTCATATCAAGAATGCTTCATGAGTACACTTCCAATATACAGTTATGAATTTTAGGATTGAAAAAATGAAACTGCAGAAATCACTTTAGCATTATGGTGTGAAAACAGTTTAATTAGAAAGAATTTAACAATAAACAATAAAACCAGTTAAGAAAAAGAGAAACTGGTATTTATAATTGCTTCTCATAAGGAATGATACCCAATCATTCTTTCATTATAAAGTATGCATGACACATTATTTTTCTTTTGTTCATTAACCAAAATTATAAGTAATTTGCTGCCACAGCCACTTCAGTGTCGACTCTGAAATGGGAAGTTCCTGTTTTGCAGTGTATTTAACAAATACATATATACATATGCTTAACATGATAAACTTGGCCTTCAATAATGTACCACATGCTCTGAAACTACCTTGTTATAATCAATTAAGACCTATGTATTAAAGACTAAGGATTCAAGGAAGGATACAAGAGAAACATAGAAAAGGCATAATCCAGTTCTCAAGTAGTTTTCAAACTTGTTAGCAAGACCATAACTGAAACCAAAATAACAAAACCAAAATAAGAAGCGCTAAACTGACAATGACAATATGGACAACTAGGGCCAAATAACGATAAATCCCTCAGTTGTGCAATGGGATACAATGAGTAATTGAACCCTATACTCTGGGGATGCTGACAGCAGCGATGAGGTAATGTTTTGAAAGGTTTGCAAAGCAGAGGGAGTGATTAGGAAGTATAAAGTTCAGTTTGCTTGCTGCCTGACCTTGCGCGTATTCCCTCATCTGTATTTACTCATGAAGTATTTTCCAGTAATATCATTCCTTTGTTCTCAACCCTGCCAACTCCTTTCCTGATGTGTTTTTCTCTTCACCTCCACGGAGACTCAGGAGCTGAGTTTTATATAAAAGAGCATTTCTTCTGCCCATTCCTCTTCTTATATTGCCTTATTAACACATTCAGTCCATTAGCCATAAATGGGAAATTAAATGTTGGTGAAATGATCAACTTTAGTCCTTTGTGGTAGAATAAGATGCAGTAGAAGATAAAATACTAGGATTGCTCAGGAAAGAAATTGTTCTTCCAAAATGCTTCTAAATAACTAGCAGCCTTGATCCATAAAAACATATTTTTAATATCAAATCTCCAGTCTTTGAATTTTAGGATAAAATATCCTACAACCATAGAAAAAGTTACATGTATATTTATCTTCTTTTCCCCAAAAGGTGTAAGAACTCAGAAGAAAAAAAATTTTTTAAGACAATAATGCAAAAGATTAAGATATAGCTAGTAATGAAATGCTGAAATCATAGCATCTTGTCATGAAGTCATACTTGGAATGTGTCCATTACTGCTTTACATTTGTTTTCATCATCCTTTCACTGCATATTCCAGTTTCCCCCCGTGTTACCAGAGATTGTTGCTTGCTCTTTACGCAGGAGAAAAGCAAGCTTTGGTAATTTGAAAGGTAATTTGACAGGCATTGAAATCTTCTATTTCCCTGAATACATACATAGCTCATTAATGTCAAGACAAAGTAAACTAGTGCCATAAAAGATCATCTGGAAAAAGTCCAACCTTATATGCCAGAGGCACTTTATGAGAATGAGGACGTGACTAGTATGTTAATGAGAACATGTTATTTTATTGTTCTAGGTTCTCTCAGACTCCAAACATTTAGGGAAGTGCATTAACTTTTTCAGTCCATAGGGGGCCCTGTGATCATTCCTACTGCCAGAGAAAGCATCAAAGTTGCAATCTTAAAAGTTTACTGAACTATAGAGAATCAATTATCTATTAGGTTGTCGGAAAACTCATGATGCATTTTTGCAATGAAAAACATAGAAAAAATACGTCATGACTTTTCCGACAACCCAATATCATATTTAAGTTGACATCTTCCTATCTTAAAATATCATAGTATCCTGATACAGAATCTAAGAGTGACACTAATTAAACGGTTCTGAAAAGAGTTTCTGAATGAATGTGACCTGTCCCTAAGGGAAATTCACTGATCTACGGGGTAAACTTACTACCCTTAGAAAATCTTTGCTGGTGCAGAACTTCACCCACAAAAACAAACAAACAAACAAAAAAACTCTAGAATCCATCATTTGTTACTTGTTTTCCACTATGTATTTAAATATATGCTTTCCAACCTTAATGCTCTATGAATTGATGAGTCATCAGACAATATCTGGGTTTGGGTAGTGTAAACAAAAAAAAGACCATGTCCTATGTCTTTGCTAATCAAATCTTTATCCAGGGAAACGGCTTCTTCAAAAACTTTACTTTTTATTAAGTAAAGCAAAATTCATGGAGCTATCGAGGATACTCTGGATGACGGTTTGTTCGTTCACTGTTACCCTTTAATTGGAAAGCAAAATTACCATTGTTGGGATTTACAAAAGCATACTTCTTCTGAACCCAGAGCTCCTTCCAATTTTTCAGGTTTTTATTTTGTTGTAGCTTTTATTATTTAGTGTTGATTTTCCCTGGTAGTGTCACAGTGCTATTTTCATTGAGACAAAGGGGCAGTTTGTGGTTAATTTAGCTTTTTCATTTCAAAAATATTTGACAATGCATCACTTGAGGGCTGTTACTGTATGTTTGAAAGAAGTGTCTGTTGTGGCAGAGGACATGGAGTTGACACAATTTAAAACATAAATAATAATAATGCTTCCCATTCATATCACATATGTCATCCAGAGGGCCCAAAGTGTTCTGCACACGGCAGGGAAGGTTATTAAACAGGAAGCCCAACAGTTTACACGATTAGGCTGCATAAAATGCTGATCAATTGTCAATGTCTGGTATTATGCCTAAAACTTTGTAAGCTGAGACACATCCTCTATCTCCAAAGCTGGAGAAAAGAACAAATGTAATGGCCTGGAAGTTTGGCCGGGTCCTGTCAGTCTCACTTATCAGTTCCATTCTGGCTTTGTGATCATCATTATTACTCTGCCCATTGCTACATCTTAAAGGAAGGTGGGGAGGAAAGTGCCAGCCCTTGCACTTCCTTGGTCAGTGGCTTGGAAGAATTAAACTTTGCTTCTGTGTCTGGGGATAACACAGCCTTTGATTTGATGTCTCTAGACAGCCCCAGCTCTCCACCCTACTCCACCCCTACCACTGGCAATAAAATGGAAGCCAGTCACCCTTCTGCCACTTCAAGATTAGTTGACTGAAACTCAAAGAAAGGCCCTAAGGTGGTAGGAAAAGGCACCTCGCCTTCTTTGAGTAATATCGAAACGCTTGGACTTTCCCTAAGGCTCATATCATACTTTTCCTCTTGTTCCCTCTTACTGGTGCCCTAACTTTCTGAGCTTCATCTACCTGTCTGCCTTGGTCCTTTGAATGGCGTTAGTCTTCGCTTTCCTTTTAGGCCATGGGTCTTCTTAAAGTAAAAATGATCCTTACTTTTGTCCATGCTCAGTAAAACTCCATGCAGGGAAAGGGAATGAAACCAACCTCAGTGCACAGTTACATTTCCACTTGAAAACTTTAGGTATCCATTCACCAATGTGGATTTACTGGTGAATAAATGGGTATTGATTGAGTGCTGCATTATGCCAGATACTGGTAGAAAGATTTCAGTCTAAGTCTTATAAAATTCTACAAAGAGAGATTCTATTACTCCATTTTACAGATGAGGAAGTAGAGTCTTAAGTCTGAGGTTTCAAAGGTAGAATTTTCTGGGATAATAAAAAAACACATTTTGGGCAATCAATCTTTGTGCTTTGGGCTATATCAATCTATGATTTTTTTGTCTCTCTCACCTGCTTGCTGCCTTTTTTATTATTTAATGGTGTAAAATAATAATGAATTCTGCCAATTGCTTTTTTGTTATTATTGATGCATGAAACTTTATCATTAAAAAGGACCTTTCATAAATATGACACAGATGGGAGGACAGAGGCTGAACACACAGGGTCAGGCACTCTCCTATCTAACCCAAGGCTTTTTCCGTTAGCATAATCCCTTCTCAGCAGAGGGGAGCCTTTGACCATTTATTATCATCTCTAAGTTATTCCCATTTTTTTTTCTCCTCACTCCTGCCACAGTTTTCTGCCTGCCTACAGTCAGATGGGCTCAGAGGAGTTCTCATTATATGATTGCAAAACTTCCACATAAAAGGGCAGATTCTTTGTCTCTCCTACCATTCCTTTTTTATTTCCCAATACAATTGACATTTAATATTATTTTATATTAATTTCAGGTATACAGCATAGTGGTTAGACATTTATGTAATTTATGAAGTGATACCCCCCTCTTAGTCTAGTACCTGTATCTGTCACTATATGTAGTTATTACCATGTTATTGACTATATTCCCTATGCCGTACTTTACATCCCCACGACTATTTTGTAACTACCGATTTGTACTTCTTAATCACTTCATCTTTCTCACCCAGCCCCCAAATCCCCCTCCCATCTGGCAGCCATCAGTTTGTTCACTGTATCTATGAGTCTGTTTCTGTTTTTGTTGTTGTTGTTTATTTTGTTCTTTAGATTCTCCATGTGGATCATATGGTATTTGTCTTTCTCTGTCCCCAGTCTCCACACATCATTAAAGGAAAGTGGAGCAGCTCAGACCAGAAGGTATACAGGTAGATTGGTCCCTCTTACTAGGACAGTTAAGCATATTGTACAATCTGGGGACACTTGGAAGGTACAAGACATGCTCAAATAATTGCATTTTTTAAAAATAGATGTGGAAAAGCAGGGGCCTTTTATTCTTCCTACACAGCCAAAACCTGGAAGAAATAAAGAGAGAGTCACAGATAACAGCTGCCCTGATGTCAATTTAGGGTCAGTTACAACAAAAATCTCTGCAGCATGTAGAACATATCACTGAAACAGCATTAGGCTGGAAAGTCAGGCGCTGGGTAAATTGCAAAACCACAGACAGGAGTCTTGGCTACAGCAGCTATAACCTCATTATCCAAAATAAAGAAGTCTAGCAATTTTTTTTTAATATTTCAGGTAGAATGAGGACTGTTAACATTGTTTTAGTTTTTTAGTTTTTTATTATGGCTTTATGCTAGATTTTTGCCTAAAGAAAGATTATGGGAAAGCGATAGACACTAGTGTTAAGAATCCAGGCCTTAGAATCAGGTGGCTGGAGTTCTCAGACAGGCTTACTGCTTGTTTATCAACCGTGTGACGTTGGGCAAGTTATTTAACATCCGTGTGCCTCATCTATAAAAAGATAGTTATTGAAAAAAATTAATGAAATTTAATTTCCAGCTTGTTTTGTTAAGAATAAATCAGTAGTTTTCAACAAGGAAGGCATTGTTCTGTGTAGAAAACCTCCATCTTCCTCCTGTGTGTTTTTTCCAACCCCAAACAAGTCTGCTACACCTACTGGCTATCCTACAATGTAACCCAATCCTGACCCTATTCACCTGGAGATAACGTCATATCCCACAGATTAAGGACTTAGTCCCAGAAGACTGCCCCCCTACTTCAGATGCCAATCACAAGTATCAGATCCCCAGGTTACCCCCAACTTCTGTCCAACCTGCATACAACGTGAAGGCTCCCATTATCCCTCCCGCTAAGATTCCATTATTTGCTAGCACAGTTCATAGAACTCAGAGAAATACTTATGTCTACCAGTTTATTAAAGAGTATGATAAAGGAGACAGACGAACAGCCAGATGAAGAGAGACATGAGCAAGGGCTGGGAGGGTTCTGCGCACAGGCGCTTCTGTCCCCAGTGGAGTTGGGGTGTGTCATCCTCCCCATTCACCAACCTGGAAGCTCTCAGAAACCCGTACTTTTGGGGTTTTTGTGGAGGCATCATCACATGAGCATGACTGACCATTAACTCTATTTCTAGCCCCTCTTCCCTCTCTGGAGAATGCGGAGTGGGGCTGAAAATTTCAAGATTCTATTCATGCTTTGGTCTTTCTGTTGACCAGCTTCCATCCAGTAACCCAATAAGTGTCACCTCATTGGAACAAAAGACATGGCTATGACCCAGGAAAGTCCAAGAGAGTAAGAGCTCTGTGTAGGGAACAAGGGTCAAAGGCCAAATATTAGGGAAAAAAAGATGTTCCTAGGGCCCTTATCACTTTGGAAATAACAAGGGTTTTCGGAGCTTTGTGCCAGGAACCCTGGCCAGGGAGAGACCCGATAGGCTTTACCATCATAGTGCACACCGCACACCGCAGTCAGAAAGGAGCCAGCCACAGCCCTGAAGATCCCCACAGGAGCGGTGCTGTCAGGAGTGCAACCCATTCCATTCCATGGGCTAGCCAATACCAAACAATATTCAAATGAAAACTACTTTGAAGACTGTATAATAGGGACATACGTATAAAGGTATGAGCCTTTCCCATTCGTTATAATGTAAATCCTGAGGGCAGCTACCTGTCCTATTGGTAACTGTATAGCCAGCTATGACACAGTACTTGTGCCTAGTAGGAGTATCATTTGTTCAATGAGTGAATAAATGAATGAACCTTTGGATACACTATGATGGCATGAGCAATAGCGAACTCAACGGAGAGCATCCAGGAAAAAGACTGTTTCCCTAGTAAAGAATTATTCAAGGTCTATAGGATGAGTGGAAGTGGGAGGATATATAATGGGAAAATTTTTAAACTCATGTATGTACTCAATCTCTTTTTTTTTTTAAAGAAAAATGAAAGCCAGAAATAGCTTGAACCTAGGCATGATGACCAAATTGGTGAAGAGTTGGCAATATGACTGATATTTTATATGCACTGTAACTTATTTGTCTTAAACGAAAATAGAGAGGCAAATATATTTGTTTCATAAATATGCTAATCCATACTCTCAACTCAAAATATCAAATTAAAAAGGATATATGAAACTGTAATCGAGTTATAAAATGTAATAATGATATCTCAAGCATAGCCTTGAAAAACAGTGCATGACCTATTTCTTTTTTGCTTTTATTTTTGTAGCAATTCATACCCATTTTAATCAGGACATGGATGGTCTGTTTTTCATGAGAAAATGCTGTAGTTTAGATATGAAACATTCTAGGTTGTTCATTTACTGTTATAGTTTTTACCAGCCATATGAATCTAGATAAAGAATGCCAGTATACATTTAGAAATAGGAAAATGCAACTTTTCTGTAATTCTTCTGCCATATTGACCCTGGACTATTATATGTATGCCTAACACCTATTGTGAGCTTATTTCTTCAAATTTAGTGTCATGTAATGGGAAGTGATTTAATTCTAGGCCCAGCAATGATATTAATCATGACTAAAAAAATCATTTTTTGAGATTCAACTTAAATTTATATAAGATCACAATAGAAAAAGTAAATAAAATTAGGACATACTTAATATCCACCCACTTGCAATTTTCTGTCGCTTGCCTGCCTCTTGGGCTGTTTCTATCTTTAGAATAAATGTTCCCACCCTATTTAAGGGAAAGGAATCATGACACTGTCATTATTTTGGATTCACATACCTTCCAAATAAGGATGGAAGTAAACCTATAGCTCTCTATAATTTCTAGCCACTAAATAATGAGACAAGAACTTAATTTTATAAATTATGTAAATTCAGGTCTAGTTAGCTGCTGGGCTCCATTATTTCAAGGTAGGCATTATCTATGCTTATAAACAAATACTGGAGTACACAGTTAAGTAATAGTATAATTCCACTGCTGATTTAATGTTTGTCCCCAGCTTATTTCAATTTCTGTTCTAAAGTCAATGCATAATCCTTTGGGTACTCATATGACCCTTACTGTGACTCACTGAACATGTTTATTCCTGTATGTCTGCCAATCTAAATTAATGGCTCATTAAGACAGTTCCATGTGCAGTATTTAGCAAAGCTCCTAACCTTCCGGAATACAAAAGTTTGAAAAGATTGAGTTAGGTTTACCATCTTTTCACTAAAGAAATGTTTTGCAGGCCTCTTTCCATAGTGAATTCATAGTGTGCCTTTGGGGAAATATATATTGTCTGTGCTATTGAGAATTTACTTGGGGCTGGCCTGGCCCTTGGAGATGTCATTCCCTGGAGAAGCTGAGCCTGGTAACCAAATACACTGTGTAGCAGGACCGGAGACAAACTGGATTTTAGACTGCCTCATGCCCTGGCCGGCTGCAGCACCTCGGTCTCTGCCCTCCTGGGACAAGAAGCACGTAGATTGGGTCTTTGGGAGTGCTACATTATGAGCAGGTTGGTCGGAAGAAGGAGCTAGCAAGTTCTCAGAGAGATATGCTCCTGATCCATGGCTCCAGAAGGCTGGTTGCAGATTAATATTTTTAGGACTGCTTATTGTTTTCATCAGATCTCACTTGGATTTGAAAAATAGATATGGCTGTAATGTCAGGTCCCAAAGAAGTCCATTGAATTCATCAGGAGTAAAAAGGAACAGTCAAAAGAAATCTTTGGTTTTTGGTAGCCTGTATTTCCAAGATGGGACAGAAATTAGCTCGGCCATCCCAGCTAATCTCAGTAAGTACAGGGCACCTGAATGTAGAGATGAATAATTAATTTCTCACTGGAAGCCTTTTTCATCCAAATATCATTTGGTGTTCTCCTTTTATGATTTTACATATTTTTTTCTCGTGTGTTTGTTTTGTTTTTTGGACAAAATGGATTTGATAAATTAAAGCCTATTTTTCAAGGTGGAAGTAAACAAATTGCACAATATAGTTGTCCCTAGAGTGACTGATTCATGTAAAAAAGGTACAAAAATATACTTAATCCCATTACAAATTAAAATAATGGTACACAAACCCAGATTATGTCTCAAGTCTCCTGATGTTTTAGAAAGAATAGTGATTTGGAGGATAAAAATTTGAGCCATAATTCTAGATTGATTATAGTAGTTATGCAAATGTAATTATAATTTTCTGTGCAGAAAAACATATTTAAATGGAAAGCACTGCAATGATCTTATTCAGAAGCTACTCTGGTGAATATTTCTACTGTAAAGAAGAATGTGGTGTATTTTAATAATTGTCAGGTGACCATTATGTTTGTATTACTGTACTGTGTAATGTTCTTGAATTGGATATGTCTCTCTCTTTGTATGATTTTAATTACCAAAAGTAATGACAAACCTTAGTAAATATGCTAAGTGTACACAATAGCAATTTGCTCCATGCAGGCAGAAAATTCCTGAAAGTGTTTTTACTTTTCTAAAGGAAGAAGTCTGTGAGGGAAGTCATATGAAAGCCACTGAGGATAGCTTATATCTGCTTTGAAATTTATTAAAATCAAGGTGGGGTGTTCCCTTAGAGCAACTAATTTCAAACAAGTTATTTGTTATGCTTTGAGGTTCTGCGTTACCATGGCTGTAGTCCTCATATGGTTGACTGCATTAGAGAGCTGGAGAATTTCAACTTGATCCTAGCCTGATAACGACTTTATATTAAAAATCTGAAGACTTCTCCATTCCTAGCAAAAATTTACTTCTTTAGGGGAACTGGTTTGAGGATTCCGAGATCTGTGTAAGCAGAAAAGTTAGTTCAGCATGGAAATAGATGCTGCAGAGGAAACTGCAGAGAGTCAGGGGGTCAGAAGGCCTGTGTCACAAATTAACTGTACTTAGTATGAGTCGTCTTGTTTAAAAAAAGTGGGGGGATCACTTAATGATTTCTATGATGCCCTCCATCTTTAATGTTCTTTTAGTCTAATCCTAGTGATTCTTCTTGATCTCATGTCCTTAGTGGGAACCTCTTGTGCTCAGTGACTGCAGAGATTCTGTCAAAGTCAGCAAAGTCCCACTCATGACAGGGGATCATCAAGAACTATGGTAGTTCTGGCCATGGTGACTTCCCTGAGCTCATGAACAGTCTGCACATGAGTTAGAGCTACGTCCAAACATACTTGGCTATTGCCATAAATGCTGTGTAAAGATTGCAGAAATTCTCTAAGGAGACTCTCAGCTAAGTTCTTCATTACTGATTGAACTTGTTGGTAGCAGTAGGATTATTAATTGAGACCATCGTGAGCTTTCTGACTCACAGTCATTTGCTAGCTTGCTGAGACATTTTATGGCATTAATTGATTATAAAGAAATGCATGTACTCACTTGGAAACTTTAAAATTAACAACATCCTCCCCCAACTATACACACACCTCCTAGTGACATCATGGCTTCTACAGTGTGGAGTGATCTGGTTGCTTCAGACAGGAAAAGTGTTGAGTAACCTTCTATTTGCGTAGTTAGCCGACCAGACAGAAAACTCCGATTCCGAAGTACAAACTTTTCTCTCCCCTCCAATGACTGTCGCTATATATTGGGGATATGCCACCCTATCCCAAATCAGTTAGAAAAGCTCATTTTGGTCAATGCTATTTAAAACATTGATTATCTTATTTGGAGGATATCTATATACTTTGGAAAACATAATGCACAGAGCAGGTATCTTCATGTGTAAATGATCTTTTCTATTTTCCTGTCGAGGATTGTACAAATTTAAAGCAGAATAAGTGAACTCTTTCATCAGATCCTTGATACGCCTCTTAGCTTCAGCATCCAAGTTTCACAAAAGCCAGGATTGATTACTGGAAATTTAAAATGGAAAACCTATGTGTTTCTCTCTACTACACCCTCACTATAGTACTTGACTTGTAACACCAAATGTGTGGTTTTTTTCCACACCAAGCTATCCTTCAGTGCTCTGCAGACACCAACTGGATGTTCTGCAATTCAATTCAGACACTACCTACCTGGAGTTAGCATCAAGTTCCACAAGTGAAAGGGCTCAGTCCCACGACCACCCTCCCGTCCCCCGCCAATTTCAGATGCCCATCACAAATCTAGGTTGTCACCTGTGTTTCTGACCCACCAGCTATAAGTCAGGGATTCCCATGACCCCCTTCTTGAGCTCTACTTTTATTTTATATTTAAAGTAAATTACTCATTTTTGTTCCCTTGATAGCACACAAACTTAAAGTTGTGAGGAACCTTGAAGGTCATGTAGTCCCACTACCTACCTAGTGTAGAAATTTCCTTCAGTATTCTTCATAGGTGATCACTTAGCATCTCCCAAAACATATTTAGTTCTCAAAATAGCCTGTTCCATTGTTAAACAGTTCTGATTGTTTTAGCCAAGAAATTTAATAAACTTTATTGTTATTTATTATCTACACTGCATAAGGCCCAACCCAGAAACAAATACAAATAAAATATGATTTATCCCTGCAGAGCGTTTTTAAAGTTTTTAAAGAGTAGATAGAATTGGGCCAACCTAGTGACTCAGTTGGTTAAGAGTTAGCTTAAGTGTGTGAGCGCTGGGCAACAGGGCCGCCGGTTCGATTCCCACATGAGCCAGTGACGCTGCTCCTGAGCTGAGCTGCCGCTGAGCTGCCAACAGGTGGCAGGATGTCTCAGCTGGTGAAAGCATGTGCTCCTAACAACAAGACTTCCTGTTTGATGGTGGGCTATACCCATCCGCAACTAAGATTGAACTCGGTACCTTAAGCTGAGCTGCCACCCAGATTTCTCAGTGGATAGAGCACACGCTCTTAATAGCAAGGCTGCCGGTTTCGACTCCCGCATGGGATGGTGGCTACGCCCACCTGCAACTAAGATTATAACACAGCACCTTGAGCTTAGAGGTCATAAGCTGCCGATGGGAAGCCAGATGCTGACTGGCATCCTCCACAACTAAGATTGAAGAACAACAACTTGGCTGGTCCCCTTCCCCAATTCCCCAACACTGTTCCCCTACCCCAATCAAAAAAAAAGAAACGAGTGGATAGAATTTTGTATACAAATAGCGGTGAAATGGGCTTAGTACATTAAATTTGTACATTTTTAGAGATACAGTGAATATGCTCTATGAGCAAAAATGACCTAGATTAGGTATTAAAGTGTCTAATTGTGGTGGAGAGCATTTTGTCTGTTTCTTGAAAGGCGGGCATATGTGCTGGCAGAGATGAAGAAAAGAACAACCTAGGAAATAAAAGGAGAATATCCATACACATTTTCAGGGTATAGGAAAGAACAGGGCTAGGGTGGTCTGTAGGATGTGTGAAGGGATACGGACATACAACAACTGTTCGCAAGGGCACATGATGGGCAGATGACAGAGAACCTGTTAAGAGAGTTGGACTTGTTTTGCAGGCATTAGAGAGCCACTGATCTTTTTCAAGCCCAGGAATGGAATTATTAGAGCTGTGCTTTGGGGAAATGACTCCATCAGCTGGCTGTCAAATGATCTAAGAAGGCAGAGACTGGAAGCCAAATGATTTCTAAGGAGACAATTGAGGTAATTCAAGAAAGAGGAAATGAGAATCCAAACTAGGGTAATGGCAGTAGGAAGTGGTGGAGGCAACGCGAACATTGCTGCTTCAACAGGACTTGGCTATGATTGAATGTGAGAGCTGAGAAGGGAGAAGATGTCAGAGAGAAAGGGGGCAGACGCAGGAAGCTTCATGTGCTTAAGCACTCACTGAGGACCCATTAGGTACAAGAACAATGCTAGTCAATGATGAGGCAAAAAGACAACTCAGGTGCGATTACAGCTTCACGCCACATATATTTGTGTTGTTAGTTCAATAGCACAGGTGCTAGTAGTAAGTAATACTTTCAGGAAGCTCTCTACAGGAGAAAGTAGATTCCAGTAAAACTAACCAGTTTCAAAGTGTGATAAAATTGCTAGCGTTGGATGGGCAGTAAATTTTCCTCAGGCAAAGAATTAAGGGGAAACCATCCTAAGCAGGCGCTTCAGCGCAAGCAAATGCACGGTGTTTTAAAGAACTGTAGGATTTGGTGCAGACTTGTGGTAATTAGCATGCAGGACAAGAGTGATTTGGGGCAGATGTTTAGAGAATGTTGGTGATTCCACAAAAGAGGTTAAACTTTAATTTTCTGGATAATGGGAAGCTCTGGAAGAGTGTGGGTTTTGTTGTTGTTTGTTTTGTTTTTAGCAGGAATGTGAAGTTATTTGCTCTGGGTTTTGAAACATAACACTGGCAAAGAGTGGCTGTTAGACTCGATAGGATGAAACCTGAAGGCTCTGGACACCAGTGAGTAGGTTCTCATAATCATCCCCATAGACAAGCCTGTGAATGGCCTGAAGAAAGGCAGTGGACTGATAAAAAAGGGGAAAGGTTTAGAGCCACTACAGAGGTGAAGCACATTCCCATCTTCTCAGGTGTTAAAAATCAAGACCGAACACTTGTAGAAAAATCTGTCTCTTCTTTCCTGCTCCCCATAGTATAATATATTTGTGTTCTGTATAGCATTTGGGTATATAAAATTATGGTTTCTTCCTGCCAGTTTCCTAGTATCTTTCAACAGTAGGTAGTTACAAGGATTATTTTGCCTGGTACTTGATAAGCACATGATTTGTTGATTGATAATTTCTTTATTATTTTTATTCCTTGCCGCAGGAATAATAAGTAAATATGTTCAATAGTAACCTAAGAAAACAAGATAGTGGGTCCATTAAGCATTTATTATTCTTTTGGTTACTATGGATTATTAACTGGCTATAGGACAGTTATATATTGTTTTCTAAACTATGGTTCCTTCATGATGCCACATCTAAAGAATCACCCTTCTGAGCTGTGGATCTGTAGAATTCAGAAAATATTTTCAGCACTTTAACAATGAGATAAGCAATAGCTTTTACCTCCCTTTGACTTTCCCGAAGAATTCTAGATTATTTTAATTTGCACTTTAGCTAGATGCATATGGTAAGAAATGGATATGAATAATCTACCATGGTATTTAAGAGTAGAATGAACCTAACATTCTCTGCCTAGACTATAATTTATAGTGTCATATTAGCTACATTATTATTGCAAACTAGTGAGCGTTAACTCCACCTATGTTTAGGTTGTTGCTTTGAGAGGTGAAGGAAGTTGGGAAGGGAGGGTAAAGAATAGGTGGCTTTGAATAATACTGATAATTTTTGGAGAGAAAAAAATCTAAATGAATGAACACTGCAAAATTTAATATTAAAATCCCACTATTACAAGCCACAAGGTTTTGATATATACCAAATAGCCTAATTTGGGGATAATGAAAAGACTCAAGAAAACTATTGCAGCCTCTAAACCGGAAAATAATCTACCTATATTACAAAAAAAAAAAAAACCTTATGTAAATCCACACGAGAAAACACCAAGGACTCTTCCACATTTTTTTGCATGTATGACAACTTTTGTGTATATGTTCTTATGAGGCTTGAGAGACTAATAAATGTATCGCAGAATGACAAAAGCTAATGGAGTACAGTGAATATGATATTATAATCAAAGGCGCATGAAACACAAATCTTCCCACATGTCCAAGGGTTTATCTAAAATGCTTATCTGACCCTGTCACTGCCCGCCTGTAAGCTTCAAGCTACCTGGGTTCCTTAGAATGGACTCCTGCCTGCCGCGTCTTTGACCTATCTCTTCCCCATCTTCTATCTCCCTCCACCATCCCATGGACATAAACTTTTTACTCTAGCAAAACCCTACTTGCCCTCATCAAATCTACCATGCCTTTTTATACACCCTTGCAGATTTTTTCCTTATACCGAAAAATTATATTTATTGCATTGTGTTGAAATTATTCATTTCCACCTCTCCAACTAGATTTTTGTCAAGGAACGTTTCTAAATGAGATGGAGCATCTGTTAAGTCAAGGGGAAGCAAAACATTCCATCTTGGCTGTTCTATCTGGAATAATATAAAAGTGCATGCTCTTTTTTATGGCTAGAAGTACCTTATAGAATTGCTCATCATTTCTTGCCCGTAGCTCCTCAGGGGATACTGGAAATGTTATCTGTTTCAGATGTCATCCTGAAAGATTGTTATGTTATGGTTTGTAAATTCTAAAACAAAGTTGTAAAAAAAGTAATAAATAATTTTAAACAATAGACTTTAGGAAAATTGAGTTAAATGTGTGAAACAAACAGGCACATCAGTTTTCAAGAATGGCCTATGTGCCATTTATGTTGAACATGTTACAAACTATTGTTTTGAAAAACTGCTTTGCCGTTTCACGGAGGTTGTCAGCAGATCTTATCAACTTTCAAATCAGAATGGATGGGTATTACAGGGATCAAGAATAAACATTACATTGACAAAATTAGACACTTACTTCCTCACACTAGCAAAATGTGATAGATATATCACAAATTTGAGAAATAAAATGGCTTTCTGAAGTAGCAAAAATTCATGTTTGGCATTTTGGATATGGATGCTTACCAGAAACAAACGTACAAATTGCCTTCTTTGATTATGTTCCAGCTGAAAGCAGCTAGCTGTATAATATTAACAAGCTATTTCTCTTCCCCATATCTCTGTGCTCTCGTGAATGAATTAAAGAGGTTGGACTAGAAGGCGGGTAGGAGATGTGTGGCCTGCAGGCCACCCCTGCCACTATCCCATAGTGGATATTGATGGACAGCTAATCAGAGTACTCTCTTCCACCAAGACTCGGGACCATACTCAACAATCTAGAAACGGACTACTCTTCTATAGGAGTTGACTAAGAGAGAAAAATTAACTTACTTTCCAGTTCTCAAAGTCTGTGAATCTCTTGGTTCAAACTAAATCCTAAGCAAGAAATAGCTTCTGTTACAATAAAGAACTGAGGCTTTTTAAATGTTTGCCTAGATTCCTTTGAGTTTCCCAGACAACTTTGTAATATCGCTGCCTTTTATTATATTCTGCCCTTGTAACTTTTCCCCCAGAAGTTTCTTTTCATGTATTAATCATCTTTTCCCCCATCCCAACCCTTTGAGGTCAGTGGAGCACAGAGTTGAGCTTACTCATCTGTGTCATCTTCAGTCACGCAACCAACGATCAGCCAAACCCAAACCGGTACACGAATCCCTTGACTCCCTACTCCATTTCTCTAGTCTGGCAGGCAGAGGAGCAGGCGGACGAGGGCAGGAGGATGGAAAGGCGTCAGAAAGCACGGAATCTGCAGGATCAGCCTTGTCTGCAGAACCTACTACACTTCTACGTGACAAAACAAACATTTCAACCCTCCCATTCCCATTCTCTAAAAGGCTTTTTTAGTTTATACCATTTTGCTAATATTTCTGAACTGGAATCTGAAGCTGGAAAAACAAGCATCACTAACATCCTAATACTCTTGCCATTCATAAAGGCCAGAAGCTAAAACAGAGCTTATAGGGGAAATACAAGCCAGACTTAGGTCTTTCTATCCTTAGTGTATTTTACAGGGATAGACTTCACATTGGATTTGGCCAGGCCCAGGCTGTTCAGCCTGGAACTAAAACAGGACCCACATTATTTAGTGTGGGTCAGAAAAGTGATAACCAGGACACTGAAAAAGGAAACTTTTCCACATCTTCCCATTCTTTTATCTGAATTTCACATGGAGGTATGAATATTGCTTTTCTGTTGCTATGCAATACATTATGACGATCTTACAGGCTTAAAACAATGCATATTTATTATCTCAGGGTTCCTGTGGATCAGGAGTCTAGGCAAGGTTTTAACTGCTCAGGCTCTCACAAGGATGCAATCAGTGTCAGCTTGGCTGCATTCCTTTCTGGATCTTAGCATCCTCTCCCAAGCTTAGACAGTTATTGGCAGAAGTCAGTTGTAGGACTAAGACCCTCACCTCCTAGAGGCCCTCTGCAGTTCTCTGCCATGTAAGCAACTCACATCATAGAGGCCTGATTCTTCAGGGCCAGCAGGAGTACCTCACCCCAGTTTCCTAAGCCTGAATCTTTACAACCTCGCCTAATCAGGAGTGCAGTGCGTTTGCCGTTTTACATTAGCCTGAAGCCAGTCACAGATCCTTTCTACACTCGAGGGGATTACAAGAATTCCTGGACACCAGGAAGCAGAAATTGTTGGAGATCACTCTAAGGGTGTGTGTGCAACAGTGTGTGTGTGCTATAAAACGAGGGGGGGGGGATACAGATGATACGTTAATGCTTAAATAGAATATAGTGTGTGCCAATATCTTGTTTTCATCTACTAACTTATTTAAAGTTCACTACAATCCAATACATACATATTACCATTATTATCCTCACTTTATAGATAAGGAAACTGAGGTAGGGTTCAAGTGATTTGTCCAAAGCACACAACTGGTCAGAGATGGAATAGCGACATGAATGCAGATAAGCTTGCTGCAGAGTCCATCTTAATAACACATTATATTATACATCCCTCTGTGATAATAGCTTACTCTTTTATATTTAAGTCTCTGGCAATTACACCATTTTAATATGTGTCCAATTCATCCCCTTTAATTTTCAGACAAGGTGAAAGAGATCATAAAAGTGATGCTTGAATATGATTGCCTGCCATGGAAGTGGTAATAAATACTATTCATTGAGTGGCCATTTTGCTAAACAATCCATAAATATCATTTCACTTATCCTGTAACCTCTCTATGAGGCAGATATTACCACCCACAGTTTGTGATGAGGACACTGAAACTCGAGATATTAAATAGCTCGGCCATGCTTGCTTTCTTGGTCTGGGGCTCAAACCCTGTTCTCTTTGACTCAAATGATTGGCTTTATAATGACTGTGGTCTGTGATTTGTAAGTCACTACCAAACTAGTACACCTTCTCTCATTCTTTTTCCATAAAATGTGCTGACTTGTTGGATTTCTTTTGTTGTGGGAAGAAAATAACAGTTTTATGACTTTTATCTTATCTGAAGTCGAGGCTCTGTTGTCTGACTTTCCCAATTGAGCAGCCCCCAAATGGCCAAGAAAGCAAACATAGGAACCTCATTTGGCAGCTGTCTGCAGCACATTCTGCCAGAGCTCAGCTGTAGCTCCAGAGGGTCTTGCTTGCCAGTTTGATGCTTAGATGTCTAAGCTGATTTCTAGTCATTGCCCCAGTGAACAACCTGTAGGGTCAGGAAAGGCAGATTTTTACCCCCTTACTGTGCATTTCATCCCATTGATATTGTGTGATTGGGAGAAATACCTGTAGACTCTGTGGAGCATCATCTAGAGTTATTTTCATCTTATTCTCTATTATTTAGGAATATATTGGTACAGCATGTCTTCATATAAATCTCTCTAAATTATGTTGACTGTCCTATTTTATGCCTCACCTTTTCCTTCTGAGTGGCTGTTATTGATTCCATTCAGAATCTGTGGAGGTAAACACTGATTTAATTAAAGGTATGGGATAAATTCCAGATTGGTATGCTAGATTAAGTTAGTAAAATGGATATTAAATCACATGCACTCAAAAGCTAGCATGATATCTGCTTTCATTGTTGCTATTACCTAGATATTTGAATCATCTCTAGTGTTGCCTTGCAGCTGCCAACTCGAATGCTCCTGTGCACTGATCCTTTGAAGTTATAAGGAAGTGTCTTGGAATACTGAGACCCCAGGGAATGATCTTGGTAAAACTTCCTTATCCGGTGGTCTCGGAATGCTGAGGCCATCCCGGCGATCATACATATGTGTGAAAGCACAACTCATGCATGATCACAATGAGTTTCATTGAAGCAGCTGCCAGTCTAATCGAATTAATTAACTGGGTATAGATATTCAAATTGACTTCTTTGTGACAGTTGTAAATAAAAGTTATTCACCCGCCAGTATCAGGGCAGGCTCTCTCTGTCTGCAGAGACGAGACCCCTGGCCCGCTTTCATTGATGCTATTACGTAGATATTTGAATCATCTCTAGTTAGATCATTTCCATTTCTTTTCATTACACTGATGTTTAATAGAATATGGGATTTTGTTTTACTCATTCCAAACTAGATCATAAATCCTGTCTATCCTTGGAAAGAAGCACCATGTAGATTCAAATGAGCTGCCAGATTGATTTTTGTGTTTGTCCTGCTCAAGCCCTGACTGGTTCGATAGCTCGAAATCTTAGTGGGGATTTTCTGTGCACATTGGTTCCTCGTATCAGGCTAGAAGCAGTTTATCACTATGGGCAAGACTTTACAGCCCAGGTGCTGGAAAGCTGTGGGTTAGCAACTACTCAGGACAAGTTCACTACTATCATAACATGATGTAAGAGCACTCAGAGGGTCTCTGTTGAAATCTTCCTCTTGTTTTATAATTAAAAGCCCAAAAGTTTTCTTTAATGGTTTCATCCTTTTACATGTAGAGTTTCATATCTGTTAAAACAATCAAACTCCCAATAGGACAGGGGTAGGAAATAGCACTTTAAGCTACAGCCAATCATGTGCATTTTGGTATAAATTAATCCAGACTCTTCAGAGAAGGTTTTGGAAATTAAAGAATATGAAGATGACATATGTTCAGATTTGTGCCTGCATGTGTGTGTGTGTGCACGTGTGTTCTATTAGGTATGAGTGTGGGGGAGGTAAACTAGGAAGGGGATAAGTATAGCACAAAGAGGCAGGAACTCGGAGAACAAAATTTATTCTCAGTTTACTAGAACTTGACATGAATGTATTTAATTATAATATTGCTTCACTTCCTGAGTACTTATCTAGTATAGGAAGTATTACTTTCTGATTCATTTCCTGATTATTTGTCATGCAGTAAAGAATCTGAAATTATATGGGAAGAACCTTATAGTTCTTAATTCTTCAACCTCTACATTTATTCATAAAACATTTTTGAGCAAGGTATAGTTTTAAGGAATACACAGATATGTAAAACTTGGTTCCCTTTCCGATTTAGTACTTGACTTATATCTAAATAACAACAGTTTGTAAAGATATAACTTCCATAAGAAAGGCAGAAATTCAGTTCTCTGTTAGTGTGTAGGAGTGAGATATGGTTTGTGTGGTGGGGTCAGGGAATGGGCATTTTGATACGAAAAGTTATTTTGGAGATAAATGTAAAGTCTATATTGTAAATTTTTAGACCTTGTTTATAATCCCTCCCTCAGAACTAGTTTACCTTTAGTTTAGAGACAATGCTCAAAACACATGATTATCTTGCTACTCAACAGTAGTTCTAAGAACCAGCAGCAGGGGTGCTGGTTAGAAACACAGTGTTAGTTCCTATTCCAGGACGACTGAGTCAGAATCTGCATTTGAACAAGATCCCAGGAGGAACTGTAGCATATTAACATTTCAAAAGCATAGGTCAAATACTCCAGTGCAAGGTAAGTTCCCTGAGCTTTGGCACATTGGGGATATCGCGCTTGATTGGTTAGATGTTGATAGAAGCAGGCTGGCCAGCTACAATGAGAGTAGCGAGAAAAGGCAACATCATGCCAGTGAGAAAGGCCAGAGAAAATTTATGACCAGCTGACTCATCATTTCAAAAACTATAGCAAGAAGGCAGCTAGACGACTCCACGTGCAGACAAGAAGCTCAGTATACTGCAACAATCCCTAAGGGTCTTCCTGTGTCATTGTGCCATAGAATAATTACCCTTCATAATAATAAAAGATGTCATTATAAAAAAAATTAATTACGTTCAGTGTCCTTTGATTAAGGAGGCAGGGGAGTGAATAATGTGTTACATAATGGTTTTCAGAAAACGTTGGTTCCTTTTACCTTTTAATTGCTTAAAGAGATATGTGTCAATTCACATGTGCTTTGGGTATCAGAAACTGATGTTCCAAAAAGTTGTTTTTGAAAAAAGTTTGATGTTTTCACAACAAGGCAACAAAGTACATATTATGGGAAATGATATATTTTAGAGAGAATCCATCACACATATTTTCCAATTTAAAATAATGTGCCTGTACATGTAAGAATGCCACATGGTGGGGGTCTTCCTTCTTGTTACAGAGTTTCAGGGGTCAGTGATCAGTTCACAGCTGGTTAAACTTGTGAGGCACCACTTACAGAAGACCAGCTGAAAGGAGTTCCTTGGAGTGCTGGGCCCTGGCTTGGGGAGGGGCATGCAGTCATCTTTTCAGATGTTAGGGCAGCTGAAGATTTGAATACTGCCCTGCCCTCCCTTATTTGTTTGACCTGTGTGGTTTGCACTTTGGGACAAAAGAGTGGAGACTGCAGTGTCCTATTGCCCCTGAAATTTCTGCTTATGGCTAAACATCATGGTATTTCTGTTTATAGAGGTCATCCCACTCTGCTGACCAGGCTGCCTTTTGGCAAAAACAATACAGCAATAAAATCCCTGAAGTGGTGGTAATCTGGGCCAACCCGGGACTTGAGATAGGTAAAGGTCGTCCCTGCTTTCAGCCTCCTGTACCTGTGTTCCCTTCCTATGTGAAGTCTCCTCTGTCACCAGCATCCTCACCTTCCGAGGTCCACGGTGTCCTCAGGCTCTCCCCAGTCTACAGAGAGGAGCCCTAGGATCAGACTGTAAGAAAGGAGTAGGCCATGTATACTTTGGGGAGACAGAAATTATATGCCCCTGGGGAAAAAAAAGTAATTTAGGGCAATTCTCTATGATTATGTGGTGCTTTGGAGAAGCACACAATTTTGCATTGAAAGGAGATAGTAAGTGTCTCAAAGACAAGGACTGTGTTAGGTAAAGAACCCTGCCTTGCATTAGTAGGTACTCAGAGATATCTGTGTGGTTGGAGGAAGATATTTCTGAAGCCAAGGAAGTGATGGAGGAGGACTTTTCTTTACATCTCTCTCATCATCCCTGAATCCACTCTATAGTAGGTTGCCTTATACTTTGCTTATGGATAATCACAAGCTAGGTTAAATGGTGATATTTTCGCTAACCAAACTTACTATAAAATCACTTCTTCCAACAACCCATGTCGAAATATCCTGATTAAGTAAATAATCCCCTTCTCATGAATACATGCCACTTAAGTTTTCCCAGTGGTCAACAGCCACACTTCAATGAGACTATTTTATGAGCAATAATAATAAATTTTAGTAATTGCTTTTGAAGAGTTATACATTTTTATCTGTAAGTAGGAGATATGAATTTGCATCCATCGTGTTGACCCTCTGATACTTAAATATACAGTGTGCAAAAAAGATTTCAGCATCTAGCTCTCAAATCTTTTTCTCCTGTGGGCTTTCTTTATTTTATTAATAGCACTTTTATCCTCTTGATAACTCAGAAGAGATAGATAGGTAAATATATTTTTAAAAAATAAAATACAATATAAGTGTTGCAGTTCAAGAATGAATAAAGGTCATGGGACTACCAAGAAGGGTTAGACAAACCATTATTGATGCTATAACTGAGTATATTGAAAGTATTCCACTCTGTATTAGTTTCCCATTGCTGTTGTATTAAACTACTACAAACATAGTGGCTTAACACAACACATATTATCGTACAGTTCTGGAGGTCAGAAGTCTAAAATTTGTTGGCGAGGCTGCATGCCTTCCGGAGGGTATCGTGGATAATCTGTCCCCTGCCTTTTGGAGTTTGTAGAAGCTACTTGCATTCTTGGCTCATGTGCCTCCATTGTATCACTCTGACCACTGCTTCCCTCATCACATCTCCGACTTTCCTGTTTCTCCCTTTCCCTTATAAGCACCCTTGTGTTCCCATTAAGCCCACCTGAATAATATAGGATAATTTCCTCAACTCAACATTTTTAACTTAGTCACATCTACAAAGTGCGTTTTGCCACATAAGGTAGCATATTTACAAATTCTGGTGACTAAGGTGTGGCCATCTCTAGCTGGCCATTACCTTGTTTACCACGTCCTGTGAATCCCCAATCTGTCTTTCCATTTACTGCCTTCCCCTCAGTTCAGGTGGACGGAATGATTCCTTGGTCCATCATGCTTTCTTTCTTCATGGCATTGCTCATCTACCTCTTTCAAGGGAAGTATCCTTCCACCTTCTGTGCATGTCCAAAGATTGCCCATTTTTCCCAGCAAAGTCAATAACATCTACTTTTAGAACTGCTCCTTAATTCTTCCTTGTAAAAAGTAATGTCTCCCACCTCTACTTTTGATGACTCTTACTCACAAATAATTTTAGTATAAGGTAGAAAATAACATGTCTTCTGCTCTTTTAGATTGTGAGGTCATCAAGGACATATTCTGCATCTAATTTATGGTTATACCACATGCTCACCCCTACCCCACTCCCAGTTCCCTGCACAGATCATTACCTACTGGGTGTTCAGTAAATATTTTTTGAAAGGACTAATGTATTTCTAGAAATCATCCCATCATTTTGGCAGTCATGAGACCCAAAGGGCATGCACTCAGGCCCTCTAACTATATATATTTACTGTCCAGTATGGTGCTATCTATACTGGAAATATAGGTTGTTTCCTTCCCTTTTTTTTAGGTACTATATTGATTGTTGAAAATATAAAAAATACTAGGATTTGCCACTTTTTAAATATGATTAGATTTGAAAGATTTTATTTTCTCTTAGAAGACAAACACAGGGCTCAGAAAAAGGGAAATAAAATGCTAACACTCCTATAATTACAAATGACAATGTTATTAAAATGGAGGAATTCAATTGTTAAAAAGTCAAAGAAGGATTTTTTTTTAAGCATTCATTACACTTAGTTATTCCTGCATACCTAATTGGCAGAAATTACCAGTTACCTTTCTCCTATTGTTCTCTTCTGCTGATATCTTAAAAATAAGTTTCCTGTCTTGACTTTCCAGATCTGACAGGTGTTCCCACCCTTTTCAATCACTATGAGAAATGTGTATCCTTCACTGTAAGAAATCCAAAGGTGTGAAGGAGATTAGAAAGAATGATCATTTTCTCTCTCCTCCCAGGTGTTTTCATGTTACCCAGGAGTGTTCCTTTGAGTTGGGTGAAATTATGAGAACTGCACCTAACTGTCAATATTTTATTCTCCTGCAGCTCTGAATGGGAGGCACTGGGGTATGACAGAACCCTGTTTTTTACACGTCAGTGATTTTTTTCCATGGTGCTATGAGCTGAGTGAAAGAAAACTGCTAACCTGTTTATTCACTTTCACCTTTTGCCTTACATAAAATAGAGTACTTTGTGGTGAGCCCATGTCATTTAATAATTGTTTTGAGTGGGAGTAAATGAGCAGGACTTGCAGAGGGAGACACTTTAATGACTGTGAGGTTGTCCCTGGGTCCTAAGATGACCATATGCTATCTCTGCCCCTTTGAAGTATTTCCCTTAGTTGTAATGAGTTTACATGGCTTGAGGTACCTATAAGTCATGACTATGAACTGCTTGTATTTTTTCCAACAACTCTCATCAGTGTAGTTAAGAATAACCTTCAAGAGTGTGTTGAATGTAATACATAATTTTTGAATAATCAGATATTGTATAGGCGCCATGATATCTGTATATTGAAGCTACTCCTCTACTCCCTCACAAGGACATTCCCAAACCCACCCTCTTAAACAGACGGGTTTTGTCTTTTTATTGCTCCTATTGCTTCAAACATACCAATAACAAGAGACAACTAAACTTCCTGTTTGTATTCCACACCTGATCCTGCCGATGCATGAAAATATTTTGGACTGTTGGATTACACAATAAGAAAGCACGCTGAAGGGGCCCAGCCTCCTCCGCTGGGGTCGTTGTCACACTGGAAAGAAAATCTGGGCTGTAGCTATGAGCCTCCATAGGCATTAATGAGGGGTGCCCCCATATTGTGCTTCATAGCTGCTTCCTAAGGGACCCCCTTTTGAAAGAAATGGAAGGAGCCCAGTGTGATTCTGAGAAGCAGTGGTTTATTGTCCATAATCACCCAGCTGCTGTATTATCTCGATGATAATTCTGTCTGGGTAGAGGGCAGGAAATTAGATAAGTCCATCTGATGGGTGCGTGGCTTTCAAAGGTCAACATGAGACAGCAAATGCCATCACCGCCAATTATTATAAGATACCCCCGCCCCTTAAAGGTAAGCAAATGTAACATTCACTTGAGTTGAGTTAAAGAGGTAAGGTTAGACACTCTATCAAAGGTTTTGGGGGACAAAATTCATAATCTTTGGGATTTTTATCTGCTATGATAAGTAATTACCTATTATTTTTCTGTTTTTTAAATTTTTTTCTCTGAATCTGTTTGTTTGTTGCATGTATTTGTTAAGTAGGTAGGAGACATTTACTTAGTATTTCTTTATGCCAATACTCCCTTGATTGAGTTGTCCCATGAGTCACTCTGTCCAGACCTGGGTTATTTTGCACTTTGCTTCTACTGAGTTACACTCAAATCAATAAAGAGAATTGAGAACAAAACCTCAACTATAAGTTCATAAGTGTGGACAGTTTTGAAGCTTGATACCTGTGCCGACATTCACCAAAACATAGATGCTTTCACTCAACATCTGGTGCCCTCTGTGGATCAGGAATTAGGGATGATATGAAGGATAAGATTGTCACTGACATCAAGAGCCCAATAACTAGTAAAATCACCCTCCATTCATCCCTCCATGCTCCTCACCTTGCAAACCAACCCACCAACCCATCAGTAAGTCCCACTATATTGACTTCCAAATAGTGCCCTCTGTATATCTCCACTACCACCACCCTAGGGCAAGCCACTGTCATCCATTGCCTAGACTACAGAGCCTCCTAACTTGCTTCTCAGCTTCTCATCTTTCCTGCAATTCCCACTACACTATATTGACCATACAGGATGTTCTTTTAAATATATAAATAATATTATGGCATTATTCTACTCTTAAGATCTCCAATGATTCCCCATTTACACTCACTTAGAATGAATTCTCAATCCCTACCTCTCCCATCTGGCTCTCCTGCCTTCTCTCTTCCTCACTGATGATTCTGAGGTCAAACTATTTTTTATTTTATCTCTCAAATGCTTCAAGCTCTCTCCAACCTTAGGGCCTTGCATAGTTATTCTCTGGAATATGAACACTGTCCTCCCTCCCACCCAGGTAGTCATAGGTTAGCTGCTTCTGATTATTCCAATCCAAGAGCCTTTCTATGAACACCTGATATAAAGGGCCCTTCCTTTTGCTCTGTTCTATCACCCTTGGTTATTTTTGTTTGTTTGTTTTATTGTTTGATGGTTGGGAAGAGAAGAGCAGCCCCTGAGATGTGGGAACTGGTCTAGTGCACACAGTGAGGCAGAGTTGTCATTGGAAGCTGGCCTGGAGCTTGCAGGTAGACCATGTTATTCACCTGTTGTACAGAAACAATCTTACAGAATACCACAATGAGACAAGGTCACTCTGAGACCACGATTGCAACAATCTTTTGTTTAAAAACTGATAAAGTCAAGGTCACTAGGAAACTCACAAAATGCCAAACCATCTCTTGGTTAAAATGATTGACAACCACATATCGACCAATCATAGCTTTACCCTCTATTCTGCTCTTGCTATAGATAAGATTTATTGAGATGCCAAATCAGTCGTAGACTTGCTTCCACTTCCTAAGATCACCCAATCCCGAGCAATCCCTTTCTTTCTTAAGCCCTGCCCCACTTGCCTAATGATAGCCCAAACTCTTTAATAAATCTTTTCTGACAACCTTTTACTGGGATACATCATGGTTCCCTATGGTGTATGTTCCTTCTTGCTACAACAATTACAAATAAACCAACTTGTACAACAGTTGACAACAAGTAAACCCAAGTGTAGGACTGTTCAATTGCAGGACTGTTTCTAGTGGTCTCTGGCTGGAGGACATTGATAGTGGTATGGTGTTTGGCTGTTGGTTTTCTGACTTTCTCCAACTAGAAGGTGGACTCCATTAGAGCAGGGCCTTGTCTTGTTCACTGCTGTATCCGCAGAGTGTTAAATAGGATTGCCATTTAGTGAACGCAACACATACTTGTTGAATAACGTATATGATCTTTTTTATATGGAGATTTAATAATTCTTAGAGCGGTGATTTTCAAATACAAATCATTGGCCTAAAATCCCAAGGTTCCACTTTGATGGACTGCAACCTAAACCACAAATGTAAGTCCTTTATTTGCTTTTATAGGCAAATGACACTCAAGCCATTGAACTTGGATTTTCACAATACAATTAAGGGCTACTTACCAGCTTATTAAGAATTAAACAATATTAGCATTCATAAGCTAAAAATAACATATACTTACACTTACTCAAAATTCAAACTGATTCTGACTGCCATATTCTGCTGGCAGTGTTCCAAGCTTCCAAAACTACACCCAATAGAAATCAGGTAGCAATCCCTAATACTTGTTCATGTTGGGTGTAGTTTTCAATTGATCATAGTTTTGGTTTTTAAATTAATTTCTTATAAGCTTAGTTTTGGCACTCGCAGTTTAGTTTATTTGGGTTTCTTGGTTAACTCTGTTGTAATGACACAGAATTGCATCAACTAATATTTGTTCAATTTTAGAATTTCAGACATTTATATTTTATAGTTCAAATACTAATCAATTCATAAATCTCCCCCCATTCCCTGTCTCCCCCCCATCCCAAGTTTACCTGCACAATGATACATCAATCTATTATAAGTGTTCACAGGTAAGATAGGTGGGCTTTAGGGCTCTTACTCTACCTGAGTGGGTCAAGGGCAAAATTAGTTTAGGATGAAATACCAATGAGAACTGAGCCTTTACTGAGCACTGTCTTAAGGCCTTATGCTTTGTGATTCGGCCATGAGTTAAATAATGTAGACCTCCTCTGAAAGCAAGACAACTAACATATTGGCTGTCCAATGACTGATGACAGAGAAATTGTCAACTCAGATGAGTGACCTCTCTTTCTTTCCCAGTCTAGCAGCTATTTTTTTTATCACCCAGATTGTAGTGGGGAAGTGCCTTTTTTTTTCCAGTATATACTGTATTTGTGACAGAGTAGTCAAAACAGTTATCTGATTACCAAGGCAGTGGTAGGCACTAATTCTCTCTCTGTTGGTTTCCCAAGATTTGGAGATAATAGGACCATTTTGAAAGAATCAAAGAAATTATTTATTATGTAATAAAGACTTTAATTTAGGAGGACTGTTTTATTCTTTAATATATATTTAGCCAACCATCCCACTCTGTAAGGATTCAGCAGGGATAAGCGTGACTGTTTTATTTCTGAGTTACTATGTGGGTGTCTCTCGAAGGATCTGATTTTGAAGTAGAACAAATAAAAATAATGATATTTGTTGCTTTTTTTTCTTCCATTTACAGAGGTGTGAAATTCTAGCTTTTAATCAGTTCAAACTGACATTCCTTCCATGTTATAACCTTTCAATTGTCTTATAATTGTGAAACTGCGCGTAATAAATACACAAATTGATTAGACATTGAATTATTATCCGCCTTTTGTGTCAAAGCACTTTTGACAAAAGAAAAAATATGATAATAACTTCTCTAGAATTCTAGCTTCTCACCTCATGTTTCTCTTCCAAAAGTCACAGGTGCTCCCTAAGAAAACAACTTTGTTTCATCTGGAATAAATGCATATACAATTAGCTTCTCCTTCTATTTAAGTAGAATATTTATATAAAGGGCCCAAAATGTGACAAATGGTGCAAATGCTACTACAGGACATAATTGAAGTTCACTAAAGGGAATATGAGACATCATTAGTTTCAAGCAATGAATCAATTAATCACATACTATATATTAATGCTATAGTATAGTTTCGTGATGCCTACTATGTGCTGTAAATGATATCTAAGATTTAAGAGACATGGTCTTTTTATCAGGAAGCTTTCAAATAGGGAAATAAGAATAGCACATAGATGTAAATCAGCTACCAATAATGAATGTGTAGTTTTTATATATAAAAACTTAGAGGAGTGATTCTTAAAATATGGTCCAGGGAATCTTGAGGCAGGGCGTGGGAGGGATCTGTAAGACTTTTTCAATGAGGTCAAAACTATTTTCATAATAATAGTAACATTTTATTTGCCTTTTTCATCCTCATTCTTTTCATGGGAATACAGTGGAGTTTTTCAGAGACTAAATAACATGTGCTTTTGCAACAGATTGAATGCAGAAACAGGTATTAGCATCCATCTGTTGTCTATTAAACCAGATATTTTAAAAATTTGCAAAAATTTAAAACAGTGCTACACTCTTCAAAAATTTTTGTTTTAAAAAATAGTTATTTTAAAATTGTTTGTTACTTATGTTAATGTGTAATGGATTTATTAAAATGAGTTAATAGATATTTAACGTTTTCTCACTTTTAATTTCTCATAGAGTAGATATCCATAGATATAATCAACATAAACAGAAGATATAGGGAATCTTCAGTACTTTTTAAGTGTGAAAAGGGTGCCTGAGATTTAAAAATTTAGCAATTGCTATTTTAGAGAAATGTTAGATTACTTACGATACACATATGTGTCCTGTGTCGTCTGAGGTTCTAGATAATTTATCACTTCATTTAGATCCAAGTAACATATTATTGAGTGAACATCTTTTCAACCTGTCCACAATTTGTGATACTAGATCTTTTTAATCTTTCCTAGAAGGGGTATCTAGAGCATAATGCGTTTTCCTTACAGCATAGTTGGGCTTTTGATTTTTCCACACATCAAGCACATTTCCTTGGGACATGCCATGGGGAGATTCTGTACCAAAATTTGTTACATATCGATATATCCCAATCAGATGTGAAGTATGTTTTAAATAATGCATTGATAATGATTTCACTTCCAAAGTGAGTTGAGGTGTTATTGTTGTTGTTGTTGTTTTAAATAATAAGCAGAGTAGATTCAAGATTGTCTACGATAACATCACCCTCAATCACTTACATCCCAATATGCCTTCTTAAGTGAAAGAGAAAAGATGAGGTGGTAGCCAGCTTGCTGGGAATGTGCCTGGGAGTGTGTCATGCTTATGAACTCCATTGGTCGTGCTCGGCTGAATGGAAATGAAGTTGAAAATCTCTAAGGGAATTAATGCAGCACTTACGAAAGTGACTAGACTCAGTGCACACTAATGACTTCGTTGTTCTAGATTAATTGAACTGGGGTTCAAATACAAATGACAACTGAAAGAAAGCCTAGCATTTTCCAAAGAGTGCAGACAAAATCTAGCACATTGCAAAATAAAATGTAGCATCTTTCCCAGGCTTTTGCATGAATCTATACATAATTTGAAAAATTCTAATAACTGTACTTACCTTTGGCCTTTATTAAATGTAGAATGCTAATTGCTTCCATAGTGAGTGAGTCATATCAAAAATAAATTATGTAGAATCATAGAATTGAAATAATCTGAACCTTGCAGCAACTTCTTCATGTTAATAGTTAATGATAATTGCTACTATTTACTGACCATTGAATAAGTGCCAGTTTTGGGGGGGTTTTTGCTATGTTTCATATATTAGCTCATTTATACCTTATGGGAAATGTCCAAAGATATATATTGCTGTTATTCTCATTTTATAAATGAAGGAGCTGGGACTTAACGAGATTGAGCTAACTAGCTGATCTAAGCCCCAAGCTTAGGTCACGAAGCCCAATTTGTCTGATTTCACTGCTTGTGTTCTTAGCACTGAGTGACTCTCTCCCTTGTAGTCACATATTACGTGCATTTGATGGGCAAAAGTGATTCAATCTCTTAATTTCACAGACAAGGACACCCCAACTGAGGCAGACAAAATGGTTTGTACAAAGTCACAAAATAAGAAACAAAATCCATACCCCCTCACATTGTTCCTTAGGTGGATATTTGCTATGTAATATAATTACTGTGGCATTTATAATACACAGTGTGCGTGTGTGTGTGTGTGTGTGTGTGTGTACGAGTGTGTGTGTGTGTTTATGTATATGTGTGTTCTTGAAGGAGTATGTAGATATATTTTTTGTATTTCCTACAGTTCTTTGTGCCCATTTAGGCCATAATGTGTATTTGTTGAATGATTAAATGAGTGAGTGAATGGTCCACTATGATGCCGTCCTGAGTGTAAGTTCCAAAAACTACCAGGAACACCAATTAGGAAGGAAAGCAACCCCCTCCATTTGCCACTAATTTCAATAAGAGTCCTATGATATTATTTATTTTTCATATTAAATTATATATAAGCATTCTTTTCACCAGCAAAAAGCTTTTGTTGTTTGTTTTTTAATTAGCAGTCTAGTCTATACTATTGCAAAGCTCATTATCCCAATTTTGTTATTTAAATAACTAAATTCAGCAGGGTCTAATGATTTTATTAGAATGAGGGCTAAAATGTGACTTACAATATGTGAGTACTGGCCCTGGATTTTCCACTTGCTAATCACGTTTCTGTCCTTTAGATTCCTTGGCTTTCAAATTTTAATTATGATATATTTGTTTTTGTCTGTATTTCTTACCAGATTTTGATAAGAATAAAGTGAGAGAGTAGGTGTTGAAATGTGTCAAAATTCATAAAGCGATCTATAAGAGTATTATTGATTATATTTTGTTAAATAATTCATTATCAGTGATTATTTTTCTATTTTTATTCTCTCTGCAGTGGGGCCATATATATGCTATATAGCCACCACAGATGGTTTCTGATCCTCTTCACTCGTCTTAGCATCTCATCATAATAGGTGCTTCCTTTTAAACTAGAAAGAAATGTTCTCTGACCCTGGTGTACCCAAAAGTCATTATCTTAAAGGCTTCAGAGAGTTGATTCACAGCATGTCACAGAAATGGGTCCACAAGGCTTGAAAGTAGATCAATAAAAACATAAACACATAGACCTTCAAAGTATATAAATAGTATAAAACAGGCCTACAAAACAAATAAGCTCCTTGGACTGGGTAGCCTATAAAAGATTCGGTGAAAGAAGGCATGTTTACCCAAAAACACAGCAAGAGACTTGGATTTGTGCATCACATTGACTCATTCATTCATTCATTCATTCATTCATTTATATTTACATAATAAGCATTTATTACATGTCTAATGTATGCCAGGCCCTGTGCTAGAGGCTGAGGTTCCAAAAATAAAGTGGACAGTAGCTCAACTCTGGAGTGCTAATAATCTAGGAAAAATAAAAATATACAAACTACAACAAACAGAACTATTTGATAAGTGCTAAAAATGGTATCACAAAGTACTATGGAACACAATTGAAGTAATGACTCACTCTGCCTGGGGGCTTTGCAAAGCCTGCGAGAAAGAGTAGCTTTTGATACAAAACAATGCGTAGGAGTTACCAGGATTTTTTTTTTAAATGGGAAAAGGGCGTCTTCAGATAGAAGAGACAGCACGTTCACACCAGTGAAGATGTAATGGAACATAGCATGCTGGAGACAATATGAAAATCAGAATAAGTCTTTAGAAAAAAACTTTGACAGATTGTTTCAATATCTATAAAAACACATTCCCACTGATGGGAATTTATCTCATGAAAAAAATACAAATGAAGAACAATGTTATTTACAACAGCAGAAATACAAAATAGAGGTGGACCTATTATCTAAAATATACAAAATAGTTATGTAAAGTATAATGCACCAGTTTGACCATTTTATTGCTATTAGAATAATAATGATATTCTAAGTCAAAATGGAAAGTGTATATACCATCATATTAAATTATAAAATTATATTATTACAAGTATTTAAAATGATGTGTGTATACAGATAAGAAATGGGGAAGAACGTGAAATGAAAACCAAAACAACAGCATTATCTTTCCTTCCTTCCTTCCTGCCTTCCTTCCTGCCTTCCTTTCTTCCGCCTTCCTTCCTTCCCTCCTTCCCTCCTTCCTTCCTGCCGTCTTGATCACTGACGTCAGTTTGGTAAGAGGCATTGTCCTAGTCACAACATCCTGAGAGAATCAGCTCCTCATTACCCTTGTCCCTAGAGTCTTGAGTTTGGATCAAAGAGAACAATTCGTCAACTTTCTGTTGAAATAAAAGAAATAGTATGCCAAAAAGCTCTGAATTTTTTTAAAAAGTAGTTAGGGACTGGCAGTATAAATCCTAAAGAGATTAGTCTGGAAAGAACATGTTTCGGCACTATTGCTCTTTGAACTTAAACTGGCCAACCTAGAAGCCAGCTGGTAGAAACACAGTGACCGTAGGATTTCTGTACAGTGCACTCACTTCATCTTCAGGAGTCATCCATCATTGTGCATGAAACAGACTGGGGATTTCTTTGGGGTGAATGTATTGTCTTAAACAATTAGGGAAGCTTGGGTGAGATTTCAGATGGTTCTGAGCTCTAAAGAAAAGCTTACCTTCTCTAGAGCTCCAGAGAGACCTAAGAAAACCCATCTCAGTACAAATGCATTCTTAGGATACTTGAAAGAACCCTGCCTGGGTATCTGCACATCTGCGTTTTCTAATCACAGCAGTGAGGGGAGGGCCCTGTTCACCAAGCGCCATATCTATCTGTGGCTATAAAGGGTCATCCTGTTTTTCCAACTGCTCCTATTTGCACATTTCTTTTAGGCACATTAATCTTTTTTGCTTTTTTAGTATTTTCAACTAAAATATTCTTTATGTTGTAAAATCCAATTTGGGAAACTGTCACTTAATGGATGTCTCTAAAGCAACTGCATTTTTCTTTCTCTGTGGCACTGCTCTCTGTTCCACTTTATCTCGTGGTGAGCATTACTCATACCACTTTTTTCAATTTTATTCCATAAATAAATAAATAAATAAATAAAAGCAAGCTTCCCCTTTCCACTCATTAGAAATACTGTTGACGTGGCTTTCCCTGAGAAAGAATTCTGAATTTGAAACCCCAAAATGATCCTGAGGTTTTTAAATTATGGAGATGGGATGCTTATTAACAGTGGGGACCCATCTAAGTCAGAGCATCAGTCTCCAGGGAACGGCCTGGAAACCTGGATACTTAACTTGTTGCTTTGTGGTCCTTATGCACACTACTTTGAGAGAAACCATTCTAAAACACTAGGAGTGGTTCTGATTTGGAAAGAACCTGATATATAATCAGTAGACTTTCAGTTGCTAGTTTCATAGATATAGATGTTATTCAATCCCTCTGAGTCTCAATTTCTTTCATGTTTTTATATTAGTGTAATAAAGTTTAGACTACAGTGGTATTAAAAAAAGGATTATATGAGACAGTGGGCTTTTTGTTTGTGCTTTTACTTTTTAAAAAGCATATGTACCTGGAGAAATAATTAATGTAAAAAACAAAATGCGCAAGAATAGAGCAGCAGAAAGAAAAAAATATATATGATCTAGAATATGTAAAATTGTACTCATTTAGACATTAGTTTATTTCCTACCTCCAATGTGTTGTTGCAAATATTAAATTAGTAATTAACAGGAGTTTAGTGGGACTCCATGGGCTCTAACTAGGGCTGTCATTGTAGAAGAGAGAAAAGCAAAACTAATAAAAATTTTTAAAACTAATATAATCCACTATGGTTTTCCATCATTTATGTTTTCCCCTTCTCTTTAAAAATGAAAATGGTCCAGAATATTTTCCTAATGTATATTCTCATACAACTAGAGTTTACTTCCTGACATATGTCTTTTAAAAGTTACCCATGCATCCTACATCCTATTCATCATGACTATGGTGCAAATACAGACAAGAGAATTTGCATTTAAAAAAGAAATCTTCAGCAGCCACTCATATTCTGCTGAAAGGAGGACAATCAAAGCTTCTATTCTGTATTTCATATCCTATAAATGTCCATTGGAGGATTAGACTGCCTTTCCTGGATAACAGAAGTTTTCAATGCCTTAATCTAGTGTCAATGCAACGGGAGGAGGCTTTGGGGCTATTTGCTGTCTCTTTTTTGACACCAACTTTTCCTCTTTGCCTAACTCTTAACTTCGGTTGATAATCATGGTTAACTTTTGAAAATATCTTGAAGCTTGCCAATATCATGTTCATTGAGTAAAATGGCATTGACTAGTAGAATATGATTGACTAGAATGTCAAAGAATCCCATGGCCACTTAATTTAAGCCAATTTATTTAGCCTCTCTGCAAAAAAAAATTCTTCATCTCTAAAATGAAGGAGTCGAACTCTGCGAACTGTAAAAGATTTTGGAGTTGTAAAAATCTATCTAGATTTAAGAGAATTCCGACAGGCAATGTTCTCCCACACCACACACCATGTGATGATATCTGTGAATCCGTGGTTCTTTCTTCAGATCTCTTTGTCCCTCTCTCTCTCGGCTGCCTTCCTGCAATATTTCCCTGTCAAAGGAGAATTAATTTGGCTTGAAGCTGCTCCAGTATCCTCGTGTTCCAGGTGCCTCTGTGTCTGACTCTGCCGCACTGACCCTGAACACCACAGGCTGGTGACATGTGGAAATGGGCATGACAGCAGCCACAGAGGGAAAGTGCCTGGAGCTGGTGCTGAGAGCTCTGTTCCCAGAACCCTTCCTTATCTATGGGTAGAAAGACTGGGTGGGGACCTGGAGACAGGAGCTGCAGACATAGTTTCTAGGGCAATATGGTGTCATCTACCACCTCTGCAAGCTGTAATGAGGGATGGTCCGAAGTAGGATCTGTTCACTTGCTTGTTTATACACCCACCTTTGTGGACATAAAGTAGCCTAAGACCATAAGTAGCCTAAGAGGCATGATGTAGGGGTCACAAAAGCTCCTTCTCCTTCACATATCCCATCAAGTAGCCCTCCTGCGATCCCTGTAAACACTACCTTTTCTGGCCACACCTTTAAAAATTCAAATAGGAGGAGGAATAAGGACCCCAAGTCTTCTGTATTGTTAATGTCAGTGAGATTAATTTCTCAGACCCTTTGCTTAAATTAAAAAAAAAAAGTCTATGGGTACCGGATTACTTGACCTATCAGCAGCATTTGGGAAAATTGAAACTAATGCCTTTTCTAACACTTCTTACCATAGGCTTGCTAGTCACCACTTTAAGTTTTCCTCCTACCTCCTCATCCTTATTTGCTGTCTCTTCCTCTTCTCCATGACTTCTTAACTTTGTAGTAACTCAGGGACTGGTCCTTAGTATTCCGCTCTTGTCCATCTAAACTTCCTTCCTTGCCATACACACACACACCACACACACACACACGCACACACATACACACATGCACGCACAAACACACACACACGCACAAACACACACACACGCGCGCGCGCACACACACCACACACACGCACGCGCACACACACACACACACACCACGCACACACACACACACACACATACACACAATAGCACAGAATACTTTTTCTTTAACCTCTTGGTAAATAAGGTAGAAAAGCCTAGTATTTAGAGCATGATTTCTCAATCTCTGTACTATTGACATTTAGGGCCAGATAACTCGGTTCTGGGGCTGTCCTGGGCAATGTAGGATGATTAGCAACATCCTTGGTCACTACCCATTACATGCTAGTAGCTCCTCCCCAGCTGTGACAACTAGAAATGTTCCCAAACATTGTCTAATGTTCCCTCACCCCCCCACCCCTGCTATAAACTACTGACTTAGAATAATTTTGTGTAAAACAAAAAAAAATTCTTAATGCAAATTATAATCCTTTGACTTTATTTGGCTGACTCAATGTTTTGAAAAAGTTTACTTCTCTTCAAGTTATAGGAATGTGAACACCACCACCAGAGTCAACAATAGAATCTATAAGTGTGTGCTGGGTAGGAAACACAAGAAAATGCATTTTGCTTTGTCTTTAGCCCTACACCATTATTGGTAAAAACATGCACATTATCTTGACAGTAAAGCAGTGGTAAATGATATCATAAATTAAGCTTCAACTTTAGCTCTGCCACTTCTTGCTAATTGCATCCTTCTGAGAAAACTAAGTCTTGAAGGGGTTTAATTTGTCCAAGTTTGGGTAATTAGCCAAATCATTTACTCCTCGGTCCTTCCCATTTCTACCTCTAAGAATCAGAAATAATTTAGGTGAATTGTCACTATAAATTGTAAGGCTCTTGACACATGTAAGTGTGTATTATTATCTGCATTCAGAAGTGAAAGAGCTAAAAGTGAACATGGGATACGGAGGTCCTTACCTAAGACTCTCAGAACCTGAATCTGGCAGTTCCCTTCTTTTCCACACCTGCCCATACCTGATTTTCCTTGAAAAAAAGGAGGCCACCTTTCCCTCTTCCTCCCCTTCTGTTCCCTCAACGTTTTTGCTCAAAACATCTACCAGTCATGTTCTTCTAAACCTAAGTGAATGTAGATGTCCTCACTTTAATTAATTTTAAATTAGAAAAGTAATACCTAGACTTAATGAAAAAAAAATACAAAATGGTACCTAATAAAAACTGGCCTTCCATCCCACCTTTGAACTCAGCTCCCCTCCTCAGATTTAATCATTCTTGACTTATACTTTTTATCTTTATGGAAATTTCTTCTGCATATGCAACTATATGTTTGTGTGTGTGAATGTTTTTGTGTATATAGTTTTTAAACAATTTAAAATTTGCACCGTTAACTTTTGTTCAAATAATAATACATCCTGGAGGTCTCTTCATACAAGGACATTTGAATTTTCCACATTATATGTTACAACTGCAGAGTATCTCGACTGTAAAGCTGTACCAAAATTTATCTGATTTTATTATTATTTTATTTTTTATTATTTATTAATAAATAATAATTACAGTTTATTATTGATGACTAGGTGATTTCCAGTTTGGGGCTATTGTAGTATTGCAATGAACAGGTTTTATGTAGATATTTTATTATTATTGTCTTTTTTTTATTAGAAGTGCTCTGAGCCTTAATCCTTTCTTTTAAAAGAATAAAGTTTGATTGTTGATGATTATGTTGTATTTGAATACATAGGCTAAGTAGATAGAATAGGCACAAACAATATATATTTTAAGGACCTTGAAAAGGCTTAATTATTTCCTGATAGTCAATATTGAGTAAAAGAAAGAGGACAAATTTGCAAAAATCAGTCTTTCAGGAATATGTTTTAAAAATGATTGCCAGGACAAAGTTCAGTGGTAATGTACTTACGATGGCACACCTATCAGTGTTTCTTCTCAGATTTTTCTCTAAGTAGTATTGGGTGACTCTAAAAGGAATTAGAATTGATTCTTGGAAATGCTTGGATATAATTAAAGCTGGGCAATGAAGAACACAGAGGAGTGCCTGAGTACTCTTTTGGATATAAATGTTATCCCTGAAGATTGTTCAGTTCCTTTTGAGCTTTTTTATTATTATTTTTTTAACTCTGTATGATACTGTCATTTGGAACACACCATGGTCTTTTCATTTATAACCTTCCCTGTCAGACTGGATACAATTATCTCAGTTACTTTAAAGAACTGCAACATATGTTATTACAGAATGATCAATGGAAGCAGATATATTGGAGGATATATTTCCATATGGTATTCCAGATGTGGAGCCTTTGCATACCGAAGAATGATTTTAAACTTCAGAGGAAAGGCAAAAAATAAGTACACATTTCCATCACTGGATAACACATTTGTTCTTCAGGCTTTGGGAAACAAGGTGTACATCCTTTGGTGCCTGTTTGTTTTTATTTTTAATGATTGATAACATGGTATATTTATTGGGACTTAAACTGTCTTTAAAGAAGAACAGTTCTAATTGGCAACAAGGCATAATAATGTACTTCTTAATGTTTCCTAATTGCCTTTACAAAATCATCCCATAAAAATACTCATTATAAACGTGGCATTCAAAAAAAAATGCCATTCATTAACTTGGAAATAAAATTATAATTACAATTATAAAGCTTTGAAGCGATTCCGTTAGGACAGTTGCATGCTAATTGCACAGTTTAAGGTTTCTAATGTAACATTAGATGGAAACAGGATAATCATCTGAAAAGAAGCATATAAGAGTTTAAGAGCTGGGATGTTAAAAAAAAAAAGTTTCCCGTCTGCTCTGCAATCACATTGGATTAAAAAGTAATATAAAGAAAAATCCCCTGTGCATGAAAATAGGTCTTTACTTGGGTCGGGGGTTAAACGGAATGTCCATTCGGCTCTGCCGGCTTTGCCGGCTCTGCCCGGCTCTCCCAGCCGGGCAGCAAACTCAACAGCAGTGACCGCCTAGACTTTTTGAGCCAGGCGCGGGTTGGGCTGTGTACCAACAGCCTCACCAACTGCAGACGGAACTGCAGCATCCCTTCCTGCAGTAGCGCGTCACTCATTGGCTCCTTGGTGACACGTGACGGATAGAGCCTTTTCTGTGTATTTTCTCGCCCATCCTGTGTGCAGGGCACTGATAGGCCAGGCTGATGCGCAGGCAATTTATCATCTTGATCTCCCACTGAGTCAGGGAGCTCTCCTGTCACCAGTATTGATTTCAGAGGATGGACTAAATTTCCTAGGATTTCCATTAAGAATTAAGAAAAAAGCTCTAAGCACGCAGGGTAGCCAGACAGACATGGATATGAGATGGCACTGTGAAAACTCGCAGGTAGCTTCTTCTGTCACAGCCGGTGCTCAGCACAGCTTAGAACTGCAGCATGCAGGGTTTAAGACACCAGAAGCCTGAGAACAATAATAATGAAACTAAGAATAAACTCTTTTGGATGAACGAATTTTAAGATTTATATTTAACTATTTCCTCTTGGAGATTGCATGTCAAATTTATGCATGCTTTATATGAAATGTACAAAGATGGTTTTAAAATTTTAAATGTCCTTAAACCCTGAGCATGGTTGCTTCTCGTTTTGTTTGCTGCTTTACGTGAGCTTCAGAGGTTTTTTTTTTTTTTTTTAGCATGCTTGTGCCAAATATAATCAAAAATTGTGTGTGTATGTGTGTGTATGTGAGTGTATTTATGTATTAAGTTGGTTCAAGTAAAAGCATGAATAAAAGCTGCTTTCAAGACTTGCCAGACTGCTTTATTATCGTTAATGACTGCGTGATAATTTTGCCTAAATATGCTTAAATTCTGACCATGCATGCTTTTGCGGCAGAGTGGGTTTTTTGTTGAGAATTTGTAAAGGTGGAATGTCTGAATGAATTAAATGAACATTTGGTACAACAGAAAATGTATTAATGATCAATGATTAAACCTGATTAATAGAAATATTTCATGATGGTAAGCTTTAAGTAGCATTTATTTACAGTAATTCTGCTTACTTAAAAAAATGCATGTCAGGAATTAATGAAAGTGTTTATATATTTTTAAATATAAATTTTGATTATTTCAAAGATGGATGGTAAATTTCAATTTTTAAAAATGCATCTGAGGTGAAAACATTAAAAGCTTTTTTTTTTAAGTCTAGGAGAGGATTATAAAACTGCTGTTTGTGTATGCGAGATATCATGTGCATGTTCATGTGTGTGTGTAAATTCTTGGGGGAGTTTTTTGACACTCTCCTAGCTAGTCCTTATTCTCTTGAAGAGGGGAAATGCCTCAGCATTCAAACATTGCCTAGGCCCCGTGGGAATTCGAGCCAGCAGAAGCAGGAGTGTGGCCAGATGGGATAGGCACGCTTGGCAGTGAGTGGAGACAAGAGGTGGAGGGGAGCAGATGGAGGACAGAAGGGATTGCAAATCAGAAAAGGGGGGGGAGGGGAGGGGAAATGGTCTGCCTAATAGTGAAGGAAGCCTGGCCTTTCTTTTCAAGGGAACTTCTGATTGCATCTGCCTTTAATTATAAGAGAGAATGTCAGGTCTGTTGTGACAACTATTTTTCATTAGATTAGGTAGCCCCTGCTTCATAGATTAGGGAAGTCCCATGAATGGGACTTGAAGTTGCTTTACCAGATTGCAAATGATGCTTTGTCTTTTTGTTGTTGTTTGTGATCTTTTTCTCTTTGCCATGTTCAGGAAAAGTAGAAGCAAAATTAACATGAAGCGGTTCTATGATGTGAGTTACTGGTATCTAAATATAAATATGATGGTAACTACTACACTTACTAAACCTTAGATGATTCTGGCATGTATAGGGTTTACTGACTTTTTCCCTAAGTAAGCTTTCAATTCTGAAAATATTAAGAGCCCATGCTGACTGTGATTTTACTTCTAGCTTATAAACAGATCTTCATTTCTAGAATAACTTTGAATGTTTTAAGTATTTATTGATTTTGTCATGAGGCCGTGGGGCTTGACCAATGCCCATTTCAAATTCTAAAATAAATTTAACCTCTCAGCATCCTCCATCAAGCTTCTGTAACCCAAGCACCCAAAGAATTGGACACAGCCTTTGCCTAGAAAGGTCATGGGACTGGTAAAGAATGAAAATACATTCACATCTGAATTTTATAATTTTAATGATTCTTTCAGAATTCCAAGGTGAACTTAGACACAATTCCCAGTCCTAAGTACCACTGAATTCGACCAAAATCATTCTGCCCAAATGTACCAATAAAACACAAGTTTTAAAGTTTAAATATACATCTTTTAGTCCATGGTTCACCTGCAGCTCACTTAATCATTTGGTTGGCGGTCCTTGTGGGTGGAGAGGGTGTCCATTCTTCAAAGGAAGTTTTTCCATGTCACATGTCTTTTTTCACTTACCTTTTGAACCTTAACTTGACAAAGACTTATGACCTAGATAAGAGAGTGAAAACCTTTACCTTTTGTACCTTGAGGTATTACAGATAATTTACTCAGATCACTTATTCTAATTTCCCCAGAGTTAAAGCATTAAGCCAATTTCTTATACTTTCTGCAGTCCTTTTCTTCTGTGCCCTGTTCTTAGAAATTAATAAAAGAATCCACTAAGCAGCAAAATGCTCTTCACTTGGCAAATTCCTCCTACTGTTTTTAGAAACAAATAGAGCCTGCATACAGAACTTGGGACAGGTTTATGTTTTGGAGGGTTGACTGGTGTTCCTAAGCCAAATGACCAAATGATAAAGGATAAAAATTTGTACTGACTTTGCAGAATCAAGCTGGCCTCATAGGCTGAGAGCCACGTTCTCCTTACAGGCAAAGTGGAATGAAACTAGAAGAGCCCTGAAGTGGTATTAAATGTCTGGTCACAACAGCATTTGGGCTCAACTGCCAAACAAATGTCTCACCGAGACATTAACGAGGGAAATGCTTACATTTTTACATAGCAATTAGTGATATAGCATTGCATATTAAGGATGTTTTAGGTAGTTATGATGAAATGTTACTGTCTGTGTGCCTTCCATATGCTCCTTTAATTTCAAAATGTGCTCATCCCACAGCATCTGGGTGCCTTTATAAACTACAAGTGCAATCAATTAACTGTATGATGGATGCAGTAGGCAGAATGCTAATTGATGGGAAAAGCCCTCTTAGCATATATGTTATAGTTTTCAAATGGGAAGAAAAGCATGGAACGAAGGACTTGCAGCTCTTGTGTACATTAAGTTTACATGTTTCAAGAACTGAGCTTTACACCCTACCCATTTGGAAAATAACTTATTTTTAAACAAGGTTTTGTGCTGCCAAAATCAGTGCTCTTAATTCCAGTCTTATAAGAACTCACCAAGTTCTTAGGTGAACAGTGTTGGTGGATGTTTCATTCTACTTACACAGAGTGGTCCCTTTAATTATTGTTTTCTCTTTCACTTCCCATTTTCTCTACTCCCAGGCTTACATTCCTTTGCTGCTTTAACTCTCATTTATGGACTCAAATGCCATTTGCTCTAGACCTCAATATTATAAAACATAAGCAATAGGCTATGTGTATATTCAGCAGAGTTAATGACACCAAGTTCTGCTTTATACATTTTTGTGTTTACTTAGGCTTGAAATGCCCTAGATTTCTACTGAAGGTACCATATTGACCCAGAAACATAGATTTCACTTTCTGCTATCTTATTTACATTTACTTGACAGTTGCTCTTTGAATCCCTCATCACTCTGGCACAGAGAATGGAGCCAAGTAAAATATTATGGAGTAGATAGGCAATTTCCAGTATACAGGGTAATTATGAGAGTTGCGGACCATTATAAACCTATGGTATCTGTAGTGTCCCTTAGCAAATGACAACAGTGTGAGTCCAAACTGCATAATAGCCATGAAAAAGCAAAAATACATGAGAGATGTCTTCTATTTTTGTGTTATAAGTTCTGTGTGATCATCGCTGCACGTTTCCATGTGCCCCTCAAATTTTTAGCTTCATTTGAATTCACTTGCTCAATTAAGCATCAGTAACTACCTCAGAACTATTTCCCCAAAATCCATTATACATTTTTGTTTTCATTGTTGTGATATATGTAAAATTCTGCAGATTAAGCCACAATTTCATAATTTTCTTGAAAACAAAAAGGCTTGAAAACTCTTCTTACTATTTCCCCACAACTATAATGTCTTTTGTTATAAAGTCCCCATTACTAGAAGTATTACCTAGTTTAAAAGGCAAAAATTACACATAATGGTGGGAATGACGTGAATATTATTTTAGGGGACCAGCAGAATTCAGTCTCCAAAAGAAATCAGTCCTGAAGTCTGTATGGTCTCATCTTTTGTTTTCACTGCTTTTTTATTAAAACATAATGGGTTTTGTAGGATACCAATCTTGGCTTTAAGCATATGTCAGACTTTTGACCAAAAATATGATTCCTTAAGTTCACAGCCTAGATTTACTACTAAATTCATGGATAAAGTTGGGATTTAATGGTATGAAAAAATATATTCACCTTTCTGACATCTTCACATTTTTCAAATTGAAAACTCTACTAGAGCCTCAGAGACAATGCCTTCCTAACCAATCCTCCAGTGAAATGAATTTGCTTATAATGGAAAAATAATTATTATATATAATATAATATATAGATTACATATAAAATACTATGCATATAATGAACCATATGTTATGCATGAAAATAAGACTACATTTATGACTTCAAAACACTAATATTTTATTGTCATATTAAAAATAGTACATAGTATTTTGATTTTTTAAAAGCAACTCATTTTGGATTGCATAGGTATACATTCAGGCATCAATTCTCAATGACCCATGTGTGAACTGTCTACATAATGGATTCTCTTGCACGACCAGATGTACTTTCTAGACCATTTACTCTCTCATTGGCTTAAAATTATTGTTTTCAATTAAATGCAATGATTTGTCTCAATTAGCTAGATTTAAGTAGATCACCTATCCATTAGGTTTTTAGTGGCGTGTGTATGAATATGTGTGTCTGTGTAATACATTGCTAAATAGCTTCTAAATAATAGGTTTAAAGTATGCATATAATAAACTAGAAATTTCGGAGTAAATAGCTACTGTTGGATTTGCTAAGAGTTTCCTTAGCCTTTAAGGAATGCACCTTTTATTTCCAGAATGTTGACTATTATAATATATAAGCAAGTAATAAGCACCTATCTCAGTGTTTTCTGTATATTTGATAGTTAAGATCTGTGAAAATATCTACTGGTTGATTGATCTGTATCAGAACTGTGCTAGATGTCATGGGTGACTCAAAGGAAAATGAGACACTTTTGCTGCCTTAAAAGTCCAGTTGATGAGTCAGGACAAATACATGTAAAGTTAGAGGGGTACTGAAGGCTGAACTATTGTTTTCCAATACAATCAATTAATGAACGCACATTTGCTGAGCATCTGCTGTATACTTTGAGGCAGTTTGGAGAAAGGAGAGGGCAGTATGGGCTAAGTTTATGCACTAATATTATTCTGCTACCTGGTCCCTGTGTTTGAGCAGCCTTCATTACCCTGTCACAAAATAAAAGGTAACACGAGATCCAGTACCAGCTTCTGAAGTGGTGTTCAGAGGGTATTTGAATATGAAGCAAGTTCCCAAGTAGCTTGCCTCAAAAATCAATCAAGGTGGTTGTTTCCTGTCCTACATGTTCTCAGGACAACATATTGATTAATTAAAAAGTCCGTTTTCATGTTTTATATATAATGAAAGTAATGCAAAATGTGTATAATATTTTTATTTAAAAGTCACCTGCACATTTAGCTTACACTCATTCTCTTTGTTAAAATTAGCCATTATTGCTAAAAAGTTTTCCTTTGAAAATAAGATTTCTTTCCTTTTGCTGATGGGAGGATTTGAAATATTGAGTTATGTTCCCAATAGTAAATTGGACACATTGCAGTAAGAATAACTAGCTATCTTAGGCCATTAAGGTATAATTGAGTGTGTTTGTAAATGACTTCTGCAATGATTTTCAATATGCCTGATTCTACATCTTTCTTTATCTTTAATTTAATTTTATTTTTGAAGTGTACCCACTGAAAAGAAAATATTGGGTTGTCGGAAAAGTCATGATGCATGTTTGCAACAGATGGCACTAGTTCATTTTTTAAAGTACTAGTCATTCACATCTATGTTATTGCTATGTCATTTGACAGCTGACAGTTCTAGCTTCATTCTAAAAAAAAATTGAGCGATTTGGTTGAGTGTTGGAGATTTTACAACAAGCTGAAGATGGAAGACCGAACTGTGCATTTTTGCCATATTTTACTGTTTTACTTCCTTAAAGGGAAGAACAGGCGTAAGGCTTGTGAAAAGTTGCATAAAGTTTATGGTGACAATGCTCTACAAGAACGTCAGTGCCAACAATGGTTCACGAAATTCCATGCTGGTGATTTTGACCTCAACGATGCTCCTCGGTCAGGAAGGTCCACCAAGGTGGATGATGACAAAATAAAGGCATTGATCGAGTCAAACCCAAGTTACATGACACGAGACATTGCAGGAACATTGAACATCCATCATTCAAGCATTCACAACCACCTGAAGAAGCTGGGATACGGAAGCAAGCTCGATATTTGGGTTCCGCATGAACTCAAAGAAGTTCATTTGATGGCGCATATAAACATCTGCAATATGCTCATTAAACATGAGGACAATGATCCTTTTTTCAAGTGACTGATAACTGGTGATGAGAAATAGACTGTTTACAATAATGTGGTGTGCAAACGGTCACGTCTTGAAATGATGATTTGCCTCAAACGACATCAAAAGTAAACATTCATCAGAGAAAGGTTATGCTCTCAGTGTGGTGGGATTTTAAAGGTGTCATATTTTTCAAGCTCCTACCAAGTAACTAAACAATCAATTTGAATGTGTACTGTCGGCAATTGGACAGTTTGAATGAATCCATCATCCAGAAACGTCCAGAGCTTGTTAATTGTAAAGGAGTTGTGTTCCATCGCAATAACGTGAGACCACACACGTTTGATCACCCATTAAAAATTATTGGAGCTTGGATGCGATGTGTTGCCACACCCACCATACTTGCCTGACCTTGAGCCTTCAGACTTACACTTGTTTTGCTCTTTTCACAGCTCCTTATGTGGTATAACGTTCAATTCAGACGAGGCTGTAAATCAGCACCTTGTTCGGTTTTTCACAAATAAAGACAGGTCCTTCGATGAACGAGGAATTATGAAGCTCACTGAAAGATGACAAAAGGTTATCAAACAAAATGGGCAACATATCATTGATTGATCTTTGTTTTTTATATAAATAAATGACCTTTGAAGAACATAGATAAAATACATCATGACTTTTCTGACAACACAATAGAATGTGGATGGGTATAGGCAGGAAGCAAAGGGTCTGTCTGGCCTTCAGTGTAACAATTTTGAATAAGTGATAATTATGGAAACGGTCTACTCATGTTACTGAAATGGTTATCAATACAGTACTATTGTTTCCTCAGTAAGCAGTTTAAAATACAGTAAATAATTATGGAAAACTTCATGAACCATTCATTAGAACTGGCTGAAGTGATAGCTGGGTGTAAAATCCCACACTGAGTAGTTCTTGATTACTTTTCAAAATCTCAAGCTAGAGACAATAAACTCACTAGTTTGAGCCATTGATACAACAAGAGTTTCCTAGATTGCAGACCTTCCGGATTTGCAAACAGCCAGTGAGATTTCAATTGCAATAGATTGTGTCATTTTAAACAGAAGGCTACTGAAGCAATAACAAAATAAATACTGACTTCAGCCTGTCTGTCTCTCTACCTAGCAATTCCCTAAATAATGAATCAACTCTTTGTAGTACTTTAGGAAGAGAGGTGAGGGTTTAAAATGATGAGATGAAGTATAAAAGTATATGCTTGGTTTATTTGAATGTCTGCAATGTAAGGGCAATTCCAAAGACATACCATTCAAATGAGGATAAAACATGTTTCATATCTGTAAATGTTACAAAAGGGGGATATTTATAGGTTGGTTGTTTTATGGTTGTGGCTGTATTGTGTTTTCCTTTATGAATGCGTCTGTATCTTTTTTTAAGACAATTATTTTATAACACCAGTTTTGCCAACTAATACATAGTATGTAGGATGTGATCATGTCAGTTTGCTTCTTTTATTTCTTAGTTTTTAAATGTTCTAATTTGGAATAATTTAAATCCGTATATGGAATGTCGCAACTATATAATAGTTTATTTACTCTTCATGCAGCTTCCCCTAATGTTAATATCATGTTTAAGCATTGTACATTTGTCACTGCTAAGGATTAATATTAACTATGCCCTTTGAGAAATAATTTTTTATTAGAATTTTTGTGTCATAGATGTCATAGAGTGTCATCACACTACTTTTGGAAATTTTCAACATTACTTGCTTTGATTCCCACGGATACCTAAAGGAATCCTCCTCTCTAGGCTATCCAGAATTTCTACTCAGAATGATTCAAAAAGTATTTCAGGAGGAAAAACAATTAATAGAAAGGAAGTCCTTTCTGTTTGTACCTATTTTTTTCTTCCCACCTATATAAATGTTGGTTTTATTTTGAAGTTGGCCTCAGAATCTCTTTTTCCCTCCCTTGTTTCCTTGGGAAATTTATAGCATCTTCAGCCTAAAATGCTCTCCTAAACTTCAAACGTACCTTGTAGCCGCCCCACAATTCACCTCAAATTCAACATGTCCCATTGTACGCAGATTAGTGTTTGGACTGTATCTAATTTTAAAATACATTATTTTGATTTCTATAAAGACATTGTACTGGAGAAAGTTGTACTGCTACTGGTATGATGATGACCAACTACTTAATTTTCCGGTACTTGACTTCTCCATTTGTAAAGTGAGGGGTTCCCAGCTCTATCACTTTGTGATTTTAGAGTGTGAAAAAGTATGAATTTCCTTTAAAATAAAAGGTTTTAAAGACAAGTGCCTTAAAACATAGACTGCTTTTCATTTTGTCAAATTGTCTCCTCTGAATTTTGAAATGAACTTGCATCTGGGATTGTCTTATGGAATTTTCATTTTGAAACTAGTGTGACAATAATCCCAGTCATGGTTAGCACTAATTGGAGGGAAAGCTCCTTTTCCATTCTGTAATGAACAATAGAGAGACTCATTAGCATTCTCTGAGCAAGGCTGGGAGAGTTCAGAGTATTAGTGATTCGGAATCCTAGAAAATGCTATAGAAGAAACATCTTTTCATTTCCACATCATCTTGACAATTGAGGGAAAATTTCACAGTGTGTGCATCACAAAAGCAAGCAAAATTCTGTGAAAACAAAGAAGGGCCCCATACAGCCTGTTCTCCTTGTGTTCCAAAACCTCCACCTTTGCTAAGAGACCTTGAAATTATTTCAAATCTATTTTTCATACAATGGATGCCAAAAGAGCTAAATTATTCATTGTAAGTGAAAATATTCATTACCATGTGTCAAGAAACTCTGATTCCCTCTCTGATGTTCCTAATAAGAACCCTGTGGTGTAAAGTCATGGGCTGAATCTACTAAATAATTACCCACGTGAATGCTGTACTTACCGTGTGTATTTTTAGGTTTTATATCAATAAATATTCTATAAAGTGCTGCCTTCTCTGGACTAAAAGTTCTTCATCTCCAAATCAGTTTCAGATTCTTCTCTAAAACTTAAGGGGCATTGTGGCTTCTAATGGAAGTGGTGAGGAAAGTGATGACATAAACCATCAACAACACAGTTTGAGAAAAAATCTCATCACCGATAGATTTACGAAAAAATAAATTTAATAAATGCCAAATGAGATCCTCAGAGAACAAAACTTTGTAAGCATTTTCCTATAAACAGAGAAGGAAAGTGGGTCTCTATTGGGAACAGAAGGTTAGATGTGTAGGACAAATAATATTTATGGGTGTTCACAATGTGTGTATAAAAACTAAGATAGCTTATAAGTGTCTATAGGAATTTGAAATACTGAGCAAGAAAATATTCTCAGATACAGGGAATGAAATTAGAACTTGGACATTCATAATTTCAAGACTTAATATACAGAAGGTACAGTGATTGTGTTTTTAGGTTTTTTTTCTATTATCAGCATCTAAACTAGACAGGGAGTGGTGAGTGTTCTGGAAACCAACATTTTGGAGTGCTCCTTGATATGTATAGGAGAGATTTAGCTTTCAATGTAATCTTACAAGGATGGACTTGACTTCCAGGACAGAATTAGCTTGAAACATTTCAACTTTGAAGCATTCCCTGGATCCTGAGAAGCCTAAGAAGCATTGTGGCCCCATGGCACTCGGAAGAGCAAAGAAGGGCAAGGTGTTACAGGGTGTCAGAACCATACACTTCCCAACTAGCTCTTTCCATCAAGGCTACAGAAAGTATAGCCCTGGACTCAGTTGGGGCAGCTCTGGAACATGTGACCAATCTACCACCCTTAACGTCTTTCTTGGCTCATCGCCTTTTGTGTATTTTTTTATTGGGAGTAATTTGAAATTTACTATAACCAGTGGAATTAACTCTGGGGAAAAATACGCATGGGTTCTGGAAGGATTTCGTCAGGTCACTCCTCCTTCTTTGCCCATTTTAATTAAAGTGACTGAGAAACTGCCTCTGTGGTGCCTTCTATTGTTTGGTAGGAAGTTCAAGGACAGGAAAATCCTTCACTAGGCACTTTTCTGTTCTCTGCCTTAAGTTTGGTGTTTAAGTGGACTGGAGTCTTTGCTGCCACAATAGAGCTATTAGGTTGCTGGAAAAGTCATGACACATTTTTTTCTATGTTTTTTGTTGTAAAAATGCGTCATGACTATTCCGACAACCCAATAAATCCTAAAGACAATTTAGTTGGCTAGTCTTAGAGCCGAGCTGTTTCGATGGAGTGTCTTTTCTCTTCAACATCTTTCTAGAGTTTTGAAACCAAGACCTGGTTCACATTTCACGAGGTGAGATATTAATCCTACTTTCCTAGGTCTGAAAAACCTCTATGATCGGTCCCATTTATAAAATGACATGACACCTTGCCACTATCTAAACATAGGTGGAGGAACCCCTTCTATCCTCTTCTCCTTCCTTCTGATCATTCTTTTCTTTATAATTTCTTGTTTGCTTTGCCTCTATTCTTCAACTTTTCCCTCTAATAGAAGTCTGCTAATGCCATTTATTGCTTTCTTTGGCCCCATTTGTGCCACTTACGAATCAAAATTTGAAACCAATGTATAGGCATAAAATTGCTAAGTCACTAGCCATTATTTTTAGACATTGTGGAGGTTAGAAGAATCCACTGGACTCTGTGACATTGACAGGAAATATATTAAGCACAACTTAATTCTGAGATGAATAGGATTCTGCAGGACATTAGGAATAGAAAGTAAGATTACTCATCATAGGAGTAGCCAACTGAGCAGAAGGTATAGAGCCCTCAGGATGTAAGTATTGGAAATTTAATTTTTAATAAATCCCTCATACTTCCTTTTTAATTTTGTTTTGTTTTATTTGTATTTTCCTTTAATTTTTCTTTTAAATCAAGGGCACAATATTTATTTTTGTTGAAATGTTTAGTTATTTGGTGTTTTAATCTTTAGGATTCCATACTCAAGGATAAACAACAGAAGGGTAGGCAAAAATGGTGTCACCAGTAACAACATGTCACGTGACAATTTCCTCTGTGAAATAACATTCTAAATACCTTAAAAGCGCTAATTTTTTTTTTTAGGTAAAAACTATCACATTTAGCAGAAAAATAAATTGTTTGGACCCACTAAATTTCATTTCATTGATAAAGTGTTGGACCCTGAAAATTGGCATTTCATATTTGGCTGTCAGCAAACCAATTCATGAAATTAAAAATTATTATATTTATGTATGTGTGCATGTATTACATATGTATACATTTTTAAAACATCTCCTTTTGAAAAAATGAAAGATTCACAGGTAGTTGTAAAGAAAGATACAGGAGATCCCCTGCCTCCTTTACCCAAACTTTCCCCCATGTTAACATCTTACACAACTATAGACGAATAGCAAAACCAGAATATCGATATTGCTTTAATCATAGAACTTACTCAGATTTCACCAGGCTGCATGCACGTTTTTGTATGTGTTTATGGGTGTGTAGTTGTGTTCAATGTCATCACATGTGTAGCTTCTTGTAACCACCACCGCAATCAAAATACTTAACTCTACCATTACCACAAGACTCTCATGTGTTATCCTTGATTATTACATTTTTAAAATTTATTTTCATTTTTTAAATAAATGTTCTAGGGGGCGATAACGGTTAGTAAAATTACACAGGTTTCAAGTGTAGAATTGTACACTTGATCATTACATTTTAAAGGAACCTGAGGGGTCATCTACTCTTGTTACCAAACTCAGGTTCAGCTGCTTGCCACTTGTGAGCCAATGATTGCGAGGCAAGGGCTGGCGGAAAGAAAAGTAGGTTTGTTCACAATGCTGGCATTTTACGAAGATGGTGGATTACTGTCTCAAAAACCATTTCCCCCAGTCCGAGAATGGTCTGGAGGTTTTACAGGTACACAAAAAGAAGCAGAACAAAAAAGGGGCAGTTAGTCATGTTACTTTTCCAGGAGAACGTCTCCTAGGGTTTGGTTGGTTCCATGATTGTTACTTCAAACCTGGTTGTAGGGGGGATTCATGTCATGCGACGGAAAATCGCAGTCCAGAATTGCAGCCTCCTTGCTGGTGTCCAGATGGCTGAGGGCTGACTCAGTTTCCTTCAATTTAGCATTTTGCCGATTAGCCAGATTAAAGAGATATGCATGTAGCCTCAGGAAAATACAGTCATTGGATCAGGTAGGAGGGGAAGGAAACAAAGAAAAGAATAAAAAAGAAATACAAACTAGATTGTTAAATCTTGAAAATTACAGTCACCCTTACACCCTCATCTACTTATTATTGGGATAGGGAGTTGCCCCAGGATTTGCCCCAGGTCAGTGGGTTAGATAAACATTAAACTCCTAGTGGAACCTCAGAATGCTATGTCCTATCCTAGACCGGTTTCAGGCATCCCACTTTATAGTCTCAATTTATAAAGTAGGCAGTTGTTCTACAAGTTTAAAGATAAGAGAAGCAAAGCAAAAAAAAAAAAAAAAGCTTTAAAGTAACTGAGTTTACCAATTTCATCACAATGCTGGATTAAAAAAAAATCAGATATTCTAACTATTGCTGTATGCATAATTGGTTAAGGGAACATTAACAGTCAATGAAAACATTAGATTGGTATTTCAGACAAAGCATGTATAAAATAGAGATAACCCATGTTGCTTCACAGGGACTCAACATGGTTGCTAGGGAAAGAAGGTAGTTAGTTGTTATCTGTAAACAATCCAGAAATTTAGCTACAAATTGTGTAATTAGTACTGTCTACCCAAAGAACTGAATGCCTACTCCCTCCCATTTCCACACAATCGCACCAGATAATTTAATAATTCTTTTCTCTTTCCAATTTGCCCTTAATGCTCACTTTAATTCAGTTACCACTTATAAAACTATTGAGGTGATGTTTGGGAGCTTTTGGAAATGGGGTGGGGTTCACAGCATGATACTGCACTCATTCACCTATTCCATATCCATCCACTTTGGAGCCACTTTCAATGCCACTCACTTTGGGAATGAACCTGGTTGTAGAAGAGTAGAACAGACATCATTTGAAAGAGTGTAGGATCAAAGGCTTCTCTACTATATCAGTGTCATAGAAATTAGAGATGTAAAAGACCCATTAGCTGATTTGCCCTATTTCCATGGAAATTGCAATAAAAATTTTTCGAAAGACCTAATCTATTTTGGTTTAAAATAAATGGGAACTCAATGTAGGTTCTTGTTAGAGCTTGAAACTGCTGATTGTTGTGTTTTCCGGGTTTTTCTTTTTTGATCCACTTGACAGTTTGCATAGCTAATTATTGTGTTCTCATTTCTCTAATTCCAGCATCGCTGTAGGCTTTTTAGAATGGAGGAGAGAGAGGAGGGGAGCGCTACTGAAGTTTGAAAGTACTGCATGTCACTAAGCTGTTAAATCAAGGAGTGTGAATGGCGGATAGAGAGAATGATTATATTGTGTTGCATGTGTGTCTTGTAATATGGGTCAAAGTGAAAGCAGCAGAGTTAATTTTAAATAACCGCCAGGCTTTGGTAGCTACTAACACTTTAATAAAGGTTTTGTTAGTAACCAAATGCAGGAGATCGTGGGGGCCCTTGTAGCCTTATTTTATGTAGGGCACTTTGGATCATGGTAGATCATTTGCAGCAAAAACTTTTGCTGGGAAAACTGAAGAATACAACTCTTAGAAATAGAGGTTGTGTTGTTAGCAGGGGAATTTTTTTTTTAAGTAGACTTTATTTGCATAGTACAATTTTAGATGGAAAAAGCACTGTAATTTGAAGAGAATTTGTTAAAAATTATTTCTTTTACAAAATAGCTTTAAAACTTTCCAATTTTAGTGTCCTGTGGATTCTGTTTATGGGGGGGGGAAATGCTTTTGTCAAGAATCACTGCTTTTACTGCCAATGAATCATGCGTCCATTGTGCAGGTTTTGCAATTTAGAAGCATCAACCCAACTTGAGGTAGTGATGGTTCAAATGAGATGAAATTTCTTCTTTTGTATGTCTTTTTAAATTTGGTAATGGTTGCCCTTGGTGGGAGCAGGGCGTTTAATTTAATGCCTAGAATTACATACTTGAATCTTCTCTCCTGCATTATATGGAACCCTTTTAAAAAGATCCTCCACAATTCATTACACTGAAAGTTTACTTTAATTGAGCATCTCTAAATAATCATCATGCTTCTTTAAGGATATGTCAAGTTTGAATGAGGAAATTAATGTGAAAAATCAGTAGAAAATTTTTACAGCTCTTTCATGGTGGGAGTGCAACTCTGTGTTTACAAGAAAGGTGGAAATGATTATTGTTGAATTTATGTATACTGCTTCCCTTACATCAGCCAAACTGGTGAGATTAGCCAGCTAAGAGCAGATAATGAATGACTAGATCTCCATATTTGCATGACAGATAGATAGAGGATAGATAGAGAAACTGATTGATTGATTTAGAAAGAAAGAATGAATTTTGTGGTTTCTGGTTGCTATAATCAACAGACAGTTATTTCCAAACCTTTCAAGACACAATGAATGGCAAACCTCGTGTGCCTAGTGATTTGAACCTCCACATGTGAACTCGGCTGAATGCTTGAGAGCTAAGATGAAACTCATACACATTCTTGCAAACCATTGCCATGGCAACATACTTAAAATTTTCAAGGTCTGTCTGCCTCGAGTTTGCACCTGCATTTAGCTTATTGTGAAACAAAAAAAGAAGGCTTTCCAACTTGAAAATGCTTTGGAATAGTTGGGAGTATGTTTTGAAATAAAGTGGAGTTGAAAAGTTGAAAAGAAAAATAGGACATTCAGAGAGAAAGTACATTTGCATTCTTCATGTAATACTTGGCGTTTTTCCCACTCCTACTTCACAATATTCTAGGCAAGGGCAAATGCGGATAGTCTACCAATTGTGGTTCTTAGGATATTGGGGTTTTGCCCCCTTTAGTGACAAGCCTGCTGCCTCCTGGCCGACTAGAGCTAACATGTGCGTGTCTCGTATAACAGTAATAAAGGCAAGAAAAGCTAAGGTTTATTTATTGTGTCTTATGTATCAGGAACAGTGTTAAGCATTTCATGGATCATGATTTTCTTATTTCTTACAACTACACTACCAAGATTACTCCTGCATCCTTCCCATTTTACAAATGAGAGGCTAAATAAATCAACCAAGTTCTAACAGCTCCAGATTTAAGCTCAATGCACCAAATCACTGGGGAGCAGCATTGCCAAATCCCATAACCAGTACTAGCACTCCTCAGTTTGTCAAGTGAAAAGCTGATCCTAGGAAACAAGAAAAGGGGCTTCCACAGAGAGCCTCTCTCTTTCTCTCTACTTAGAATACGCGGAGTGAAACACCCACCCAGGGTAAACATAGCTGAGCCCTGAGTGGTGGTGCCAGGTTCTACCTAGAAGTACAAGCCCAAATCCCCTGCCCCCCACCCCACCCCATCTTTGAGGGAGCAAGGTGGTCAAAACCAATAAGGCATCTTCGCAGCAAACTCACTGGAACACCAAAGAAGGCTTGGCTTCTATTTGACTACACCTTGGAAAATAGACATTGAGATAGTTGGAGTCTACGTCCAATAAGGTTTCTCAGACTTAATGAGATAAGAAAAGCCTATTTGAGGATTATCATTGTACAGATATTCCTGGATGGGGCACCACCAGAGAAGTGCACCCCCTCCACAAGTAACTTTGCATGTTGAGGAAACTGACAGGTCATGTGTCTTTTTACCCTGAGCCTTGCCTGAGTGTTCTAAAGCACCTAGGCTTTCTTGTTTGAGAGCCCCTCTGACCCTGTTTCTCTAATAGCCAATTTATTATTTCTCAGGATAGGTAACACACCTTGATCATCTGGGTTTCCAGCTCAAAGCAGATCTGAAGGAGCCAATTTAAAACAGGTTTAAAAGGGTGTCTGTAAATCCTGACAGTGGTGGACAAAAGAGGAAACCTAGTAAAAGCAGGCAGGGAGAAAAAAGGCAAAGCAGTTTGGGGACCTATGGAGCGGGGTGGTGACACAACCCTCTTTGGCATCTGAGATCACTGCTGTCTTGCAGGTACTGATACTCCTAACAGTGATTCCAAACCATCACGCTTTGCCGGATGAATTTTCCATTTAAAAGGTGACATGTGATTTCAAAAGTTGTCATGATTACAAATGACATTTTTTGTGTGTGAACAGAAGGCTTATTTCTTAGTCAGCAGGCATCCCAGCATGAAGAGGGAGGGATTGCAGAGGTGGAAGGGGAAGGAAAAGGGCACATCAAGGTGGGAGGGGCATAATAACAACTTCCGGGAAACATGTCAGAATTGAGTGGAATGCAAGTCTGGAGAGAGAAAGGCATGGTTAATTCCTTAGCAGTCTAAGTGTTTTACATGTAACCTTTGCTTATCACGACTAGCTTAATGACAAAAAAAAAAACCAAAAAACTATTTTAATGCGAGTAGTATTTAAAAGAGTCATTAGACAATCACATAACTGAAATAACATACCCAGATACCTGTGGGAAGATGGCACAGATGCCATCTTCTAATGAAATGAATATACAAAGGCAGGCTCTCAGATGAAGCTCCTAGTCCTCCAAAGAGGACAGTTAGCAACATTCTCCCCCAGCATGAGCACGGGTGCTCTTCACTTGGTCCTTGGTGGGCTTTGCACAGACTGCTGAGTGCTCTCCAGTCTGGCAGCTTTAGATGATGTCAGCGGATGGCATTCCTTGCTATTTCTTAAATGCCTTCTCTAAAGTTTTCAATGACACACAGGGCAGAATTGAAAAAGACAAATCATGTTTGAGAAACCTGCGAAAAGTAACAAATGAATCCTGCTGTTTTTATCTTGGCATCTGGATACTGCTGTGTTGTGCTACCCAAACATGAAACTGGGAGTGATGGAAGGAGTGGGATGCCAACTGGGTGGAGAGCCAGGGACCAGAACCAGTCAGACACTGATCAGCGTAGTGATGCGACCCTACACACCTGACCAGGCCAGCATAGGGCTTCCTTCTCTTTACTGTAAGGGACTGGAACAGATGATTCCAAGAGCCTCCAAATTCGGAAACACATAGGAGTTGATGAGTGCTTGGTTACATTGCGCAGCTGGGGAGAAGCGTTCTTCTCGGCTCTGCATGCATTGACAATATTATAAGGTGGTTTTTTCGGTTTGCTTTGTTTTGTTTTGTTGAGGTGTTTTAAAAAGTGCTCTCATATCAAATATATAATTTGCTCTATATATAGGATGTTGAAACATGGAAGTGTGAAATGAAGTCAGGAAACTGCAGCTTCTTTGTGAAGGGGACATCTGTGTCTAAAGATCTCAGGTGGCCAGTGTTAGGAATAAATGCTGCTTTTCACATTGTAGGGAGAGCAAAGTGAGAATGTGTACAGAGCCATTGGTGGCTACGTAATGAATATCCTCAATAACATCTTCTAAGTGCCAGCCACTGTGCTAGACTGTGTGCCTGCCTAGTCCTACAGAATATAATCCTGCAAAAGAGATGGAAATAACTTCATTTGTACATATGCAGAAACTGAAGGGACTTGGGAAACTTGTCCAACGTCACAGAGCTCATCAGTGGCAGAGCTGGCATGTCAGCCCAGACTGTATAGCTGATAAACTCATGCCCCTTCCATGCTTAGTGGTCACAGAGAAAGTTTCTGCTCATAGACAGTCTTCATTTGTCACACACCTGAAGCTCTCCATGCTACTGAAAGGGAATTCTGGTTCCCTATTCTATTCCTCTTCTGCTTAACTCTTTATCAATTAAAGGTATTCAGTAAATGACAATGCATGGACATGTGAGCTAATGAATGAGTGAATGAATGGAAGAATCAATGAAAAGATATAAATTTTACATGTGCATTTTGTCCTGCACTTTAGTCCCTGGTCTGAATTTGATGGCTGGTCTCACCAGCCCTTATCTTCATGCACTTTATTTCGGGAAGAAGATAAAGCTTTCATCCTGTAGTTAGATTTTGAAGGAAAACATTATAAAGGCATAGTTTCCTTATAATCAAATAAAAGTACTTACAGCGTAAAATTATTGCAGTAGAGTTCAGGGGAGAAAGGGAGAGTTGGGTAAAATTGTATAGGAAAAGAACTCAGAATGATTGCAACCTATTTTTTTTTCAGCCCTTTCTGTAAAGCAGGCTCTATCTTATTGCTGTCTTAAAGGACAGGAATGCTTCATAAAGGCAGGCAGACCAACTTATTGAAAGACGTTTTTAGCCCTTCCTTCCTTCTAACTTAAAATCATTCTTTCTTCTCAGTTAAAGATAATGTCACTTTTTACTATTTCTCGCCCATAAATTTCCAGCCATGAGGTATAATGCAGAAATCAGTTATAAAATTTTATTGTCACTTCTAGAGATGTTAGAGAGCCGATAAAATCTTTGAAAAAGTGTGATTTTTGCCACAACTCTTGTCTCCCACTCTCAGGAGTTAGGCTCCTGGAAAATAATCAATACTTGCTCACTCTTTTTTTGAGATTATAATGAGCTGTTATAAATGAGCAATTGTGACAAACATACACATAAATGTGGTGAGGTTTGGATTACCACCAGGATAAGATTATTTGAAATGATTCTACCAATTTAGGTGTCTTATGTAATATTTCTTGTATTTTTAAAGCTCAAGATGAAGCCTTCACTCTTAAATTTATTAGTTCTATTTTCACAATCATAATTATTTTCATAAAATGCTTTTATTTAAATTGCAGATAGTTAAAGAAGATAAGCCAGAGTGTGATGACAATTTTTCCCCATCTTTATTGAAGTATGTGACAAATAAAAGTTAGATATTTAAGGTGTATGCTTGAGGTTTTGATATATATGTATATATACATTGTGAAATAATCACTGCAACCAATGGTGATGACATTTTAAATCAACTCTGTTGAATTCCTGTGATGTTCTGGGGGTATAAAACACAGACATAAATTGTGTCCCATAGAAGTATATGAAATAAGATAAAACATATACCTAAGCATTTCCCAAACTTTTAGATTTAAACATAATCTGGAAAGGCAAAGACCGCCACTGTTCTAAAGCACTAAGAAAATATTGCTCAGTGTCTTATAAAAGTTAATCAGCATGTTATTAATCTACATGTGGGACACAACCACAGGCAATGTCATGTTATAATCACAAATACAACCACTACAATAGAAGCATTGTGCTGCATGGAGCACTCTCAGACCATCAGTCTCTTCATCTCCCCTCAGTATCTTCCCGTCTTCTCTCTGTCTCTCGCTTTCCTTTAATAATTACTGTTTGCTAAGTGATTTGGTTTTCCTGTTTATCTGTTCATTTAGGTGCTCTAGATATAATAGTACATGAATTGGAAATAAACTCTGGATGGGGAGATAAAAGAAATCAGGTTGTCACATCTTCTAAGTCCCAGGAAAGTAAATAGGGGGAATGCTTGGAGAGAGCTCCCGTTCCCCTGCATTTGCGCAGTAGCCCTCCAGGAGGTCTGGCCTGGAGAACAGGGAGTCACAGTGCCAGGCATGGATTGGCACCATCTATCTTGTAGGTTACTAGAGAGACTGACACGCCCAAAATTAGCAGTGCCAAGATGAATCCTATCCTTGTATAACAGGGTGCAGCCTCAAAATAGCAGCACTCATGTGAGGGGTCATTTGGGGTGAGAGATACAGATCCTATTCAGCTGAGGGGACAAGAGGATGTCAGACATGGACATGAAATTTATTCAGTCAAGTGGATATTTGGCTGCTCTCTTTAAGCACTTCCTAGAACCATTCTTTATACTGCCATGTGAAGAACCAAAGTAATTTCCTAAACACTGCATTGCGGGAACTTTCATATTTCCAAGTGCTTTCCTACATATCAAATTTGATCCCCATAACATCACTGTGCAATAGAGAAGTTATGATTCACATATACAAATGATTATATATACATATATTGACATATATAGTATATATATATATATATATATATATATATATTTACATGTATAGTATATATGTTCACATGTACTATTGAGAACACAGAAACCCATCCAAGATGAAGCATATTGCTCATGAGAGCCACACTGAGACTTGGATTTCTGGACTCCTATATATTTTCCATTATTTATCAGCGTACTACAAATTAAACTGAAGTTGTTCACCACCACAACATTCCAAATATGTATTAATGAACTAAAGTATGCACTATGAGGAATGAAGTATAGTCAGATATGGAAGCATGGAGTTCCAATTTAACAATTTAACCATAACCAGAAAAAGTTGGATCTTAATCTTAGCATATGAGCGATATAACATTGCAACATCTGAGCCAGATAATGTTTACTCTCCATCACAGTTTCAAAGAAACACTCATCAGGTGCTGCTCAGATATTGGCTTAATTGGGGGAGCTTAGTATACAGTCTTGCATATATTGAACTCATGGGTCAAAAAAAAAATCAGAAAATCAACTTTCTGTTAACTAAGTCATCATCATTTCCAACCAACCACATCCCTATGTCTTGGTGTTCCATACTCCAAGCACTGTGTGGAATTGAAGTTCCCAGATACTCCCCGGTGAAAGCTCTATCCGGGAGGCATTGGTCATGGTACTACCCAGTAGGAAAGAAATGTTGTGGATAAGTCTCTGCCTGTGGCTCCTTCTATACCTTTGATTTTGAACCTCCAATTCTAGGGCCATCACGTTAATGAGACTGCCCTGATCAGTGGATGCATGTATCTGGAGAAACAACCAGTATTACTAATGAATGGTCACTTCCATTTATTTATTCCCAAGATGTAATAAGAGATAATTTGACAAACCCCTAATGATGCTTGTATGAGAGAAACAAAGATAAATATCTGATTAGCACTCAGGTTGTGAAAAACAGTAGTTAATAAGAGAGATCTTGGAAGTTGGAAGGATTTTCATCAGTGGATTAATGAGGAGAGAGACAGAGTTCATTGAGTTAATTTTGTCACCAGCATGGTTTGCAATGTGCTAAGTCGAGGGGGAAAATAGGCAGGAAAAAATTCAGTAATTTACATTTTCTTTTAGTCCCTAAGAATTTAGTTATTCATTTATGTGTGGAGATCAGGGACAAGATGTTTAAGATCTTTAAAAATTAAGATTACCGCAAGTCAATAAAGAACTTGCTGTGTTTACTCCATTTCAAAATAACCACAGTTAAATCAATATTTGAATTTTTGTAACTGGATTTTAAAAATTTGAACTCTATCATTCATGTTCTTCCCTTTTTAGTGTCACTAAATGTGCTACCTTATCAAGTGATGCAATAGCTGTGTATGTGTGTCTCCTGGGATGTTTCGTTCATGACAATTTTAGTGGCCAGTTATCTAAAATCCAAAGCTCTCCTTTCGTCACTTTTAAAGCTTATTTTAAGCTTATTTTATCATGTAGCTTTATAAACCACATCAAATCCTTTAAAGCACAAGTTGGTTTTGGAAGGATGGATGGGTGGATGGATGGAGAATAGATGGATAAAAGTCAGCTGGAATAAGAGACAATCACAGTCTACTGGGGGTGGGGATAATCTCATAACTTTGCCATTAATTAGCAGTATAATTGTGGACAAACAGAAACGCTGAATTTTCTAGCTTCAGTCTCCTGATATGTATACTAAAGAACTGAAACTAATGCTAAAGTCTGGCCCAGTACAAGAAGATATATGGCTGCTTGACTAAATTTGATTCCATTCCTTTATGTGTTAGATGCCAACAATGAAAGCTTGAATCTTGGGGACATGTTAGTTAAACTATCCTTCACTGGCATTTTACAATTATAAAATCTGCTTTGGCCTCATAACGCATAATGATTTTCAGTTCCACCTGTGTGACTAATTAGTCCTTTCAGTCACAATAGTTGGACTGGATATTCATATTGACACAGCTAGAAACCTAGATTTGCACTGTAAACATCTGTCAGTGTTTATTTATTTTGGAAATGTCTAAACCCATTTCACAAAGTGCTTTGTCCAAAAGCAAAACAAATGGAGAGGGAACACATTCAATCCCACACATATTCTAGTTTCCCTTTCAGCACCTCCTCTCCACTACCAGCAGTGTTTGGAGGTCTTACACCCCCAAATTCTAATTAATGAGAATCCAGGAGGATAGATTACTCTAATGGCTTACTAAAAATTTTAACTCCATTTTGATTTTTTTCTTTTGGCCAGCTCTCCTACATTGCTTTAGCTAAAAATGGAAATGCAGTATGAGCATAGAGGTCATCATTAGCTTAAAGAAATGGTATGAGATATACTATCTTTTTTAAAACATAAATTTAACTTTCCTGACAGCAAGTTTCTACTTTGCAGGTTTACTATTTTACATAACTTTGCTAAAACATAATGTCTTTTTTTTATTATTATTAATCAGGAATCCAGTTGTTTTCTTTCTTCCACAGTTTCTTTTAAATTCAGTTTTCTGTGGCATTATTTCCACTCCCCGTTGAGTTTTGCCTGTTAGGATAACCAGTATCAAATGCATATCAAAATGCATGTGAAAATGAGTCAGATACTGTGCTCTGTTTACCATGGTGAAATTTTTCTATCCAGCCCACTTTCACTGTTCTGAAACCACTGCATACATTTTAAGCAGCCATGAAAATTTTGAAGAAAATTGAACAGCTTTCAAGTCTGTCTTTTTTCCCAAGCAGACAGCTGATTTATGGTCACTTTTTGTAATAACCTAAGGCATCAGTTGGGAAAAAAACATTAAAGAAATGTGAAAGCTGGCTGTTTTCAGGGCTATTTAAGCTTTGCCCTAAATATTCATGAATGCCAATGTTCAAACATTCAAACAGGGTAAATGAGTGTACAAATGTATATTATTATTTTTTTTTTTTGAGCAGGCACTTAACTATATAGCACACAGGATAATAGCACCTCCACCTGCATTCTGAAGAGGCATGTTGGTGAATATTTAATAAAGTAATAGATATGGGAGCAGTGCTACATTTCTAGAAAAATCAGTATTTGATTGTTGTCATTTGTATTAATGAGTGATTTGTTCCTATGCTTTAGAATAGAGTGGGCACAATACGTGACTTGGAGGTAGGAACGACAATTTATACCTTGCTAGGTAGTTATATTTTAATGCCCATCAGAAAATGCTATGCATACATGAGGTGTTTCATATTCGTTGGTGACTAATTGATCCTCATTTTCTTTGTGATTCATGTACTGGAGCTAAAATTCATCCTTCACATATTGTATCTCAGCTTATTTTTAGTTTTATTGGATTAGTGAGTCATTTATGTGGCATCTACTACTCAGAGAAACAATTGACAAATAAGAACTAAAAGCTTAACTGACACAATGGAAACTGCCACAGACTTTATGCAGAGCCACTAAATTTCTTTGCACCTTTAATAAGATTGTTGATTAACTGAAATTACCAATTTGATATATTGGCTTGATTTGATTTGATCAAATTGATCCATTGTTTGGAAATTGCATATGTGTACTACAATTGGGTTTTCTTCAGTTTTTCCTCTTGGCGAAAATTGTGACTTCCCCTACCTCCTAGAAATTTCTTGCCCCATAGATTATCTGTGCAGTGGGTCAAACCTTGCGTGGAGGATTTGTAATACTATTTCTAAATCCTGGCTTCCCTCCACTTCCCCCACCACCCCACCCAGGGAAAGACACATAGCAATAAAATTCTCTGGAAAGACTATTAGAGTCAATCCTAAAAGCTAGATATAAATGTTCTCTCTCTTCCAGAGCAGCTTCGCTTAGACAAAAGTATCAGCAAGAACAAGCATCCACCAATTAGCCAAACATACCACATCTCAGCTAGCCTCATACTCCGCCCATCAGTTGTCTGAATCACTTCACTCTAAATGTCCTTCAGATTGGGCTACATAATATACAAGTGAGCACCATTGCATGAGACCAACTTTTCTTTTTTTTTTTTTTTACTTTGTCTTGAGAGGTGTAGCCAGTTAGATTATTGCTGTTTAGAAACAAAGTTTCAATCATAATTTTAGAGTAAATCAAGGGTTTCTTGGGGCATCACATTCACAGTGGACATCCTTTGCTCTTTTCCTCACAAAGCAGATTTGTCCTAGTAGAGCTTTGTAGGTGTTTTCATCAGTGTATCAGTCTTCAGCAAAGCTGCCTGTCATGAGGAATAAAGTCTCAGAATGCTGTTCTTATCAGAGATGTGATAGTTCAGACTAAGTTTATGTATCATCTCATCACATCTTTTCTCCATACTGACATTCAATTGTGCTGTATTTCCAAAAGTGACAGCAAGAAAATGTGCAGCAAATTCCACCATTAAAGGTGGGAGAGGGGAAGACTCCCTACAAGTGAGAAAAAAAAGCAAAAACATCAATTTTTCTCTACTGTCTAACCCACCAAATGGGCCCTTCCTAATAGCCCTGGATATTAAATAAATTGGTATAAGTTTTATTTTTTTTAATTACAGTTGACATACAATATTATATTAGTGTCAGGTGTACACTAGTGATTAGACATTTTTATACCTTACAAAGTGATCACCCCGATACATCTAGTACCCATCTGACTGATCTGACTTCTTACTGGACATTAAGAATATTCTTTCTTCCCCATCCGGATTGCATTTTTCTGCCCTATGTTGGTGTTTACCCATTGAACATGATGGATTAAGTTTTAGTGCTTTTATTTCTTGAATTCTGTTCAAGTCCTTTTTTTCCCTAAAGCTAGGAAGACCTCCACATTTTTAGAGGACATTTTGAGCAGGAACAGATGCTTGTCATGTGAATGTACAGGCCACTCTGAATTAGGGAAGGTCAGCATGGCATTTTGACCTCTGAGTGGCTAAATGCCCAGTTAGGGACACTTAGCTAAATGGATGGTTATGTAAAGCTAATGCTTTTGCTTGACCACTATTCTGTCTCTTTTACCAGGTAGTCTCTTTGTGAAAAAAAGATTATAAGCATCAGGGAAAAGTATACTGCAGAATAGCATTGATTACTGTGACTTATTGGAGTTTCTTTCTACAGCTCTCAACAGCATGTCATAGAGAGGCAGTTCCAAATACAGTGAGTTAAATTTAAATTACACAGCTTGGGCTAGAAAATTGTTTGTTTAATTCAACCTCCAAAATGAAATTTAATGTTTTTGTTCCCTATACTTGAGCCACTTCCTGATTTTTCGTACAGGGATGATGTGTGCCAGTGCATCTACTGATTTGAGATAGAATATTCACAAGATTATTTTATTACTGGTTTTTAATTTGTAATAGAAAATATGAAAAACAAAATTGTATATTCATTATACCAGGAAATATGCCTCAAAAACTAAATTATAGTTTTACAACAAGGTCATATTTGTACAATGTTTTTCTACTGTAAAGGGCTATAGGAGGTGCTATTTAGTGGATGACATGTTTTGTTATCCTAGGTACTGTGTTTTGTGAATAACACTGTGTTTTGTGAATAACACTGAGAACATTCTAGCACTTTTTGTTTGCTGTGGAATTGTTCCAAAAGGCTGTTGAATGTGGGAAGTAGATCAATTTTTAAAATGAAATTTAACTTGTATGGCCTAAATAATTTAGTCTGCAGGAAACATTATACACTGAGTCACACATTTTCAGTCCACGAATTTCTTTTAAGAAGCAACCTTTATTATGTATTCTTGATGTTTGACTTCTAATTCAGAATTTGAACCTAGGCAGTAACAGATGGAAGCTTAGTTCAACAAAGTACCAATATAGCTACAGTATTTTTATATAAATGTTAACAAGAGATCTTAAGTAGAGAATAATTCACATGTACAACTTCTGGTTTAATATCTAAAATTTTATTATTTATGTGTAGTGCAGAAAATATTAAATTGCTGCTACATTCGTGGAATAATAACAACAATGTTGATAATATTGCAACTTTTGCAAGCATTTACAATGCAATCCTATTCTAGGTATTTGGGGGGTATTAATTTATAACAATACGTACTATTATGCGCTCCAGTTTTTCAGATGAGAAAAATAAGGCACAGAATGTTTTTTTTAAATCTTTAAAGCAGGGTTTCTCAACTTCTGCACTATTGGCATTTTGGTTCAGATAATTTTTGTTGTGTGAGGGCTGTGCTGTGCATTTTAGGATGTTTGGCATCATCCCTGGTCCCTACCCATTAGATGCCAGGAGAAGCCAACACACCCCTCCCCCTCCAGCCCTCCTCTTCCCAATTGTGTCAACCTGGAATGACTCCAGACATTTCCAAATGTCCCCCAGGTGGAGGAGGAGGAAGGGGACAATGTCACTGCTGGGACGAGAAGCAGTGGATGAAAGAATTTATTCACATCCCCTTCCTTCTATCAACATCAAAACAACAACAACCATATACTGGTTCCAATATAGTTAAAATTCCTCAAGGAAAAGGAGAAATTCTCTTGTAACGCTGAAATTAATTTTAAAGAGTATCCACTCTGGTTGAGAAGAAAGTAGCTTCCCCCTCGAAGTTGGCTCTGAAAGAAAGCAGATGATCTGCTCTGGGGCGAAACAGAACAATTGGCCTGCAAGACCTCATAATCCAATAGCTTGTTATTATCAAGTCAGGTTGGACGTTATCCTGCTTGTGCTATGCCAAAAGGAGGATAGGTTTTTGTCTTCTGAAGCTCCCTTTAATGAAAGATACCTGCGTGACTGTCATACCAATGGCTGGTAGTTATCACTGACTGAACACTTACAATTCCAGGAAAACTGGTACTTTTGAGCTTCGTCTTTTAAAATAACAGCAGCAAAATAATGAATCTAGTCACCTAATTGTCTCAAAGGAATTAAGAGCAGAATAATGTGAGACCACCTCAAAATTCTATTTAAATGCTTGTGTTTGTTGAAAATTATGTTGTGAAGCATTAGCCTCTGAACAAATTATTCTTCAGAAATTAAAAACCCTGCACTTGATTTTTAAGCCTAATTTTTATCACAAAAGTGCATCATCCCTTGTCTCCATTTTTCAAAATAGCACGATTTTCTTAACGTTTATTTTTACTTTAATCTCTGGATGTATTTGGCACTTCCTGACTGAAAGCAAGTCATATCATATTTCTGCTTTTTCTTTAATGTAGGACCTATATATTTTTTTAAATTTTTATTAAGGTGTAATTGACGTATAACATATCAGTTTCAGGTGTACAACATAATGATTATATATGTGTGTGTGTGTACAGAGTGTGCCAAAAAATGTATACATTTTAAAAAGGAAAAATTTGTATTAAAATTGTAATACTCAATATATACCAATAACAAAAGGTGACTATAAGTCATGCGTATACATTTTTTGGCAACCCCTGTATACACACACACACGCTGTGAACCAATCACTCCAATAAGTCTCTAGTTAACATGCATCACCATACATAGTTACAACCTATATTTTAATTCCATTTTAAAATACGGATTTCTTCAATGTTGCAGTTCTGTGTATTGTCTAAACAATTTTAGTCCCCTTAATCCTTGGCAGATGTAATGAGATATTCTCCTTCTTGTACCTTGAATTCTCTCTGTGTTACCTTAGCATTAGCCAAATCTGATGCAAGCCTTTGCAGTTTCCGTGCAATAACTATGCTAAGTTCACTGTTGCTTGTAAGTGGCAGTAAAAAATAACCTTTGGTGCTTGTAAATGTGTTGATTATGTGACTAACTGCTAGGATTTATGCACTCTGCTTTTTATTACAGTGATGGTTATCTTTTTTGGCTGAAAATGCAATGAAGCAACTAGAATGTCACAGAGAAAACTGTCACCTCTTTCCTATTTACTGTAAAATACCACCCCCCGAAATATGTTTTTCCATTATTATGAAGCCTTAATGATGAAAAGAACAATGCTGACACCATACCTGCTTCCTAAATGTTGCAAAAATGAGAACTGAGGGTGAAAGCTCAATACAAATTTTTAAAATACCTTAAATGGACTCCATTTGCTTCCTTTTACGCATCAGTGGTAGATATTCTCTACTTAATCAGTGTTTCCTAATAATGACAAATTATATTGCAGATTCATCAAACTCTACCTGGTCATGAATACAAAAGGTTATAGCTATCCTGCTTTCAGGAAGCCATGCACAAGTACTGCGCGAAACCTATTGATGCATAGATGTAGCACTCCAGGGCTCTAATAAATTTCAAATAATTTGTCTCTGCCAGGTTGTTTTAAGCCTGTGTGACATGATATGCAGCTTCTCCGTGCAGTTGAATAGATGGATATCTACAAGTTGACTACCACCATTTCCATGTTCTCCTGTAAAATAAGCTATCACCAAGTTTTCACAAATAGGCAAATGCTTCCAGAGAGATCTAAACGAAGTGGAAATAATGTAAACTCTGTATCCTTGGGAAGGGAAATACTGAATTTGGTTTCACAGCCTGTCAAGTAAACACAGATGGTCTTTCACTTGTCAATGAGACAAAGGTGAGATGCTCTGTTAGGTCCTTTTAAAGTAATCTATTGAATGTGATTCTTTCACAGACCACAGATGACATCCTAGTGGCCTCAGCAGAGTGTCCCAGCGATGACGAGGACATCGACCCCTGTGAGCCGAGCTCAGGTGGGTTAGGTTAGTCAACTTTTTTTCTTACTTTCTTTGCTTTACTTTAAATCTTTGTTGCATGCTATCGTCCTTAGAAGAGCCTTGCATTTATGTCTAGAATCCACCCAGTTAAAGAATGCCTCGTTATAAGATTCGGGTTCGTGCTTTTTCAATGGCTACATTTCCCCACATTTACTGAGAAAAAAAATTTAAAAAAACAAAACTCATGAAGATGTTGTATTTCAGAAAAAGCAGTGGGGGTCAGCACACAAGGCTGGTACCTCATTGTTCACATTCCATTAACTCACAACATAATTCCTGGGCGTAATGGTATAATAGGCTTTCCCGTGGGTCACCGATGGTAAAATTGTAAAGCTTAAAAATTGCAGTGCATTGTGGAAAAATTATTTGACCTTTCTACTGACAGAAAGTCCCCACCACTCACTCTGCCTGCAAATTATCTTAAGTGATACATTTCTGAATTTAGGAAGTGAGAGTATTATGGCAGCAGTAAAACAAACAGCATGTAGAGTCCTCACTCTATTCAATGGAGAAATGTTTTAATCTTGCCATGTCTCCCAAAATTCAAGCTGATATATTTTAACTCTAGCTGATGCATAATTTCTCCCCCTTCTTTGCGATAGGGTGTGACTGGCCAACACATGAATACTGTCTCCATGCAGCCTTATACCATTTCCTCCCCCTTTATATTCAAGTGGTGTCTGTAGACCCTGAAAATGAATGCATGATAGTCTGGGTTTTAGTCCAGATATTCATAATACCAAGAATCAGGGTCATTTCCATAGTTTCCTTTGTAAAGCAGTGTTTCTTAAAATTCAGTGATTTTCTTGTTTAGGTTTACAAAATGAGTGAGGTAGATATGGACTAACCACTATCAGCTAACTCAGGACCCATGAAGAGGTCACCTAGAACCCCAGGAGAAGCTTCATGTCACAATAAAATAATTTGCATTCTTGTGAAGAATATTATTTTAAAATGAATCAGCTCATTCTGATACTTGGATTTTTAAAAGGGGGTCCAGGATGCGTACCTTGCATTTCCTTTTGAATAGCCCTTCTCCCAGCAGATCATAGTAGCTATTTCTTTACTCTGATCACTCAGAGCAGCTAGTGAGGACCAGGAGCTCAGCAATCCGGTCTCAGCATGAGAAGGTTTGGGAGATCTAGACCCATTGTGTTTTCATCCTCCATCCTCTGCCTCTACCCATCAGTCAAAATCCTCAGCCTCCAGAATCTTTCATACACAGTTATTAGAACCTAATGATCATCTACTCCATTCTTTCAGTTTCTTGATCCCCAGATCCATTCTGTTTTGGTTACCTGGACAGATGCAGTCCCCTCAGGACACCATCCTGGGCTCTTTTGTCAAGATCCTGCCTTTGTTTTCATGGGTATTCTCATAAGAAAAGAAAAAAAGTTATTGTTGGGTTTTTTTTTGTTGTTGTTTTACATCATTCCCATCTCTTTGCCTTCTCCCTCCCTCAAATTTCTTCTTTCCTGAATGTCTCCACTCTTCACATACCCACCCAGGAATTCCTTTTTGCATCTGATCTTCTCTGAAATCCTTCAGCATGGATTGTTTATAAAATAGTCTGGTGTTTGGTTGTACACTGATGTGTGTGTATGTTTAAGTTTGATTCTGTTTTCTCAGCGCTTTCTAGAGAGCCATCAATTTTTTTCAGCATTTTCCACTGTATTAGCAAAGCGCTGAAAACAGGTTCCTACTAATTACAGTGCTTGCTGATTTTCCTCTGGCCTGAATCCTTTCACTGTGTGAGTATAGGCTATCATTCTCTTAGAGAGTCCTCACCTTACATAGAGTACCTAGTAAACCTTATTGTGAGAACTCTAATTGCATTCAAAATTGTTACTTTTTTTTCTTCTTGAGCACAGGTAAACAATCCAATTCTTCCAGCCTTTGCTTATCGGTCTTACTAACCATTCCTTATAGGCTAGTTTCCCCTGAGGACACTGGCCTAAAACTAGGATGGGATATGGCGGAGAGAGTGTAGTGAGGGGAAAACGAGAGATTACCCTTTTGTCATCTTCCTCTCCTTTTTATTCCCGTGAGTTTTGTCAGCTTTGTTAAACATTATATAGCAAAATGGAAAGTGAGGAGCAGCTTGTGAATAGTCATACTCTGTAATCTTTCTGCCCTTTTTTTACCACACTTAGCATATGTGAAAGAATCTCATTTACTTATCTGTTCCTTACTTGTTCAAGAGTGTATAGCTTGCATCCCCCCACAAGAAGGGAAGCTCCAGGAAGTAGAAACCCTGCATGGATTTGTTGTGTACATTTTAATTTTGTTCTACTACAAAAGACACAAGTTGTGTTGTCCACTACACAAGACACAACAGCTATTGACTCTGTCTGATGATAACTACTTCAGTACTCTTGTACGAAACCTTATTTAACTTTTCATCCTCTTCCTCAGTGCTTCTCTCTTTACTCCCTAGTTTTCAATTCACCAATTCCTCTTACGGCTTAAGCTTCAAATTCTGTTGCTTCAATGGGACCATTTGCCGTAGGCTTTTCTTGTGATCTTACCTCTCCTTGAAAGTGTCTTGATAGTGTATTCCATGAATGGTTTCTGTTTCTATATTACATTCTGTAAGTGAGATCTCTTTTCTGCATTGCCTTGTTCTGTCCACTTCCCTATGATTTCTTTTTCATGCCCATCTTTAATAATTCATGTAGTGTTGCTCTTTTGGTAGAATTGGCTCTGTTTGTATGACAGCTTCCTAAGAAATTCTGAGTTTATATATTTTTGTATTTTCAAACTATTTTATTTGGAATAGAGAGGATTTTTTTTTAAATCCTCCTCACATTTGAATATTGTTTTACTATAGGATGCCCCTCCTGTAGGACTTTGTTTCTTAATATACAGTTTTCTCCAATGTCTTTTTCTTACTTTTCATCGTAAATACAAATATACAAGAACATGGACAAAAGTTGTAGCTGCTGATGTTATTAGACTTTGGATACTGGATACTGTTAGATATATCTTGATAAAAATCATTGCAGATTATCAGCAGATCATATTTTGGAAAACTGGCTTTTTAGGAAAATGACATTTTGTGTTAAACATTCAGAAATGAATATATCTGTTATGTACTTTTGCTACTCCTTAAGCAAGTGAAAGCAGATATTTTTTGTAAACAGACACGAAATTACTTTTACAGATGTGTTTTCCAAATCTTCTGTGTATCACACTGTTTCATGCTCCCTGAATAGTTACATATGAAGGTTCTCTAATCACTCTGACCCACACCCTCTTTAAAAAATGGCTTCTTCTCTGAAAATGTACTATATTCATTATTTAGGTGACTTCCTTAGGCTATTAGTGAAACAAAAAAATCTAGCGTTTTCTTGAACACAAGTAAATTATGTCTTCTATCAAGTAATTGATAAATTTGAATTATGATGTGGTTCCTTCACTCAGAACTCTTAATGCAGAGAGGCAGTTCTATATTTGATAGATTGTCAGTTTTACCATTGATCAAGCAGTATTGAGTCCTACTGTGCACTCATTGCTCTGTTAAGCTCTGGGAGCAAAAATAGAACATTTACACCTTCAACCCCATTCCACAAAAGGACATCTTTCATTCTACCCTGGATGCTTTAGCAGTTATTCTTTATGATTAACAGGTTCTTCATCTTTGACATTAAAATGTCACCTACTTTTCAGGTTATTGCAAAAATTAAAACTAATATATTTAAGGCACCTATGCAATGCCTGCCATAAAGTAGGGCATAAATTACTGCTTTTCTTTTTCTCAATTTAGTTATCTAAAAAAAGAATACTCAAGCTATTATTTTTCCTTGTACATAATGCTGTTACTTTTCCTGACTGAAAATTGGTGGGCAACTGATGAAACCACTCAGGCCTCCTGATGGGAACTATACATGTTGAAACTAGATCAGGAACAACCACCATGGGTAGGAACACATGGAACTCAATTATACTTGATCCCAGCCCTGTTGTCCTGCATGGTTAGCATTGGATGAGAGCTTCACATTGGTATAAGCAGTGTTTCAAAATATGAGCAGGTGACTATGGAATTCAGGAGGTCTAATTGAATCCCAACCCTTAGCTGACCTGTAGAAATCTGAAGCAGCCATTGGTAACTAGGTCACATGCCCTAAAATGCCTAGTTCTGGCTACCTGGACATGTGACAAGTGGATGAGGTTTTCTTCGCATCTTTTTTCAAAACACACTTGTATCTTTTGTGTGTTTCCCTCAACCTAGAATTATGGTTGTTCGATTAAATGAGTCAATATATGGAAAGCATGTTGTAGAACAATGCTTTGCTCATAATAAGTGCTATATCAGTATTTGCTGCTATTACTATTTGTATTATATAAATATACATATAGTCCAAGACATTTTTACATGAACATCATTTCTTGTAAAACAGATTTTTTGAAATCCTGTTTTAGTTTACTTAGTAAATTGACAAAATGGCAACACTGCAGTTCCAAGATGCCTTTCTTTTTTTTTTTTTTTAAGATTTTAATTTTATATTGGGGAATGGGGGAAGAGGAACAGACAAGTTGCTGTCCTTTTGTTCGTCAGTCTAGTTGTGGAGGACGTTGCTTCACTGGCCCAAGTTGGCACCATCATTGCGCTCTTTCCCGGCGAGGCAGATCAGTCGCTGGCTTCTGGACGGCTGCTCACTGCGGCTGCTGGCCGCTCACGCTGGCCGCTGGCTACACACGGTAGCCCATGGCAACCCACTGCCACAGGGGCTGCAGCCTATGCCGTCGCTGTGACTCAGGGCAGCCCAGCTCCAGGTTGAGCTGTTGTTCAGCATCTTAGCTATAGAGGGCAGTGTCACTGGCCCTCATATGTGGGATCCGAACCGGGGCCCTCTGGCGTCCCAAGCCAGCTCTTAACCATCGTGCCATGCCAAGATGACTTTTAATCACATCAATGTATTGTAGTCTTGAGGCCCTGTTCTAAAGAGACCCCTTTCTCAAAGCTTCTGAAAAAAATTGAAAAGGTGATTTTTATGTTGATATGCAACTGTAAATGAAGATAATGACCCTGTTTGGTATGGGAGCTTCCTAATGAATAATTCTAATTTTTAACTTGTTACAAAGGGAACAGGACCAGCTTCCAGTTTCCTGAGAGCCCTATTTCAGAGGGACAATTTCCTCTTTGATTTATAAAATAATATGTCTGTTCTCTTTGTGTGGGGGCCGGGGGGTAGCTAATAGGATATCGGACCACTTTCATATCAATTAAACCTTTGGCAAATGAGAAAATGAAAAGCTCTATTGAATAATAATAAAAAATCTCAGTAGTTAGAGCAGAAGAAAAGGATTACCATTTTTGTGGCAATCTTTTAAGCATTAGCTGACCCAGTGGGGATGAGGCGGTCAGTGCAGCCCCTCAAAGGATAACTGTTGATTGCTCATCAGTTGTTCACATTGATCAAGATTCAGGTTATATGAGTAACGATAGGTCACAAATAATAACTAGTATTTACTGAAGATTTATTCTGTATTCATTGTTCTTAGTACTTTATAAACATTCAATTTCATTATTTCACAAAACAGGAGTATTTTCATATTTTAGATTTCAGATTTGAGAATTTAGGCACCTTGCAAATATAGGATTAATTTTTTAAATATTCATTTAAAATGGCTGGCATAAATTTGATGGCAAAGGTCCTTTACATGTATTACTATTCGTTAGGCTAAATTTGCTACAATTATCAAGCAATTTTGAGTGGTTTTACAGCAAGCTATTTTGAGAAAAGATCAAAGGATTTCTATTGAATTGAACCCACTAACTGCATTAGGACTAAAGGTATGTGTATTGAACAAGGTGCATCTTCTTTTCATTAAATAAGTAAGCACAATCAGTTAAAGGAGTATATCACTTATTAGATCATATTTTTAGAGACTGATTAGAAGACAATTTTGTGCTACATTTAAATTTGGGGTATTTATTATGTGATTATTCAAAAACAAGTTTAATTAGCCAGTAAACAAGCAGTAATGAGTTCTCCATTTTTTGAAATATGTAAAGCATCTCCTGAGCATCAGGCCAGAGAGCTCAGCTAATCCTAGATGCAGGACTGGACAGCTGGAGCTGGGCTACTGATGGGCTAATTGGCTTTCAGTATGTGGCATGCTGGTGGAGAAATCTTTTTCCACATAAAATTATCCAGAAAACTTAAATAAAAAATAAACACTGTAGGGCCGGCCAAGTGGCGTTGATGGTTAAGAACTGGCTTGGGACGCCAGAGGGCCCCGGTTTGGATCCCACATATGAGGGCCAGTGACACTGCCCTCTACAGCTAAGATGCTGAACAACAGCTCAACCTGGAGCTGGGCTGCCGTGAGTCGCCCTCGATGTAGGCTGCAGTGGGTTGCCATGGGCTACCGTGTGTAGCCAGCGGCCAGCGTGAGTGGCCAGCAGTCGCCGTGAGCGGCCGTCCAGAAGCCGGTGACTGATCTGCCTTGCCCGGGAAGAGCGCAGTGATGGTGCCAACTTGGGCCAGTGAAGCAACGTCCTCCACAACTAGACTGAAGAACAAAAGGACAAGCAACTTGTCTGCTCTCCTTCCCCCAATTCCCCAATAAAAATCTTAAATAAATAAAAAAAAGAACACTGTATAGTTCAATACAAGACAATCATTTTAGGCATCGTTTACACTCACTTTCCCCGTTTTTCTGAGAGCAGTAATATCAAAACAAAAATTACATTGGACAAAGTTAAACAGGCAAGGAAGATTTCTTCAAGAACATTGCAAGAGAAAAACGCCAGATCTCAACTCAAGCTCAAAAACCAAAAAAAAAAAAAAAAAAAAAAAACCAACAAAAAACAAAACAACAACAAAAAACAGACAAGAATTTTAAAAGCTGCAGTGGAGGGTTCATAGACCATCTTTGGTTTGCTAAATGGCTTCACCCAAAGTAAAATCTTTCAGTATCTTTCGGACTGGAAGCTCTTTTACAACTTGGAGCAAAGCCCCCTCAAGGTAAGCTCCTACCATCCCACAGAAACCAAGAGAAGGGAGCAATCTTCCTTGAAGGTCTTATTTCAAAGGGACAGCTCCCAGGTCCTTGAGAAAAATAGTCCTGGGATGTTACACTAGCAAGAAGCTTTTAAAAATATTTACATATCAAAGAGGCAGAGAAGAAATCTGGAATTACAAGTTATCTACAGTAAATGCTCAAAAGGCTGGGAGGCCAGGGGCACAGGCGCTTAAAGAAGCCTGTGTGAAGTCTGGTCATGCATGTAAGGAACAGTTCAGGTGAAAGTCTCAGTCAGTGAAGGTGTTTCCACTTCTCCAGGCAACCCATTTGATTCACCAAAATTAGTTCCCACTAGGAGATCAGTAGGAAACAAAATAATACACAAAAGGTGGTTTATGTTTGTTTTCAGAATCAAGCAATTTGTATTGAACGTGAACTATGTTGACCTCGCTGTGATTCTGGAATTTTTTTTTAAGTGTTATAATAGAATGGATGATTGTCACATGTTATAAAAGCCCTTAAAGAGCATTTTGTAAGAATTGTGCTATGCAACGGGGAGTATTAGTTTTGGCCATAACTTTGGAGTTAGAACTAGTTTGAGTTGCAGCCTTTGCTAGGCTTGAGGAAGTTTCTTAGCATTTTTGAGGCTCAATTTCCTAGTCTATAAAATGGGTTGTTACAAGATTGAAAGAAGATGCATGCACAGTGCTTAGCTGAGTGCCTGGCATGCACTAAGGGTATTAAATAATTATGATAAAGCCAGTGATGAGTAGAGGACTTATTACAACTAGCTTTGGTTTTATGCCACCTGTAGAAATGTAATTAACAAAATACCAAGAACACTATTCTACATTGTAGTGAGAGGCCCCTCAGAAGGCATACAGACTTGATCTAAGTGAAAAATGAGCATTGTCCTTTTTGGTAGAGAATGTGCTCTAATAAAATGTCTTAACTCACTTATGTTTGGCTGCTTATAATAATTACTTAGCAAGTAAGTGAGTTTGCTAGGTAGGATTAAACATCTACTTATTATAAAAGTACACGGCTACTAATCCACAACCTTCCTAATAGGTGACAGTAAAATCTGTTCAGTAGTGAGTGGGTTCATGATAAAATATAAGGCAGTCTACATGTATTTAGCCTTAAACTATTAATGAATAACAATTCACATTATAAGCCTTAATTAGAAAATGCAAAACTACTATAAGAGCCTTTCTACAGTGTGAGATGTCCTACTGAGCTTTGTAAGGAGACAATGAGAAATACTGTCATGATTTAAAATATTAACCAAAATTAAAGGAAGAAATGTGGTATGTAGGTTTAGAAAAATATACGGCAATTCTCTCTCATGTAAACATGAAATCCAGGAAGAATGAAATCGTGGTTTCTCATAATTTGTCTCAAATACCTGCTCTGATAATGAAATTGGTTTCCTGTGGAGTTTTCTTGGTATTTTATTAATTACAATTCTTCCGATGATACGTGAGGCAACCTGGCATATTATGAATACCACACCACAGGGAAAGTTGCCTCCAAGAGCCAATGTTTTCTTTGTTGGTTCATGTGCTCCAAGGAGCAGCAAATGCTACATTAGGTTTTAGTCTACATGTCTCATCTCATGTTATCTGACTTGCTGATTGAATCACCCTCATCAAGAAAACTGGAACTGGTAAAAAAATAGGAAAGGCAAGAATACACTGGACTTCAGGTAAAGATGGTAGAGCAGGTAAATGCTGTAGTTGCCTCCTCCCATGATTACATCAAAATTATAGAACAACCATCATTGAGAAACACCATTGAAGTCCACAACAGAGTCCTGTAACTATGAAGAAAAAGCTACAATGAGAACTGGTAGGAAGGACGGACATGTGGAAAGGGCAGGTCCCACACCTAGAGTGTGGCAATTAAGTATCGGGAGAGATATCCTGCTGCAGAGGTTCCCCTGAGGAATAAGGGAGGTCTCAGGCCCACACTGGGCTCCCCAACCAGGGCACAAGTACCAGGAAAGGAGTTCCCATACCATCTGGTTGTAAAAACCAGAACAAGCAGCAACCAACTGCAGATCGCTTTCTAGCTCCCACCAGGTGGGAGCCAAACACAAACAGCAGCTTACCTTGCTCTGCACCAGACCCCCTCCTAGGAGGCTCCAGAGCCAACAACCTGGTGGCCAGCTTCACACACCAGAATACCATCCAACCATCTCAACAAATGACATGCTCAAAGGGCAGAATCAGGTGGCCCAAGAACCTCATTAAAGTGACTCCTACTTTGTGGGGTGAGCCCCTGAACAACAGCTTATCTACTGTTGTCTCAGCCAGTCAGCCTGAGGGTCAATCCCACACACTTATGTGCCAACAGCAATCAAAGCTCAATTACAATAGGAGGGCCCACTCAGCAGACAATCCTGGAGCACCCAGCTTAGGTGACCAGGAAGATTGTGCCAGTGGGCCTCAAACAACACCTATTACATAAGGCCACTGTGCCAAGACTGGGAGATGTAGCAGATCTACCCATTACATAGAAACAAACATAGGGAGTCAGCCAAAAGGGAGACACAAATAAACATGTTCCAAATGAAAGAACAGGAAAAAACTCCAGAAAAAGAACTAAAAATGGAAACAAGCAATCTACCAGATACAGTGTTCTAAATACTGCTTATAAAGTTGCTCAATGAACTTAGGGAAAGAATAGATGGGCTCAGTGAGAACCTCAGTAAAGAGATAGAAACAATAAAATATAATAAAAAAGAACCAGCCAGAAATGAAGACTACATTAGAGACAATAAACAGCAGATTCAATGAAGCAAAGGATCATTACATGACAGGGAGTAGAAAACATCCAATTGGAACATCAAAAATAAAAAAATAATTTAAACAGTAAGGATAGTTCAAGAGCCTTCTGGGACAAGTTCAAGTATACCAGCACTCACACCACAGGTTTTCAATCTCAATTTCTCTCTCTCTCTTTCTTATCTATCTCTATCTCCCCCTCTCCTTCTGGTTTGAAGAAATAATGACTGAAAACTTCGCTAGTCTGGCAAAGGAAATAAACATACAACTCCAGGAAGCACAGGGTCCCAAATAAGATGACCCCAAAGAGGCCCACACAAAGACACATCATAATTAAAATGACTGATAAAGGTTAATGACAAAGTGAAAATCTTAAAAGCAAGACATATGAAGTTATTTATGTACCAGCGAGCTCCCATAAGACTGTCAGATGATTTCTCAACAGAAACTATGCAGGCCAGAAAGGATTGGCACAAAATATTCAAAGTGATGAAAATAAAAAACCTACAACCAGTATTACTCTACCCAGAAAAGCTATTGTTTAGGTTAAAGTGCTTCCCAGACAAGAAAATCCTAAAGGAGTTCATCACCACTAAACTAGTACTACAAGAAATTTAAGTAGAAATGTTTAAAAGAAGGAGAAAATATGGGGGGGGGGGAATCTCACTAATAAAGGCAAACAGTTAAACAAGTGGATCAACGAACTATTAAGCTAGTATAAGGTTAAAATGCAAAAGTAGGAAGATTATGTGAAATTACAACAACAAAAAATACACACAAAGAAGTAAAAAATAATGACAAAACATAAACATGGAGGGGGTGAGTAAAAATTAGTGATTTTAGAATGTGTTCAAAATTAAGCAACTATCAACTTAAAATAGACTGCTTTAAATTTTGAAGGATATAAAGGGAGAAATTGACAGTAACACCATAATAGTAGGGGACATTACCACCCATTGACATCAATGGATAGATCATCTAGACCAGTGCTTCTCAACCTTCCTAATGCCGCAACCCCTTAATACAGTTCTTCATGTTGTGGTGACCCCCAACCATAAAATTATTTTCATTGCTACTCTATAACTGTAATTTTGCTACTGTTATGAATCATGATGTAAATATATTTTTGTTTTCCGATGGTCTTAGGCAACCCCTGTGAAAGGATCGTTCAACCCCCAAAGGGGTCGCAACCACAGGTTGAGAACCGATGATCTAGACAGAAAAACGAGGGGATGGTGGCCTTATGTGATACATTAAATAAAATGGACTTAATTGATATTTTTAGAGCATTTCACCCAAAAGCAGTAGAATATGCATCCTTTTCAAGTGCACATGGAACATTTTCCAAGATTGATCACAAAACAAGTCTGAGTAACTTTAAGAGGATAGAAATCAGCATCTTCTCCAATCATAATGGTAGGAAACTAGAAATCAATTATAAGAGGAAAACTGAAAAATACAAATACTTGGAGGACAGATAACATGCTACTAAACGATGAATACCTTAACAATGAGATCAAGGAAGAAATCAAAAGATACCTTGAGACAAATGAAAATGAAAACATAATGACACAAAATCTATGGACACAGCCAAAGCAGTTTTAAGAGGGACAATTTATAGAGATACAGGCATACTTAAAAACAAGAAAAATCTCAAATAAACAATCTAACCTTACATCTAAAGGAACTAGAAAAAGAACAAACAAAAATCAGAGTGAGTAATGAAGGAAGGAAACAATAAAGATCACAGCCGAAAAAAATGAAATAGTATCTAAAAAAACAATGGAAAAGATAAAACCAAGAGATGGTTCTCTGAAAAGATAAACAAAATAGGTAAACCTTTAGCCAGACTCATCAAGAAAAAAGAGGGCCCAAGTAAATAAAATCAGAAATAAAAGAGTAGAACTGACAACTGACATCACAGAAATACAAAGGATTAGAAGGAAATACTAAGAACAATTATATGCCAACAAATTGGACAACCTGGAAGAAATGGATAAATTCCTAGAACCATACAGTCTTTTAAGTCTGAATGAGGAGGAAATAGAAAATCTGAACAAATCTATAACTATTATTAACAATATCAATTAGTAATCAAAAACTCTCAACAAACAAAAGCCCTAGTCTAGACAGCTTCATAGTGAATTTTACCAAACATTCAAAGAATAATTAATACCTAGCCTTCTCACACAATTCCAAATTTTGAAGAGAAAGGAATGCTTCCAAACTTATTCTAGGAGGCCAGCATTACCCTAATACCAAAAACAAAGACAATACAAAGAAAGAAAATTATACGCCAATATCCCTAGTGAACATATATGCAAAAATCCTCAACAAAATAATAGCAAACCAAGTTCAGCAATACATTAAAAAGATCATACACCATGATCAGGAGAGACTTTTTCCAAGGATGGTTCAATATCCACAAATCAATTAGTGTGATGCATCACATAGCAAAATGAATAAACACAATCATATCAATAGATGAAGAGAAAACATTTGAAAAAATCCAACCTCCATTTATAATAAAAACTCTCAGCAAAGTGGGGAGAAAGGAAACATACCTCAACATAGTAAAGGCCATATATGACAAACCCATAAATAACATCATACACAATGGTGAAAAGCTGAAAGCTTTTCAAGGCTGTAGTAATCAAAGCAGCACAGTACTGGCACAAAAACAGACACATAGATTAATGGAACAGAACAGAGAGCCCAGAAATAAACCCATGTCTATATATGTTCAATTAATCTATGACAAAAGACACATGAATATACAATGGGATAAAGACAGTCTAGTCTCTTCAATAAATTATGTTGGGAATACTGGACAGACAGATGTAAAAGAATGAAATGAAACAGGATCACTTTCTTACACCACTATAAAAATAAACTCAAAGTACATTAAAGACTGAAAAATACAACCTGAAACCATAAAACTCCTAGAAGATAACATCATTCTTAATGATTTATTATTTTTTTTTGATATATCTCCTTTGGTAAGGGATACAAAATAAAAAATGGGACTACATCAAACTAAAAACTTTTTTCACAGTCAAGGAAACCATCAATAAAACAAACAGACAACATACTGAATGGGAGAAAATATCCACAAGGGATTAATATCCAAAATATTTAAGGAACTACTACAATTGAACACGCCCCCCCCCAAAAAAATACTAACAATCCAATTTAAAAATGGGCAGAGGAGCTGAATAAATATTTCTCAAAAGAGGACATACAGATGGCTAACAGACATATGAAAAGATGCTCAGCAACACTAATTGTCAGTAAAAAGCAAATTAAAAGCACAATAAGATATCACTTCACACCTGTCAGAATGGCTATCATAAAAAACCAACAAGTGCTGACGATGCGGAGAAAAGGGAACCCACATCATGCACTGTTGGCAAAACTAAATTAGTGCAGCCACCATGGAAAATAGTGTGGAGGTTTCTCAAAAAATTAAAACTAGAACTACCTTTTGACCCAGCAATTACACTTCTGGGTATTTATCCAAAGAAATTCAAAACACTAATTCAAAAAGATGTATGAGATCAGACAATTAAGTTTGCGAACTCATCCTAGAAAAAGTGCTACATACCTCACTGCTGAATATCACTACGGTCACCTTCAAAGTACTCCCCTTGGGAAGCTATGCACTGATGCCAGGGCCTAGTCCACCCTTCCAAGCAATTTTGGAACTCTTTCTGGAATGGCCATCAGAGCTGTCGGCATATTACCCTTGATGCCCTGAGTGTCATCAAAATGTCTTCCTTTCAATATTTCCTTTATCTTTGGTTAAAGAAAAAAGTCATTGGGGGCCAGATCAGGTGAGTAGGGAGGGTGTTCCAATACAGTTATTTGTTTACTGGCTAAAAACTCCCTCACAGTGCCATGTGAGCTGGTGCATTGTCGTGATGCAAGAGCCATGAATTGTTGGAGAAACGTTCAGGTCGTTTTCATCTAATTTTTTCACACAGCCTTTTCAGCACTTTCGAATAGCAAACTTGGTTAACTGTCCAATTGGTACACATTTATAATGAATAATCCCTCTGATATCATAAAAACGGTTAGCAACATCCTTGCAACAAGTTTGTGAACTAAATTTCAGACCTCGTATACACCCCTATGTTCATTGCAGCATTATTTACACTAGCAAAAACATAGAAGAAACCTAAGTGTCCCTTGATAGACAAATAGAGAAAGAAGCAGTGTGTGTGTGTGTGTACATATATACATATGTACACACACACACACACAATGGAATAATACTTGTCCACTAAAAAAGAATGAAATCTTGCCATTTGCAGCAACATGGATGGACCTAGAGGATATAATGCTAAGTGAAATAAGTCAGAGAAATACAAACACCATATGATTTCATATGTGGAATCTACAAAACAAAATAAATGAGCAAACAAAACAGAAACAAACTTATAGACACAGAGAACAAACTGATGTTTGCCAGATGGGAGTGATGTTGCTAGGATGGATGCAAAAGGTGAATGGATTAAGAAATACAAATTGCCAGTTATAAAAACAGCCATGAGGATCTAAAGTACAGCATAAGGAATATAGTTAATAATATTGTAATAAATACATATGGTGTCAGATGGGTCAGGATGATCACTTCATGAGTTATATAAATCTCTAATCATTATGTTGTATACCTGAAAATAATATAATATTGTACGTCAACTGTAATTGAAAAAACAAATGAATAAATAAAAACCCTAAAAAAAAGAAGATTAATTTGTCAGGTTAAGAAAGAATGTATTAAAGATGCCAGTATAGCCAGAGACCATAAATAAAATTTAAAAAAAAAGCCTCGTAGAAACAGAAGTACAATGTCGCCACATCTATGAGCATATTAAAATTTTACATTTCATCGTGCATACCTTGGAAGTTGGTGTCTGAGTTCATATCCTAATCCACTTGCTGTGTTATCAGAAGCAAAGTACTAAACCTCTGTGAACTTGATTTTGTGCATCTGCAAAATGGTATGAATAATGTCAAGCACTCATGATATTGTTGTACTAATGAAAAAGACATTGCCTGTAGAGCCCTTAGCACTGAGAGAGTCTGCCACATAGAAACTTTGATAATATAAATTTTCATAAGCAGTTCTAGGAAATTAATTGAGTAAACCATATCACAAACAAAAATAAACCTGTATCTCAGGCAAGAAGGGAAAAGGTTAGTTATTGGCACTTTAACACCTAGAAAGCTTTAAAAAACATTTCTGAATTCTATCAGCATAAAACTTTTCTCAGGACCCACTATGAAACTAGTAAGACAAGAGCAGTGTTTCAGTTGGAAAAAATTTAGGCTGCCAGGATGGGAGGAGGGCACATATCATCTGCTATTCTTATTTTTGGAGGGGGAAAAAAATTGCAGGTCTCTGCCCCACAGAGCTTCTGAGAGAAAGTGATTAGCTTTTCTGCCTGTTCTTATAATCTATTTGCTCTTCCTCCTAAGACATTCAGGAACCTTCTGGGCCACAAGAGTTAACAGGGCTTATCCACCACACACCCTCGCCCCGTGACAGATGGCTTGTCTTCCATATTTCTCAATTCTAGGCTTGACATGCTCCCATCTACTGGGCTCAGTGGGGAAGCTGTCTAATCTTTCACCTCAGCTATTGCACTTTCACCAAAAAGAATGTGATCTTTTCCCAACAAAAGAAAATTGAGACAGCAATTGCTTCCTGACAGGAATATAAAAATGATCACCCAGAGTAAGTACACCCAGTTTTAAAATCAGGAAAACTGATTTTTCCTGGATGCTGCCTCATTACCCAGAGTGACCTGGACTTATACAGCTGCTCTGAGGGAACCTGGTTGAGGAACATTGCACACAGGACCCAACATACAACTCTGCCATTTCATTTAGATACACCACGGAATTCCAGAACAGGTAAGAAAGGAGGAAAAAGAATTGACCTACCAATTAAAAAAAAAAATCCTAAAGCCTAATCAAGGGTCACTATTTCCAAGATAATAAGCCTTGATATCAGTTATCACCAAAGATTGGTTTTAGGTGACTGATTTTAAGATACCTAAAAGCATATACCATCGTAATAAAATTTTGAAAAAGGAAGACATTTAATTCACTTCAACCATAGGAACCAGAGAGCACTGATCCATAAAGACAGAATGTTTTGCAGATAAACTGAAACAAGCTCCATGTGCAACATGACAGTTAATGGTCTGAACACTCTCAGCAGTGTGAGTGGTCATTTGCCACCTGAATTCACAGGACATCCATTCATGGAAGGGAAGTCCCTGACTATAGTGACTCCTGCGGAGCTAATGTCCTTGACAGTCACTGTGAGACTGACTGAGCCATATTGTAGAAATGTCTACTTGTTGGGACAGCTGCTTATTCAATACCTTTTGTGTGGAAGACACAAAACACCCTCAGACCATCAGTGTCTTTGCATAGCACTTTATCCTTCTCAGAGCCCTTCCACCTGCTCTTATCCTCACAATGATCCTGAGGGCTTAATAACGTATCACTATTATGTTTCTGATGGAAAAAATGTTAGCAGGAGACAATGAATTGCCAAGGGTCACTCACCAGATTAGGTGAAGCGCCTGGACTACAAGCTGATGTCCGATATGCTTTTTACCACTTTGCGTTGTTTTCCTACGATTCTGTGGGAATGCAAACTCCTCTTCCTACTGGAATGGGTGGATAGGTGGCAGGAGGTGCAGTGATTCCAGCAGTGGCTAGAAGGGATAGAATCAGACAGCTGTTTAGTAAAGAGGCCTAATGTATTCAGTTCTGCAAGAAAGGATAAAATTGGGAATACTAATAAATTGTCCTGGGCCGGCCAAGTGGCTCAGTTGGTTAAGAGCTCGCTCAAGAGTTTGAGCTCTGAGCAACAGCGGTTAGAGTCCAGCCTGAGCTGAGCAGCCGCTGAGCTGCCAACAGGTAGCAGGATGGCTCAGCTAAAAAACACATGCTTTATAAATTGTCCTGCAGACATAAATGCAGACACATTGAATGCATGCAACTGTAATGGATGTACCTGAGTTTGAATTTTGGCTATGCCACTTCTGAAGCCTAAATAACATAACTTCTTTGAGATTCAGTTTTCTTTTCTATAAAGTAGTGTTAACACCTACATCACAGAATTGTTTTGGGGAATGAATTAGATAATTTGTGTAAAGTACACAGCACAGAGCCTACCATATAATAATAATTCTAGAAAGGTAACAGTTGTTAACTAAATAAAATAAGAAAAGAAATTTAAGCCTTACAGTAAGTCAAAAGTTGTAAAAGCCATGTTGAACATCAGTCGACAATGAAATCATGTGAAATATATCTACTCAGGGTAAATTCATGCACTATTTGAGAGGAAGTTAAGAACGAGGGTTTTGATCATTCAACATATTTAAGTAAGTTAACCCCGAAGTATTATGAAATATTTCCTGGAGCTCTTCAAAAGTCTGACTTTACCTATAAATTATGAGGAGAAAAAAGGTGACTGTAGCTACTTCTGTCAGAGAATTGCAAGGAGTGCTGCAATATTCACATGCAACATACATGTGTGCACACACACGTACACAAGCACACATGCACACGTGCACACACACACACACACACACACACACACTCATTACTCTAGCTATAATAATGGTGGTGTGACTATAAACCAGTTTCCCCCAAAATTCCTGTTTCCAGATTTGAGGATACTTTGCAATTAATCCCCTTGTTTTGTATAAAGATTGCTTGTTAAACCTTTTATATGTAAAAATGTGAAATGCATCTGAAAAAAGGTGGGACCTGGGTGTATGTATTTTGGGGTATTTTAGTCAATGAGTTGCCAGAAAAAGAAGCTATTTTGCTATGGAAGAGTTTAAGTAGAAATGAGTAATGGAGAGTGTCATCTACATTCAAAATATAGCTCTCCTCGCATTTTCTGAAATGTAATACATTTTGATGAAAAACTGACTCTCCAGGCTCCTTAGCTTTGAAACGGATTTTCTCAATTATTGCCTATATGGCTTTTCTTCTGCTTGACAATTATGGAAAGTTTGACTTGACTGATAAGGCCCTTTTCAACTTTCTCACTCTGATAGCAACAGGAATGAAAAGTACCCTAGAAACTTCTGCAACTACTCTGCTGAATGTGAGAAAAGAGTTCCAAGTTAGCTGTCAGCTATTTGTAGTGCTGTGGGTATCAGATGATGTTGATGTAAATAAGGCATCTGAATGTATCAAACTGAAGACTGCTAACTTAGTGATTTTAAATAACTCAGGGACTTACTCATTGGAATTAAGCACATATTACTTGGAGGATTAGGGAGAATAAATGCAGATATGATACTTGCATTTATACACATTGATACCAATTCTCACAGGAGAAGTGATTTCTGGTTTAACTAAATAAATTTATATTATTTTACTGAAGCTATTATATGGGTGGGAGTCAAGGAAGTATTAAGGTAAAAATATTTTATAGGAAGTATGCAATGCTGCCAGTGTTTTGCCCACTTATTACCTTGACTCAAAACTCTGAAATCAAAGGTCTCTCACACTTACTTAATGGTTTCATGCACCCCAGTCTACACCTGAAAATTTACAAACTTACAAAAATCTCTTCCTCTAATCAGTCAGAAAACATGCAGCTAGTGTGTTCAATCTCCATTAGATGATGAAAGGTGAGGGAAATGGTAGAAAAAGAACTATAGTCACAGGATACTATCAAAGATTAGCAACCTAGTCTAGAAGAGAAGAAACAACCCAACAGAAATAAAACTTAAGTCTTCTTGATTCTGTTCTTGCCAGCTCCAGGCCATTCTAGCTCATGTCTTCCTTCTTGAGAAATCTTCATTGGCTTCCCAGGGTTTCCTATAGGCCTGGATTATTCTCCTCCATTAAGTCTCATCCCAAATACCTTCTACTCACAGAGCCCTTTACTGATGACCATTTCTAAAGCCTCCCCCTTCATTATTATCTCTCTGAGTACCCACTTTTTATGCCTTCTTGTGTTACTGAATTTTTTTTTAATTTAAAATTGCCTTTTTAAATTTTCTTATATTTTCTGTTTTATTTCCAATATACTGTAAGTTTTAAGCGACTACAACCCATGGCTGTCTTGGGTACCTTGATACCCTCAACATCTTATATGGTACCTGGTAAATCATTGTGACTCAGCAAATATCTGTTGAAAATTTTTAATTTTTTCTACCTTTTTTCCCCCTCTTTTCCCATGTGCATTAACCAATGGTAACAACATAGCATGACTCTTAAGTAGACCTTTTGTATTCCTATTAGACATATATAAATACAAAGTTGTTTTCTTTTCTCACCTTATAAAAAGAGAAGCATGTTATATGAATTAAACTTCTTCTCTTTTCCTGATATATTATGGACACCTTTCAGGTCAACAGACTGAATGCTAAATACTATTTTTAATTCTTTTAAAATTACAGACAATGGGTGTGCCATAATTTATTCAACCATAGCCTTGTTACCAAACTTCTGTTACCCTGTTTCTTTTTTCACAAACACTATAACGAACACCCTGAGTATTTATAATACCACCATTATACCATACTACTATTTCTTTCTCCTTTATTTCTTCAAACTTGTTTGTTAAATCTCCTTTTTTTATTTTGACTTCTGTTCTAATGAAATTGAGCATCTTGTCCTACATTTAATCATCCATTTGAATCTTCTGTCCTCCACTTGCCTCTGTGTATTTTTGTCCATTCTTCTAAATCGGTTGTCTTTTTTTTTTGTATCAACTGATACATACTTTTTGTATCTTAGAGATATTAACTCTTGATCTGTCATATGTACTGCAAATATTTCTCCTCTTTCTCCTTTGCATATCCACTTTGCTAGTGATATCTTTTTTTTTTTCCACATACAGTTATTATTTATGGAGTCAAATATGCTGACCTCATCCTGTATAAACTTCATTGCAATGGCCTATGATTTTTGTGTTAAATTTCATGTTTACATTCAAATATTTTTCTCTCCCACAAAACTCACTCTGCTGTAGCTACTTTGGCTTTTGTTTATTTTCTGAAAAGCAAACTTTTTCCTTCCTTGAGGTGATTTCACATATTATTCCTTTTAGAAGACTGCTCTGACATTTTTCACTTGACTAGTCTCCACTCATTTTCCATGTCTCAGTATAAATGTGGCAAACTCAGAAAGGTCTTTCTGACTCCCCAACCTAAAGCAGAAACTTCCATCCTACCCATGCATGGACCCACCATTTTCCTTCATTACATGTTTTGCAGCCACTGCCTTATATTTAAATGTGTGATTCTTTGTTGTATGTCTCTTTTCCTCATTGTAGTTCAAGGCTGTGAAGGCAGAGGTCAAGTGTGTGTGGTTATCTACTTCACTCCCAGGACCTAGTACATACAGAGACTGGAATATAACTATTGCTCTCTATATATTTGTTAACAGTAGGAGTGAATATTCTTAGAGAAAACTTCATAAAAGGGAATTTAAGCTCTGTCTTGAGGAATAACTAGTGTTCAGCCAGGCAGGGGGGAAAAGGTCGTAGGAGCCAGGCATGAAGGTAGACCTTTTAGGGGTATATGGCGGGGGCAGGGGCTGGGGGACAGTGATACAATTATTACTGCACCTTCCTTTGAGAAAAAAATGGAAGACAAATGTGAGTAGGTAGCCATGGGCAGACTGTGAAGGACCATCAGAATAGTAGCCATGTTGGCACTTGAGTAAATACCATGACACTTTCAAGGGTTCTAATACAACTTCATGGACACAATGGCCAAGTAAAGTTTATGAAGCCTGCAGATGACTAAGCTGGAGACACACAGTTTACAAAGTATAGAGCAATTAAAGAACAGGCTTCTCTAAATTCCATGAAGCTATGGCTCCCCTCAGCGATGAGAGAGATATGTGTGTTTCTCTATTAGATTCAGCATGTCCCAACTCACCCACGGTGTGAGTGTTCATTGTCTTTTCTGTTTCATGTGGTGCCATTTGAGGTAGTAGCCTGTCCTAGTTGGTGCTCTCTGTCCTCCAGGTACACGATGAGTTTTCCTGGGTCTAGCATCCCTCCCCACGCAATACCTCGATTTCTGGTGAAGATAACGATCTGCTCAATCCCACAGTGGTGGCCCCTGCACTTTCCTTCAGAAATGTGCCGTGGTGTCTCTGAAAGTCGTAGTAGTAGAGAAAAACGTTAGACCCAGCACCATGTGGCTAGTGAAGGCTTATTGATTTCCAAGTTCTTTCTGAATCCAATTCACTGGAAGGACTAAGATGTGTCAAACATGACCTCTCTCAAGCCTTTTGTCTGACCTGTGGGAGCCAACTTGAGAATGTGCAGGGCATGGGTGGAGTTAGAGGGAAGGGAGGGATTTGAAACATCTGGCATTCATCATTTCTCTGAAAAACCACACTGTGAGTCAAAATTAGTGGATGCCATATAAATCATTGCTTACCTTCTTTCTTGTAATTGTGGCATTTAAACATGGACTCTTGTAAGTGGTTACATCATAGTTTCTTCTGACCCACATTGTACTGAAGCACTAAAATGAAAAAAGATAATAAATTTTTTTTGGAGATGGAGGGAAAAAATGTGCTAATCTCAATTCACAAACACCCCAGGAGCCTACAATTCCAATTTTCTTTTCACAGTATTAATAAAACTGGGTACTGGAAAAGTCAAATATTTCCCCATAAACCTGAAACCATGTTCAAGGCTATCCTGGAATTATAATAACTTCCACCGCTATTAAACCACAGTACAGAACTCTGGTCTAATGAAATCATTTTAGGCAGCTCCTTTTCCTAGGTGGGGTGGAGACAAATTTAAAATTGAGTACTTTTAATTTAATCTACGATAAAACCAGAAAGACTGATCAAAGACTCTAAGTGAGGAAAAAATACAATACATGCATCTTCATAGGTTTTAAAAACAATTATTGTAAGACAGGGTATCTAACAATTCCAGGCAGCAGAAACATATATATATATAGATAGACAGATAGATAGATAGATAGATATAGATATAGATATAGATATATAGATATATAGATATAGACAGATATATAGATTTGGATAGATAGATATACATATATAGATATATAGATAGGTAACTATATCTATATATATCTTACATTATGGAGTTTTATGATCTTTTATATATATCCCTCCTGATCTGAAATATATAGCTGATATTCCATTTTTTTATATTGGTGTGTTGTATTCATTATTTCTTAAGATTAGCAATCTCTTACAATTGTTTTTCCTTAAAACTTAAAAGCTGGGTTTTCATTGTCATCGGTATATAGTAAAACTCTTGCTTCATCCTTGATGTGACAGTCGTGGTTGATGACATCCCTATACACTAATAGTCTGTATTGAAATAAAACCAGCAATAAAAATTCCCTGGAAACTACAGTCTCACCCTACAAAGCTACCTTTGGAAGCAACATAAATATAATAAGATTACAGTGAAAGAACAGCTCATCCAAGGATACAAGATAGTTTCATAAAAATGACAATTTGAGTGATAAAAAGAGCCTCTGATGTCATGGTTATTGCCTTGGTGAACTCATCAATGGAAACATAAGGTACCACCATCATCCACCAAACCCTCATTATATGCGACAAAAATTAGGACTTTAAGCATTATTTCTTGCTCAGTGTGGCAAAAAAGTAAATCAAGAGCAATTTTATTTTTTAATAACAATATTTGATTTCTGTGTTTCTGATCTCAGAAAGAATAACCAAAGGATGCCAAACCCTTTCCATGACAAAGTAAAACCTCTTTGGAAAAATTCATAAATGCTAAAAAATTTACCTTTCAAAATGCATAGCAATCCAGAAGTTCAGTTGTGAATCATTGTGCTAAGTAAATATTGGCTTTATACTCCCGCTTTGCATATACTAAGGTTATGACGAGGTACAATCAAACAGTAGCAAAACGATAAATACAGGCTCCAGTGCAAAGCAAAATGACTAACTGTGCTCCACAGATCCGCATTTGCATTTTTAATTGCTAATAAGATAATTCTCTTGATAAAACATATATTTACTCTGTAAACAACTTTAGGAAGTTAAATTTTAAAGTACAGCATGACAATATAAAACACAAAGACAGCGCTGGTGAAACAGTCCCATGTAGACCTTTTTTCCAGTAAGGACTACTTTATATCATCCTTTGAAATTAGGAACTTGGCAATAAGTGTTGTCACCCATTGAACACCTTGCTGAATAATGCACCTACCACAAGAGGCAGTGAGTCCTGACCTCTGCTGGCCTGACCTTCATTTACCTAAAGGTAGGCAGGGCCACTGTGCTCTCTGAGGGCCACCTTCAAGGATAAGTCATGAGCTTGGAGAGGGCCACATGGCAGAGTTAGAGAGGGGGACGATGTAGGAAGAAGAACACAGAGGAGCATAGGGTTGATGACAGAGGGCCAGAGGAGCTGGTGAGGAATGATCCCCACGACAAATAGTTCTCTGTACTCCAGCCATTAGGTGTCTCTTAACTGGACCTGCATTAGTTCCTATTTGGAGAAAGGATGTTCTTTCACTGATACAGTGCCAAGGACTGTCAACAAGAAAGAAAGAACATACATCAGGACAACTTCTTTTCCTGTCATGGTAGTTTAAAATAACTCTCTCAACAAATTGAAGGATAAGTTAAAATTTTAAATATTTCACTTTTTAATTTTGTATGCAAAGCAACAAATGCATTTGTTCTTCTTTTCATGTGACAAGGTACAGGATATGTCTTTTGTACTTACTGTGCATTTTCCACAATGGATTATTATCTGATATGAATAAGGTGACTTTGAGGTATAATGTGGAAACATGTTCATAATTATCCTAACGCTGGAAAGGCTATGCCTACCTAAGTCATCACAATATTAGAGAATGAAAAACAAGAAAATTCATAGAGCTAGCCCATAGGATTCTTGATAAATCTGGGCCAAAGCAGACCATGTGAAAGAATAGAGATAGTCAGACCTTGTCAAATATGTGAGAGAGCGAGAGAGAGAGAATTAAAAATCAATTTTCACCTGTCCTTTAAGATAACACGATCCATACATGAGTCCCAGGAATATTTCCATAGCCACTTGGCTGAAAAGTGGCTTTTTATGAAAGAGGTTAAAACCCTTGTGATCTCTTTGGCCTTGCCAGTATAATCAATAGCTCCTGAATCACTTGGGCAAAAATGCCAGCAAACATCAAAAGCCTTTGTATCGCCACTGAGGTGTTCATACGTGCTTTCCCCACATGTAGCAGTAGGAGCAGTCGCACTCCATTCTAGCTGACGCTGAGGGGTAACGTGATGCCGAGCATCCTTCAGTAAAATGGAAACAGTCAGAATTACGTGGTGAAACTTTGATAAGGAAAATAATCTATTGTTGTAGTGTTCACATAAATTGTGTGTAATTCACAATGATTTTTTACTATGTGAATTAAATAATTGAAATAGAAGATATAAATTGAAGTAAATGCTTAGGATAGTCCATCTACTTGTGCGTGTGTGTGTGTGTGTGTCCCAGCCTCAAATCCAAACGCGCATCCACCACCAAAGCTAAATATTTACTTGTTTCCAGTCACAACTAGTAATACTCAAATGCCTTGGCTTATTCAAGGCCTATCATCAGTCCTGGTGAAGCCTTCCATTGACCTGGGCTCTTTGTGCCTCTGGGCCCAAGGTCATGAATTGGCTACATTGTGTTATTCTTACCTACAAATCCGTGAACTTTTGAACATTCAAGGATTTACTGCTAATCTGTATGTATTCTGTTCTTTTAGCTCCCCTCCTTTATTATCTTTTACCTGTTTTTTTTAAGTATTCTCATCACATATTGGGACAAAGAAAGGGTAATGGAGTGCAAGTAAATTGTAGTTCACGTATTCATTATTTAGCACTGCTGAGAAAAAAAACGCGCAATTATTTTAATTATTTAAAATGCCTGATTTAGTTTATTATGGAGTGTAAATAAAGGGAATGCAAAATTCTCAAATCCATGAAATACATGAATTGGTTATGGATTTCTCTGATTAAATTCCTTTTTTCACATTGTCATAAACGAATAAGAGTTAACTATTTTTTATATAAAATTTTAGCCAAATTATATAAGAAAGCATTTAGCTTTTTTAGCTACTTATATAGCCTCTACATTTAAATTAATATAAAATTTCCTCAGATTTTCAGGTTTCATCAAAATGGACCATCAATGACAATCAACAAGTGAAGCCACATTTATAGTTCATGAATATATTTAAATTTCTCTAGCCTTTTATTGCACATCTGGGAGAGAGGTCCTATTAACACTTTTGTGTATAAATAATTCTGATCTTAGCACAAAAGAAAAATATCACTTAGCCTTCCTAAACATAAACACAAAAAAATTAAATAATAAATTAGATATAGAAGCAACTGAATATTCCAAACAGAAATATAATAATACCTATCGTGGTTATTAATTTTTTTAATGTGAATCAGGGAAAAAAAGGACAAAATGTTTCTTCATTGGGTTTTAGTGGGAGGGTTTTTGTTGGGTTTTTGTTTTTGTTTTTAAAAAAACATATTTAGAACCTTTATTTACATATGGGTTACAGAGATATTTTTAGACCTGCATGTGACGTAAGCAACATTTTGGCTGGACTTGCCAAAAAAGACAAGTATTTTCCTTAAGCAGGAAGTGTTTATCAAATGCCTCTATGGAAAAATTGAAACATTTGAGGTTTTGAGTTTGGTTTTTGCATTCTTATTCTGGTTTTAACATCAAATCGTTGTCGGTGTGTTACTTATACCATTGTTGTAAAAACATAATCAGAAATATTTGAGCAAATAAAATTAAGATTAAATTCTTGGATAAGATAGTTCATTTATAATACCAATTCCTAACTGAGAAAAAAGGCACATATATATTCTTAATATAGAATAATTTAACCCTGCATTCCATTAAAACTCTCAAGCCGGAACATGAGCTATACAAATAGAATTTTATCTCCATTCTCCCCATTCTTTTCTGACAGACAAAGTGAGATAATTATGAAAATGTGTTTCAAATGAAAGCATTCCATTATGTGTGGAGGGTGGGGGGCGAGATTTAGGTAACATTCAAACAAAATCCCTTTTCAGCTCTTGGGACACCATGGTAAAAGAATACTTCTCAAAATGAGCACGTAGAAAGTTGTCATTTAGTGCAAGTTAGCAGCTGAGTTAATTGGCAGACTTTAGCCAAGATGACTGTATTTGCAAGAGAAAGTGCTGCCTTTGGTTTGTCAGGTAGTAACAGAGTTTCCTCAGTAGTTTCTATTCTTCTTGAGAGGAAATTAATTTCCTGCAATCAAATGCTGTGGATTATAGTCTTTTTCTCCTACCCTGGCCACAGAAGCAACGCCAAAGCTTTTTATTCAGCAGCGTTACATAGGCTTTTGGAAAACAAGCACTGATATATTCAGCATAGGAAGGTTTCACCTGCTACCTTTTGTGGCTCCAGAGCACAGTATACTTTTTGCTGCTTTGAAACTGAAAGCTATGACTTTGTAAGTGACAGTATTTGTAAGGCTTTATTTGGGGAAGGAAAGGAACGTGATAGCAAGAAACCCACCTGTAGGCAAGAAGTCCTGGTGATGTTTGAAAGCCAAATTACAAGGCAGGATAGAGCTCTGACTGGCAAATGATTCCCAATTAGTAATAGGAAGTTTTGTAGAAACATTTTTTAAAAGTAATTAATTGTAGTGAAATAAAAACACAGTTTTAGCCTCCCTGAATTGTTCAATTTCTGGGGTGTGTAAACACACACACACACACCCCACATATATACACATACATATATATCTGATATATATGCAATCTAGCAATTATTTAAATTCATCCTGCGTAATTTACAAAGAAGAATATTTTGAAAATTATAGCATTTTTAATCCATACAGTTGAAAAGAAATCTGTTTTGTAAGACAGGGGAGAGGGTAGAGATTCCGAGAAAGCCAGAAAACGCAATCCATGGAGAAACATGACCTAGGGTCAGAGATGGGATAGAGTCTTATTTCTCTGTAGTTCCTGTTCTTTTCAATTGTTTCAATTTTTTTAAAGTGTATTATGTAGAGGGAAAGAGTCGCCCCTTTCCCTCTCCTGGACAAGCTGAATCCCTGGCCATTTTCCCTCCATCGATGGTCAATTCCAGTGCCTGACAAGGCCTTAGAGAAGACATTAACGAGCCCTATGAGCCCTTTCTTGTACCCAAGGGAGAGTTTTTATACACTCTTCATACTTTGGAGAGATTGAATGAGGATTTTGCCAGTTGAATAAAACTGGGCTAGCCATTCCCTTATCATCTATTAGCTACTAACTAAATTTTGACTCCAGAATAACTTAGATGGTCTATAAAAATGAGGGGAAATATTTTCTTTATCCTTTCAAATTTTGTTTCGGTGATTTCTCAACCTCTACCAGTGAACTAATAACATACATAATTATGTAAATAAATAACCCCAACAGAAAAGGAATCTGTTTTAGTTTATAAAGACGTGACTAAAAATCACACTTTTATAAGCAGGCAATTAGCCTATTCAAAATGCCTGGATTATCTTATTGTCCAATACTGTAATCATTACTGCAAGGGGCAGTATGATTGCTTAAATAACCCTAAATGTAACTATCCTGATTCCGAGTCTAGCGTTAGCCCGAATGTTCTATATCAACATCAATTTGACTCTTAAAGTGATAACCCATTAATATTATAAGGTCGGTCGTTAAGATTTTATTTTCCACCTTAGGTTTATGGTTTTTCACCTACCACATCAGCATGGCCCTTTGGAGGTACAGGGAGCTTATTTGAGGCTGCAATAACAAAACCTTGTTAACAAAATGGATCTGTGAGAAAGAAAAAAACGGCAACAACTCTCCCCCTAAGTACTTCGGTTCCTAGTCCCTAGTTTTTAGTGACCACGAGGCACAAGGATGGCTACCCCTACCAGCAGTATACTTTTCCTAAAGCAGTGGGTGCAATTCTATTAGGCATGGAAATAGACGGTAACTGTTGTTAAGAGGTCTCGAGCACTCGGTGAGCTCAGTAATCACTTTGTGTTTTTTTCTCACCGTCTCTCCTATAGCTAACCCAACCCGAGCAGGCGGGAGAGAGCCATACCCAGGCTCAGCGGAAGTGATTCGGGAGTCGAGCAGCACCACGGGCATGGTGGTGGGGATAGTAGCCGCTGCCGCTCTGTGCATCCTCATCCTTCTCTACGCCATGTACAAGTACAGGAACCGGGATGAAGGCTCATACCACGTCGACGAGAGTCGAAACTACATCAGTAACTCAGCACAGTCCAATGGGGCTGTTGTAAAGGAGAAGCAACCCAGCAGTGCGAAAAGCGCCAACAAAAATAAGAAAAACAAGGATAAAGAGTATTACGTCTGATCCCGAGATCTTAAAAGGACCCTTGTATAGAAATAGTCTTCATTTTATCTGAGACATAATATAAACTTATTTACTTTCCTTTTTACGAAGCACATACAAAAAGAAGACAGGGAATGCAATCAGGAAGGAAAGACTGTTTTTAAAAATTAAAAACAAGTATCTCATGCTCTTGTTTCTCCAAAAAAGAGGAAAAAAAAAAAAAAAGAATGGGGCCAATAAATTCGCTAACATCCACAGTGTTTCCATTTACTCTGCCTGTCTTTATGTTGCTGGAACATTTCTAAAGGACAGTGATGACCGCACGCATTCATAAAGCAAAGGAGTATTAAAACATCGAGGCACGACACAAAAACAACACACCACACACACACACAAAAGCTACCTATGATCCTGGATTTAGCCAAAGTGCTAGCTCTTTCCTGAGAAGTCAGTTAGTCCCTTTGCCAGAGAAGACTGTCATTCTGAGTGACTCAACCTGCAAACCTGTAAGCAGAGCCTGCCACCTGGTGCAACGGGAGCAGTGGTCGGAACTTGCATTTGAAACCAAGTGCTGGCTTTTTTGAAGACTTGTGTAGGAACACATTCAAAAAGCCCCTTTCTGGTTGTGAAGGAGAAGAAAAAAGGATGGAGGCCTTATTTTCAACAATGTGAAATAGAAGGCCCATTTCCACACTAAAATTTCAAAACAAAAACAAGAGGGCATAGATGCAATCACTGGAAAATTTTCATGCACGCTTAATATGTTATTACATATGTTTATATAAAATCCATCTCTGTGTGCTTTCTGGACTGTGGTAAGTGACGTTTTATAGCCTGTTGTATAGAAAATGCAAAATATATCTCTGCTCTTCAGCCATTTTTGGTAAATTCAATGTTATAAGTGTTGCTAAGTATAGGGGGTTTTATGACATTGGAGCAACAATTATTTCAGGGTTATTTTTTCTTTGGATTTTTTTTTTTTTGCCACCATTATTAGTTGCCACAATTACTTACTTTTTTTAAAATAAAATTACAATGTAGTGTTTATTCTAAGAAAGAACTGTATGAATGTATATAAAAAGACTCAGCTACTTTTTTTTCCTTCCATGTACAGCCTTCATTCTGTTGCAATTAATTTTTAGTTTTTGAAGGTGTGAATTAGAAGGTAAAATATACACACATGTATCTTATAATCTTTTTTCCGCCCCAAAATACGCACATACATTCACTATTCACAATTAGAAATACACGCACACGCACGCGCGCGCGCGCGCGCGCACACACACACACACACACACACACACACACACACACACACACACTAATCCAGAGGAATCCATCAAAAGGATGGAAAACCCAAACATACATAAATAGCAAATATTTACTGACAAATTGGAAAGCAAGAAGGAAGATAGTTGTGCTAAGGTATTGATGACAAATGGGGTGATTTGCTTCATTGAGATCATGCTCCCAAGAAACTCCGAGAAAAATTTAGTCCCTAATGAAATGGAACCTTTTTTTCTTATCAAATAGAATATCAATGGTATTTTGTTGCATGAACATGAACCATTATGTGGGGGAGGTTACAGAAGCAAAATCGGTTGATCTATACGTTAACCCTGGCTGCTGCAATTGAAAACTTCATTTCCAATAAAATTATTTTTTTCTCTGAACTTGATGTGCATGATAAACATTTTGGAAAGTAAACACTTTCTCAACTAAGGAAGTATTTTCAATAATTTTTGATTCTGTATTACTATCCACTTAAAAATTTTCTCTGTTGATTGTTGACTATATTTTAACTTTTCTAGTTTTACATATATCTCATTATAGTTTTAGTTTAACACACATTAAGCAGTAGGAAAGTATAAATTATACACTTGTTTTTGCATATTGTTTCAATGATGTTTATAGCAATAAATTATCAGCATGAGAAAGTAATTGCAAAAGAAATGCATTATTAGAATGGAAGGTGATGCCTCAGTAAAAATTGGTTGCATTACTTTAACATCTAAAATTATAGATTTTATAGAAGAATACCTTTACAATTAGCTTTAATCAGCAAAGGCAAAAAAATGCAAAACATCTTTTGTAATACTTTAGTTGATGAAAAAAAGCCAAGAAGTGGCCTGGATTTCAGACATACAACACCTTAGAAACATGTACAACTCATAGCAAATCACCACTATCTATGGTTGTCAAGTAATTGTTGTATAGAAAAGCCTTAAAGGCTTTTCGTGACCCAGAAAGTAGAGGTATCAAACTAAAATTTAACATCCATTACTTTTGTTTCAGCTTTTTTCTTTCTTTCTTTTTTTTTTTTTAATTTGCTAGGTTAAAAAAGTCATGTCTTATTTTCCCCTCTCATTCAGTCTTACTCAGGGAAAGCCAGTGAACTAAGAAGGTAGATTAAAACCACTCATTTACATCTTGAGGTTTTAAAAAGAAATGGTTGCTTTTCCATTTGATCTACTGAGCTTGAACTAGTTTCCATCTGGAAAGATTCTAAAATATGATAGAAAATAAATAATGTATTTTTAAGCAGTATATCTATGAAGTGTGTTGTTTGGGATTGATTGCAATGTTTCTTTCCAACATAAATTTTAAAATTTCATGCAATGATATAATCTAATATTGTCAGTAAAACTATTTCTAATGTTATTGGCCTACACAAAATCTAGCAATTTTTTTTTCTTTTTTTCTTCTTTCTTTTAAAGTAGAGAAAGAAAAGAGAGGAACATGAGCTAGGGAGAGAAAAAGATGTGACTAAAAATCCAAGTATCTTCATACCAAAAGTATCAGGGTTCCACGCATAGTTTGCAGTTAATAAAGGATTTCACACTACCTGGCATAAATCTGATTACATCTCTAGACTGTAACTTTTCTGATTGAGTCTGCTTCTTTTTTATCCATGTAATGTGTTGCCTTTTTTAAAAAACAAATACTATGATAATGTATGAGGTGGTCAATCCCTAAGACATCAAAGAAAGGCCACACAACCCTCCCCTTTTAGTGCTCTGTGTGACTGGGTATCTAAGGGTTTTGTTTTGTTTTGTTTTTCTGTTGCAAGGCCAATTTATCCATTATTGGAAATGCTAAGCAAGTGGAATTTACTGTTTTGTTAATAAAATATTTCTTAATACAACTGTGGATTTATTGATTTAAATAAAAATATGCATGGCACCATTTGGGGGCAAAATGACACAGAAGACTGCATTTGAAAAAAAAACCAGTCCTCAGACAAGCAGGGGAAGAACACTGACTCTGTTTTTCTTGGATTTTAATATTCATTAAACACCTCTACATTTATAAACTTAAAGATACAGTCACTAAAAATGTACCTTTCTTTACATCTTTTTATCTTGCTATACGTGAAACTACAAACTCATAGAACTAGTTGAAAACAAAGATGCTGATTTCATAAATATGGTTTTCTCTATAAAAAGCAATGTAATTCAAGTTAAGTAAATCTATGACTAAACTCCAACACTATCACTTACTAGCTACAAGTTACCTAATTTCTCTGGCTCTCTTTCCTTATTAGTAAATGAAGGGTAATAATACCAACCTCATAGGGTAATAAGGCTAATAAGAACTACTAATATGCCTAGAAGAACTAACTGCAAAGAAAAAGTGGTTATCTGTGTACTATTTTTCATCATAATATAAATTCAGTAAGAAAACAAGTCAAAAATGTTTGCTCAGGTTTAGCTATTTGAAAAATAAAATACGGAAAACAAGAGTGTCAAGAAATATACTTGTTGGGGGGTGGCCGGTTAGCTCAGTTGGTTACAGCGTGGTGCTACTAACGCCAAGGTTGCCGGTTCAATCCCCATATGTGAGCTGCCACTGTGAGCTGCACCCTCCTTAAAAAAATTTTTTTAAGTAATTTAAAAAAATAAAAAGAAATATACTTGTTCATTTTCCATATAACTATGTTTATTTTTTTCACAAAAGCAAAGTGACTTTTTGGAAATCAGATGACCCACCAGTTACCTTGGGTATGTTTTAGACTGTTAGTAACTGTTTTCAACCTCTGGCCTTTGAAAATAATATTGTCACAGAAAAGCTTGGGCTTGGGCTTTTGTCTTCTTCACAATAAAAGCTTTCAACATAAATACTTAATCCATTTTGTACTACATCATCCTACACACGTTATTTTTTTTTGTATTAACTCATGACTTTTAAATTAATGGGAACAATCCACATCTTCTTCATGTCTAAATTCAAGGCTATATAATTTAGCTTAGCTAAAAAATGTATGAAATTTCAAAGATTGTAGCTGTGTAAAATTTATTAGTAATAAACAGATCAAGGATTCTCGAGTTGTGGAGCACAGATCCCCAGAGCCCAATGATTAGGCCTCTTGGGTTACTAACTTCTAACAGTAGTTATAAAGTTGGCAGATATATGTGGAGAGCTCCATTATCTTGGGAAGAGAGTGAAAATTTTCACCTCTATAAACCATTCAAGTCTATAACCTATACAGAAATCAAGCAAAAAATACCTGACCCAAAGTTTTCAGATTTTTGCTAGGTCATCTGAATTGTGTAAAAATAGTGTTGTATGTAATACTTCAGTTTCAAAAGCAGTACACTGTGTTTCCTGAACATTTTTTTTTAATTTTGATTGTGAGAGTGGGTGCAAATTTATTTCATGTTCATTTTGCATTCAGATAGATTTCAGCAAAGTATAAGCATTTATTTTTCATGTCAGATATATCATGCATCTTGGAACATATTTAGTCTACCAACTAAATTATTTATAAGGAAATTTATGCATGTCATCTTAACTTCCAAGTGGAAGCTAAGAAATGTGTGAGCAATCTGAGAACTGAACTTAGAGATTGGGAACAGAGAGCAATCTCATAGAATGATCTTAAAGATCACCAGTTGGAAGCACACATGCCAAGAATACCATGGGGATAAAAATTAAAATTCTGCTTTTCTGATTTATATATTGGAAAATGTAAAAAAATAAGTTTTTCTCCAATTACATGTTTCATTAAGAATAAAATATAGAGGGCCGGCTGAGTGGCGCGCTGGTTAAGAACTGGCTTGGGATGCCAGAGGGCCCCGGTTCGGATCCCACATATGAGGGCCAGTGACACTGCCCTCCACAGCTAAGATGCTGAACAACAGCTCAACCTGGAGCTGGGCTGCCGTGGGTCGCCGGCGACAGCATAGGCTGCAGCCCCTGCTGCAGTGGGTTGCCATGGGCTACTGTGTGTAGCCAGCAGCCAGCGTGAGCGGCCAGCAGCTGCTGTGAGTGGCCGTTCAGAAGCTGGCGACTCATCTGCCTCGCCCGGGAAGAGTGCAATGATGGTGCCAACTTGGGCCAGTGAAGCAACGTCCTCCACAACTAAACTGAAGAACAAAAAGACAGCAACTTGTCTGTTCCCCTTCCCCCTAATTCCCCAATAAAAATCTTAAAAAAAAAATCAAACAAACTTGAGAACCCACTAAATATAAAATTTGCCTCAATGGTTAAATAAATGATTGTATATTTACTCAATAATTAAAAAAAAAAGAATAAAATATAGAAAACTATCTAGGCACAGAACCAACAACACTCCTTAGAGGGATGAAATGGGTTGTCAAGTAATTATACAATTTCACAATAACAATTTAACCACCAAAGATACACAAAATTAATAATTATTAAACATCGACTTCTTTGAACCTAGCAGACCATATGAGAAACATGAGGTACATACTTTATAAACTTCCCAAGGTAAATATCAGCAAATAAAACCAATGAAATAATTACAATATGGGCTAAAGTGTTCCATTAGGTTGGTACTTATGTCTTTCACCTTGTTCCTGGGGAACACCCTAAAAAGCTTATCAACTTACTCACAAGAAACTGATAAAATCTAAATCAATTAATAAATTTGACTCGAACAACATGTGAGCAGTCAAAAAACTAAGTAGGAAAGGTTCTTTTCTTTTTAAGGCAAAAATTCTTAAAACTATCATTTGTTTTGCTATTATGTCGTGTAAACTCTTCCATATTCTGGACTTTTCAATATACCTGACTTTAAAAAATATACAGTATATAAAAAATAGTTTCACAAAATTATTTCCCAAAAGATGCCTTTAAATAGCATATCCTTGTAATGCATTTAAAATTGTATTATCTCTGCAAAACTTAATTCATAAAAAATATTAAGTATATGGCCTTTAAAAGGTATAGCTATTTTTTAAATAATACTTCACATTTTTAGAACTCATTACAGCCTAATGTATTTGAAACATTATTTCATTTTGATATATGTGATACTTATACAAACAAAACCTTAAAGTTGTCAGGGAAATTATTATTCATCACCCATTTCATAGTGACGGGATTGGGGCTCAGGAGGGTGGATTTGCCCCAAATCAGTTAGCTACTAAAAGGCAGAGCCAGCCAGTCCCATGGCCCATGTTGTCTACTTTAAGATTTACATATTTTTTCATTCTGTCACAATAACTCAAATTTGAACATTTTAGGAGTCTTTCTTTTTACTAATAATTTTTTTTTATCAGTTAATACACCATGGTTCCAAATCTTTTGTAAATATTGGGTTGTTGCAAAAGTCATGACACATTTTGGCAACGAAAAATGTAGAAAAATGCGTCATGGCTTTTCCAACAACCCAGTATTTCTTCTCATCTTGGGATTTTTGTATGATTCCAGATGAGACCTGCTCTGAAATACTTGATTCATTTCCATAATTGAATTAGAACTGTCTGTGCTAAATCAGATATTCCAACTCACCTTGTTTATAGTCTTTCTAAGTGTTTAGTATTTCCTTGGTACTGCAATACCTATGCATTTTGATATCTCTGTAGCCTATGGTCCATGAATACTCAGTGTCATGCATAACATACTTAAAATCCCTATCAGGAATATAAGATGGTAGAAAAAGCCTTCCAGTATTCCTGCTTTTATTCGAAGTGGCTCTAACATTCCTACATATGGTATCAATTGCTCTCTCAATTCTGCTGGGTAATAAATGTGATGGAGATGGGGAAGATCTTATTCCCTTTTACTGTAAGGAAAACTTGACAAAAGATGTTGAGCAACATAACACAAGTTTTAAGGCGTGTTAGGGAATCTTATTTCATTCACCTTCTCCTGACTCGATGTAAATGTATAATTTGGCATTTTGTTACTCTTTAAAATAAAAAAGCAAAAGATTTTTCCATAATATCTTTCACATAGTCTAACGAAATGAGTATGTGCCTAATTATGGAAACCACCAATTTGTAACCATGACATCATTGGGCATTCACACTGATTCTGGCTTATGAGTTTAGTGCTTCCCATTTTTAGGAAGTGGTATTTCTAGGCTGTCAGAGAATTAGAGTTTCTGTATTCTACATAATTATTAATAGCACACCCAATTTTTGTATTAATCACTTGGCTTTCAATTGTGACAGGACTGACAGAATAAAGAACCTTGAGCTATTAGCTGGTGGATTTCAGATTAAATCTTCCCTGCATCACCCATAGCAGAAGTCAAATTTATCTGTGAGTTCATATTCAATATAGTCTTTACTTTCCCAGATTTCTCCAGCTTCACCAGAACAATCTCCTTTTTTCTACTCTGCCCACAATATCTCAACTAAATTATTTAAAGTTGCCTATAAAATATTATGACCAAGTCAGGAATGTTGAGGTGCTTTTTTAAATTAAGTTGGTATGTCCCAGGAGGTGGGTCCAACATGGTGGCATAGGACAATGAGCTAACTCCCTCCCAACAAAACATGGAATGTGATCTGTATTTACAATTTCTCCTGAGAGACCTGTGAGCTAATTGAATAACTTCTGCACAACAAGCAAGAGAGACTACATAGAGAATGTTGGGGAAACTCAAAAGAGCACTCCAAGAGATGAGGAAACAACCCAGGAACCCAGGAACTGGTGAGCACATTTGTTTATGTTACCCCTGCATGTGGATAGCAGGCAGGAGCTCCACCCAGTTTCCCTGGCCCATCTGCAGAGCACTGTAGCATGTCCCCAATGACCCAAACTGGAGTTAGACCCAGCAGGAACAAGAATGAGCCATAGCATGCATACAAGGGCCCCTTCCAAACAGAGATTGATCCAGTGAGTACAGCAAGGTGCTACTTTAGGCACCCACTCAGCTCCATGCACACATGGGACTCCCCCAACCAAAGAAAGTGTAAAGCTAGCAAAATGCTACAGTATCCACCTAGAGGGCTACCCTGTTCAGAGAAAGTGTAGAGATAGTGGGGCACTGCTGCATATGCACATTGGACTGACACACTAGAAGAAAGTGTGGCACTAGTCAAACTTTGTGGCGCCCACATGCAGGGCTGTCCTGCCTGGATAGACTGCTGAATTAGCAAAGTATGACTATGCATGCAAACAAGGTTGCCCTAGCCAGAGCAAGGCTGTAGCTAGTAGGGTATTGAGATGCAGTCAGGCAGGGCAGCCCCACACAGACCCTACTCTGATGGCAGGCAATTAAAGTAACAGGGCAAGCACACAGGGCTGCCAGGTGTAGAATGGGGCATAGCTGACCATGCAAGGAGCTGCACTGAGCATGCAGAATTAGTGAAGTATGGCTGAGCTAGCACACAAGGCTGCCCTACCAGGAGAAAGGGCAAAGCTCATGAGGTATTGATATACAAGCATGCAAAGGAGCCCAGCTCAGACCTTGCTCTTATAACAGATAGTTAAAGCAGCAGGGTATGCCAAGAGTGCAGCCCCATGTAAACCAGGCTGCCTCACCCGATACCCATATCTTCAGGCCAGGCCACACATCAAGCATCACACATGCCTGCCCTAACTACAATTGGCCTGCCCAAACTATCCAACACATAGTCTACACAGAGGCCACTCTTTCAAGGCAGGGGGAGAGAGATTCCATTTAACTCATAAAAGGAAACACAGAAAGTCAAACAAAATGGAAAGAAAAAAGAATATGCTGTAAATGAAGACACAAGAAAGAAAGAAAAGAGAAAGAAAGAAAGAAAGAAAGAAAGAAAGAAGAAAGAAAGAAAGAAAGATAGAAAGAAAGAAAGAAAGAAAGAAAAGACAGACCTGGAGAAAACCCCTAATAAAATGGAGAAAAGTAGTTTTTCTGATAAAGAATTCAAACAAAGAGTCATAAAGATGCTCAACATAATTGAGAGTAGAATAATGGAACTCAGAAAGCATTTCAACAATGAGATAGAAAATGTAATAAAGAATCAGAGACGAAGAATACAATAACTGAAATGAAGACATTAGAAGGAACGAGCAGCAGATCAGCTAATAAAGAACAAAGTAGCAACTTGGAAGACAGAATAGTAGAAATCAACCAGAACAGCAAAATTAGGAAAAAAATAAGAATTAAAAAAAATGAGGATAGTACAAGAGATCTCTGGGAAAACATCAAGTGTGCTAACAATTGCTTTATAAGGATTCCAGAAGAAGAGAGAAAGAAAAAGGCAAAAAGAATATTGGAAGAAATGATGGCTAAAACCTTTCCCATTCTGGAGACAGAAAGAGAAATCTAGGTCAAAGGAGCACAGAGAGTTCCAAACAGGATAAACCCAAAGAGACCCTCACAAAGACATATTGTAATTAAAATGACAAAGTTAAGGAAAAAGAGACAATCTTGAAGTGGCAAGAGAGAAACAAGGAGTTACATACAAGGAAACCCCATAAGGCTATCAGCTGATTTCTCAGAAGCAATTTTAGAGGCCAGAAGGAGTGGCAGGAAATATTTAAAGTGCTCAAAGAAAGGAATCTACAACCTCAAATACTATATCCAGCAATATATAAGAATTAAAGGAGAAGTAAAAAGTCTCCCAGACAAACAAAAACTAAAGGAGTTCACAACCACTAAACCAGTCTTGCAAGAAATGTTAAAGGTTCTCCTTTATACAGAAAAGTCCATAAACAAAAATAAGAAAATAGAGGAAAGAAAAAAAGTCTTACTGCCAAACACAAATATATAATAACCACAGGGAATCAACCACTTAATAAGCTAATAGGAAGGTTAAAGACAGTAGTGATAAAATTAACTATAAATACAATAAATAATCAGGGGATACATAATAAAAATAAATATAAAACATGACATCAAAATATAAAGAGTGGAGGGGGTACTAAAAATGTAGTGTTTTTAGAATTCAATTGAACTTAAATATTTGTCCACTTAAAATAGACTGTTATAGATGTTACTGAAGATATATGAATCTCATGGTAACTATAAGCCAAAAACACACACAAAAAAAAGAAGAGAAAGGAATCCAATTGAAACACTAAAGAATACCAGCAAATCAAAAGGAAAGAGATCCAAAAAAAGAAGGGACAAAGAACAATAGAAACAACCAAATAATTAACAAAATGGTAATAAGCCCATATCTATCAATCATTACTTTAAATGTAAATGTACTAAAATCTCCAATCAAAAGACATAGGGAGGAAGAATGGATTTAAAAAAAAAACTCAAAAAACAATGACCCATCTATATGCTGCTTTAAAACTGTTCATTTTATATATTATACTATTGTCTGTGTCTATGTGGTTACCAGAGGGTAAGGGGGGAGAGGAGTGGTGGATGAGGGTAAAAGGGGTTAAATATATGGTGATGGAAGAAGAACTGACTTTGGGTGATGAACACACAATGTGATATATAGATGATGTGTTACAGAATTGTACACTTGAAACCTATGTAATTTTGATAACCATTGTCACCCCAATCAATTTTAATTAAAAAAGTATATTATAATGGAAAAAAAACTATTCACTTTAGATTGAAAGACACAGACGGACTGAAAGTGAAGGGATGGAAAAAAACATATATTCCATGCAAATAGAAATGAAAAAAAAGATGTAGTAGCAACACTCATTTCAGACAAAATAGACTTTAAAGCAAAGAATGTAAAAAGAGGCAAAGAAGAACATTACATAATGATAAAGGGGTCAATCCAAAAGAGGATATAACTTGTAAATATCTATGTATCCAACATAGGAGTACTCATGTATATAAAACACATATTAATGGACGTAAAGGCAGAAATTAAAAGTAATAGTTGGTGGTTTTAATACTTCACTTATCTTAATGGATAGATCAGACAAAAAAATCAATAAAGAAATAACGGCCTTAAATTCCACATTTAACAAGTTCGACTTAATATTTATACAGCATTTTGCCCAAAGACAACAGAGTACACATTGTCCTCAAGTGCACATGGAAGATTTTCCAGGATAGATCACATACTAGGCCACAAAACCAGGATCAATAAATTCCAGAAGACTGAAATTAAATCAAGCATAATTTCTGACCACAATGGCATGAAACCAACTACTGGAAAAAACATAAATACACGGAAATTATACAACATCCTTCTAAACAACCAATGAACCAAAGATGAAATTAAATAGGAAATCCAAAACTACCTTGAAACAAATAAAAATGAAAATAAAACCTTACATAATTTATGGAATGCAACAAAAGCAGTTACAAGAGGGAAGTTTGTAACAATACAAGCCTAATTCTAGAAGCAGGGGAAAAAACCAAACAATTTAAATTTATACCTAAAGGAACTAGAAAAAGAGGAAAAGACAAAACCCAAAGTAAGCAGAAGAAAGGAAATAATAAGATCAGAGCAGAAATAACAAAACAGAAAATAGAAAAACAATTAAAAAGATCGATGAAACTAAGAGCTGTTTTTTAAAAAGATAAATAAAATTGACAAGCCTCTAGCAAGGCTCATTAAGCAGAAAAGAACACAAATAAAATCAGAAATGAAAGAGGAGAGATTACAAGTAGAAGCACAAATACAAAGTATTAAGGAATATTATGAACAATTATATGCCAATAAATTGGACAATCTAGAAGAATGGATAAATTTCTAGGAACACAACCTTCCAAGACTAAACCAGAGACTCTAAACATAACAATTAACTTGAAATAAAATTGAACCAGTAATAAAAAAACTCCCAACTAACAAAAGCCCAGGCCCAAATGGCTTCACTGGTGAATTCTACACAACATTTAAAGAATTACTGCCTATCCTTCTCAATTTTATTTCAAAAAATTGAAGAGGAAGAAACACTTCTAAAGTAATTCTATGAGGCCAGCATTACACTAATACCAAAACCAGATAAAGACACTACAAAAAAAGAGAATTATAGGCCAATATACCTGATGAACATAACTGTCAACATTTTAAACAAAATATTAGCAAACTGAATTCAACAGTGCATTAAAAGAATTATACACCAAGACAAAGTGGGATTTATACCAGGGATACAAGGGTGGCTCAACATCTGCAAAACAGTTAATGTGATTTATCACATCAACAAAAGCAAGAATAAAAATAATATGATCATCTCAATGGATGCAGAAAATGCATTTAACAATATTCAACATCTGTTTATGATAAAAACTCTCAACAAAGTTCATATGGAAGAAACTTACCTGAACTTGATAAAAGCTATACATGACAAGCTCACAGATAACATCATATTCAATGGTGAAAAGCTGAAAAGCTTTTTCTCTAAGATCAGGAACAAGAAAAGAATGCCTACTCTCACCACTATTATTTAATATAGTAGTATTGGAAGTCCTAGCCACAGAAAACAGACAAAGAAATAAAAGGCATCCACACCGACTATGAAGTGGTCTTCCCCACAAGACATGAGTCCATCTGGCCCCCTAAGAAATATTTACAACATTATTGATTATATTCCCAAGACTGTCTTTTTCTATCCCTGAGGCCATATTGTAGTTACCAATTTGTATTGTCTCATCCCTTCTCCTTCATCCCCACCCCCTCCCTACTAACAACCTCAGTTTTTCCTCCGTGTCTCTGAGACTATCTCCATCCACATCTCCCATCCATTCAGTACCTTAGAATCCATGTATAAGTGAGATCATATGGTATTTGTCTTTCTCTGACTGACTTATTTCACTTAGCATAATGTTCTCTAGTTCCATCCATATTGTTTCAAATGGTAAAATTTTCTTCTTCTTTATAGCTGAGTAATACTCCATTGTGTGAATGTACCAAAATTTCTTAATCCAGTCATCTACCAATGGGCATTTTGGTTGTTTCCAAGTCTTAGCTATTGTGAATAGTGCCACAATGAACATAGGGGTACATATATTTTTTTAAGATTAATGTATTGGGTTTTTTTTTGATAAATACTTAAGAGTGGGATTGCTGGGTCATAAGGTAGTTCCATTTCCAGATTTTTGAGATACCTCCATACTGATTTCCATAATGGCTGCACCAGTCTGCAGTCCCACCAGCAGTGCACTGACCACCACACTCTATTTCTGAAGCTGATGTTGAATAATATTGTATGTCAACTATAATTATATATACATATAGTCATGGGACATGGAGTAGAGAGTGGGAATGGAGTCAATGGAATTGTAATAGATAAGCATGATATCGGGGGGGGAGGGCAATAGATAGGGAGAGGGGGGTTGTTACTTTGTGAGGGTGAAAAGGATAACTATTGCATTGTTCTGTACACCTGAAACTAACAATAAAAAAAAATTTTTTAAAGGCATCCAAATTGGAAAGGAAGAAGTAAAACTGCCACTTTTTGTAGATGACATGATGTTATATACAGAAAAACCTAAAGAATCCTTGAAAATATTAATAGAATAATTAGGAAAGTAACAATATAAAAAATAATATACAGAAACCTATCACATTCCTATGCACTAATGATGAACAATCAGGAAAAATTTTAGTAAACAATGTCATGTATAATTGCATCAAAAGGAATAAAATATCTAGGAATAAATTTAAGCAAGGAGTTGAAAGACCTGTACTCTGAAAGCTATAAGACATTTAAGAAAGGAATTAAAGAGGACATAAATAAATGAAAGGATATGCCAAGTTCATGGACTGGAAGGATTAATGTCATTTAAATGACCATACTACCCAAAGCAATCTACACAATAATGCAATCCCTATCAAAATAGCAATAACATTATTCTCAAAATTAGAACAAATAATCCTAAAATGTATATGGAACCACAAAAGACCCAAATAGCCAAAGCAATACTGAGAAAAAACAACAAAATTGGAAGTATCATGCTACCTGGTATTAATCTATACTACAAGGCTATAGTAATCAAAACAGTATGCTCCTGGCACAAAAACAGACACATACTAGTATATACAATAGAATATTACTCAGACATAAAAAAGAATGAAATATTACCATTTGCAACAACATGGATAGACCTGGAGTGTATTATGCTAAGTGAAATAAGTCAGACAGAGAAAGACAAATATGTAATCTCATTTATATGTGGAATCTAAAAAAAACAAAATAAATGAACAAACACAACAAAAACAAACTCATAGATAACAGAGAACAAATTGATGGTCACCAGATGGGAGGAGGTTTGAGGGGGGAGTGGGTGTAAAAAGCAAAAGTGAAACTGTCAGTTATAAAAACGCCATGAGGATGTAAAGTACAGCATAGGGAATACAGTCAATAATTTTATAATAACTATATATGGTGTCAGATGGGTACTAGACTTATCAGGGTGATCACTTCATAAGGTATATAAATATCTAATCCCTATGTTGTATACCTGAAACTAATACAATATTGTAAGTCCACTGTAATTGAAAATTAAAATTAAAAAAGAAAAACAACACACTCCAGGATGCTATCTTAGCAAAGCAGAATAAATAACAGGAGAAACACACTCTGCAGGAATCAATCCACAGGTTTTCTGAAGCAGGAAGAGCCGTGCATTCATCACTGATTATAAGTATTTGCTGAACATTTCCATGGTATTGGAACTTGGACTAAGGAAGCAATAAGATGAACAAAACTGAGACAGGCGAAGTCTGGAAATTCCAGTAGATCCGTAAGCTGAGGCAAATATCAGATGTCAGAGCATGGACTGAGGAAAGGAGCGAACAATTTCAGAGAGGGATCACAGGGATAAGTGACCAAATGATGATCTGAGGATAGGTGAGTTCCCAAGTAGCACCGGCAGAATGGAGATACTATTAGTCAACCTACTAAATGGGCAAAAATCGACAGCAACCTGCTACTCAGGCAAAGCAAACAAATCAAAGGAGGCCCATTTGTAAGGCAACTTCTAGACACCGGCATGCGTATGTGCATGCGTGCGTGCGTGTGTGTGTGTGTGTTAGAAAAGCCGAGAAACAGTATCAAGAGTGTGATGAGATGGGGAAAATTTTATTCATAAAAGTGTCTGTTAGGGAAAATACTGCATTTGCTTGAAAGGCCAGCCGTGACAAGTATTCCTAGGAAAAAAGCTCTGACGCTAAAGGCATCAATAATGGCCAAGATTTTAGGGAAAATAGTGAATCCAATTCTACCTGAGGCAAAATGAAGAGCGAAAACAAATAGAAGTTGAGAGGAGGAGATTGGCAAGGAACTGAGGGGGAACAATATGCAGAACTCAATTCAAAATCCTTTCCACAAATGCTTTATAAATTTTTAACAAACTCATTAGTCTCATGAGGTGTAGGTGTGAATAGATTTTTAAAATCATATCCAGTAAAGGACTGAGTGGATTCAATCCATTATAAGGCTGAGTGTCAAATTTGGGTGGAGGCAGAGTGGACCCAAGACAAGATAGAAAGATGCGGAAGCTGAAACAGTGGTAACCAAGGGAAAATAAGCACTAGGGATCTTTAAACTTCCATGGGAATAGCTTTGGTCTATTGTCTGCTGTGGAGCTAGTATGCAAATTAAACCACTTAGATCTGCAAGGAGAGAGAAGACCTTAGCTAACATCTGATTTGCACTCGGGAACTGAGAAGAAAAACTACCTGGAAAACTCAAGTGTCAAAATTAATACAGGACCTTTAGCAAGGCTGATGTTAGATTGCTCTGATGAGCAGTCTAGAGCTAAAGTGTCTCATGTATTCCATGCTTGCACACAAAAATTGTTCCAGGGCCAGGAGTTGGTTTGAGCTCATAAGGACAGAGTGGAGTGGTTGGCATGTTAAGATTAAACTACTTCCGGCCAGGGGTCAAATTCATAACCCACATGAGTCACAATGAATATGAGGAACCCATTTAAATGCCAAGTATTGCCTCAGCAGACATGAAAGCCTCAGGTAATAATAATGTCTACATATATAGAATATGGATTATTATGAAGGTTAGCCTCATGAGGTTTGGCAATAGTTTTCATGAAGTTCGAGTTACAATAAAGTCTTTATGTACGAACCAGGTGAAGGCATGAGTGAGAAGTTGGGGAGAAGTGCACAGTGAAAAGTTAAAAACAAAAAACACAAACTCTCAAGAGACAGAGATATAGAGGATGATGGGAGGTGACAGGGAGAGATCAGGGGAGAAGGGCCAAGTGGATTGTAACATCCAGGAATCCAGCCAGAGGATGCGTTTTCTCACGATTTAGTGTCACCACCCTTCCATTTCCTAGCCCGCTTTTCCGTAAGTGCTACAGATGGCCTTTAATGTGGCTAGGTTGAAAAGTAAGGGGGGGAATAAATGGTAAGACTTAGTAACTGTAAAATCATATTCTATTTAATCAAAAGATTTTGTTTTTACTTATCAAAGATGTTTTCCTTCTGTCATAAGGAAAAAAAAATAAGGCCATCTTCCTTGTCCTTTGTATAGTTTTTGTCATTACCAGCCAGCTGTTTATTTTCCCTTCTCTTCTTTTCCTTTGTATCTTGGCCATCTTTTTTTTCAGTCTGATGCTGAGGTATGTGTGTTCTCCACTCAGACATTAACATGGGAATTGCTGAAGGTTCTAGCTTTGGACTTATCTCTTCTCACACTATACTTTCTCTTGAGAACAGCCAAGCATGAAAAGTTAAGAACACATAGTTTAGAGCCAGTCTGCCTGAGTTCAGGTCCTTGGTCTGCCATGTACATAGAAGTATGACCTCTGGCAAGTACTGCCTTTCTCTGAACCACACTATAAAACGGTGACCTTAATAGTGCCTTCCTCTTGGGGTTGTGTAAACATAAATGATTTAAAGCCTGTCCTATGCTTAGAACACTGACTGGCACACAGCACTGTTAACTCTTTGGCTTTATTATGATGATGCTTAGAAAAAATTAGATCTGCTCCTGCATCCCCAAATTCTTGCCATCGTAAGAATAACCGTGATTCCTTTTCTCCTCAATTCTTCAGCTGTAAGCTCCCCACTGCACTGCTAAATTCCTGTTGGATACTGCTGCCTGATTATTCTGCAAGCAACTCCAATTAACATGCCCCAAACTGAAGTCCTTATATTTTTTCTTAGATTATTTCTCTTATTCTGTTCTGTGTTTTTAAAATGATATCACAATCTTTCCATTCATCCAACTTCAAAACCTCTTGGCCACGCTAAATTGCTCTTTCTTCAACTTCCATAGCTCATCTGTCTCTAAAGTTCTAGCTATCATTTTCAGAAACGTTCCGCATATGTGTCCACTTTCTTCCCATTTCCTTTTCACTGCCTGAGTTCAGACACTCATAACTGCTTATTTAAATTCCTGCCATAGCCTGTGAATGTCTCCCTACCTCTATCCTCTTGTCTCAACATATCTTCTATATGAGCAGCAAATCATCATGTTAAAACTCTGTCTGCCTTAATCACTCCCTTGCTCAAATTACGTTCAACTCATTCCTCTCTGAGAGTACTTTAAAGCTCATTAGGTAGATTTTCAAGACGCTTTATAATCTTCCCATAAGTCCTGACTTCATATTTGTCTTTCACAACAATCGAGCGTTCTCTGCTCCTGTCCTGTCCACAGCTCAGAGCTCCCCAAGCACACCTAATTTTCTTATCACCATCTTTTGCTGACTATAACATACTTACTCCCTTCTCTCAGTTTATCAAAATTTTGCTCAACATTCAATTCTCACTCCAAATTCCTTTTTTGCATGAAGCTTTTTTGATTGCCTCCCCTGCTTCATTAGATTTGGCATTCCTTTCGTCTCTCCACCACTAGCACTTGCTTAGGACTGAGAAAAATGGCCATACTATATACATGCGAGTGCCTACTGCATACTTTAGACTTGGCTGGATAACTTTGGAATGTTACTTACATTACTTATAATTGCACTACAATGTAGATAATTACTTTTGTGTCAATTTACATATCAGGAATTTGAACATGAGAGGGCAAAGAAGTTACTCAGATTCCTAGTAAGATCCAGAAACAAAAAGACACACAAATATGTGTATCTCTTAAATCAGTGCTCATTTCATCATCATGTATTTCAGAGTTCTTTGAAGGATCACCCATAAGTACTACCTTGAGGTGCTTACTGAAATGCAAATTTCCAGTCACAGGACCACTGGGAAATGGATCAGAAATCTGCATCTTTAATAATTTCCCCAGGTGATTTTCATGCACAGGCAATTTTCAAAACGGTGCCATGGTTCATATAACCTTTCCTTTATTACCTCGATTATTGTATGTATTAAATTAGGGGTGAACTAGTTTCTTGAGGGCAAGAATCATGTCTTAATTTTTCTCTGTATCTGCCACAGTTCATACCACAGTGCCTTATATATAATATATACTCAATACGTTTTAGTTGAATTATTACCAGTTTCTGTGTTTCTTCATAGCAAAAATTATGAACCTTTAATAGTCAGTAATATATTTTCTTATGTGGAAAGCTGTAGGAAATACTTCTGAAGCTTTAATTTAACATATACACACAAACACATTCACATATATATTAATTATAAAACATTTGAAAGAATGCAAGAAAATAAGAATGAAAAAGATTACCCAAGGACAATGTCTTTTGTCATTTGTATGTATAGCTTTAAGTATTCCTTCTCTGTATATTTCATATCTTTTAGGAAAGGTACATATATACACACACATACAAGTCTATAAAAGTGAAAATAGCAATAATTTTTATTTGATGCAAGATATGGTGTTACTATTATTTAAGTGCAACTATCTGTATAGTGACCTTTGCTTTGCAAAACTGTTTCCAGGTTCTAGTGGGGCTACCAAAGTCATATCAGTACCCTCGCCCTCTTTCAAGAAGAAAGGCAGAAGCTTAGAAGTGAAGCAAATTCATCCATCCTCCCATGGGATTTGACCATTTTGTTAAGTTTCTTCATTTGGTCATGGCAACATCACCACCATCTATTAGATGTACAACATCTATTAGAAAGGGCTCCCACACATAAACAAAATGCAACACAAGGCTCAAAATAACAGAAAAAAAGAAAGAAAGAAAAAAACCCTGCAGGAGGTCTTCAGTAGAGGAAGGCACTTGCAACTCTGCGCCCATAGGTTCTGTATTCTCTTGAGGGTTTCTCTTTGTTTCCAGCTGATATCACCAATGTTGATTCCAAAGGGATAGGCAATATAGTTTACCTTTGAAACTTGTAATTCAAGAATGAAAATTATTTTTTTTATTCTTTTCACACATCTAAGAGAAACTCTATCCACTAATGATGAAAAAAAGCATAGTAGAGTAGTAATAAAAATGGGGATTCTTTAAGTAAAATATGACAGATTCAATAACTCATTATCTCCTCCCTCTCTAAAAAGTCCATTAAAAGGACAGTAAAGGATTAAGGCATAAAATCAAAAGAACAAAAGCAATAAGGAGATGATAGCAAAATCTTTTAGAAAATGGTAAAGTAGAAAGACAAATGACAATTGACTTAGCAGGTGAAAATATCCAAGACTCAGGCCAGCAGTGAGAAAAATTAAGAGGTAGCATGAATTGTCTAAAGACCCTAAAATGTTCCAAGGATGTTCATTGTAAGTACTTCTAGAAGTAGGAACAAAGAAGGGGATGAAAACAAGTGGATTGATCAAAGTCTAAGAAAACAGACGCCCACATCTCTAACAGCCTACACGGCATAGTAATAAATCAACTCCAAGCTCAGCATAAGACCAGAGCAATACGCTCTCAAAAAGACAATACAAGCTGGACCCACGCTTCACAAAAGTTAACTGAAAATGGATAACAACCTAAATATAAACACTAAAGCCATAAAATTGTTAGAAGACGACACAGGGCTAAATATTCATGACCTTGGATTTGGCAGTGGGTTCTTAAGATTGACACCAAATGCATGAGCAATGAAAGATAAAATAAATTGGACTTCATTGAAATGAAAACTTTTGTGCATCAAAGGACTTTAATCAAAATAATAAAAAAAAACCTACAAAATAAGAGAACATATTTGCAAATCATGTATCTGTTAGCTATATTGTTTGTATCTAGAATATATAAAAAGCACTCTTAACTCAGCAACAAAAAGACAAACACCCAATTAAAAAATGGGCAAAGGAATTAAACGTTTCTCCAAAAAAGATATGCAAATGGCCAAGAAGCACATGAAAAACTGCTCAATATCATTAATCATTGGGAATGAATGTCAAAACCACAATGGGTGCCACTTCATACCTACTAGGATGTCTATAATTTTAAAAAGAAGAAAAAGGAAACAAGTACTGGCAAGGATGTGGAAAATTGGACCCTCACACATTGCTGGTGGGAATGTGAAATGGTTCAACTATTGTGGAAAATATTTGCTCAGAAAGTTAAATATAGAATTGTCATATGACCAGCCATTCCACTCCTCAATACATATGTAGGTATATATCCCAAATAATTAAAAACAAATTCATGTATATGAATTTTCAAGTTAGCACTACTCACAACAGGTGAAAGATGGAAACAACCCAAATGCCCATTGATGGATAATGGATAAACAAATTGTGGTGTATACATACAATGGAATATTATTCAGCCATAATTAGTATTCAGAAATACTAATAAATGGTACAACATGGGTGAACCTTGAAAACATTATGCTAAGTGAAAGAAGCCAGACACAAAAGATCACTTATTATATGATTCCATTTCTAGAAAATATCCAGAATAGTTACAACCACAGACACAGAAAGCAGATTGGTGGTTGCCACACGCTATAGAGAGGGGGAAATAGAGAGTAACTCCTTAATGGGTATGCAATTTTCTTGTGGAACAGTGAAAATGTTTTGGAACCATATAGAGGTGGTGATTACACAACACTGGCAATGTAATAAAAACCACAAAATGGTTCATTTTAAAATGGTTAATTTTATGTTATGTGAATTTCACCTCAATAATTTAAAAAACAATTCTTTTATAAAGATAATACTGAGTATTCCTGGACAGGAGGACACCAGGAACAACTGTCCTATGTTGTACCATTGTGAAAAGAGGGAAATTAAAGTCAATTTACATATTAAATGAAATACCCACCTCTCTTCTCAAGTTTGGGCCCTAAATCCTGCCAACAATGTTTCTCAAACTTCAAGTAGGAATCTGAAAGATATGTGAGGAATCTAACAAGCCCTAGAGAAAAGACCTAAAAGTATGCAGAATTGTGCAGCCAGATAATCCTACAGCAAAGTCTTCAGCTGACCCTATTCACAGGCAGGCCACTCACAATAAATTTTTAAACCCAACAGCAATAAAAAACTAAACACATGGGGAAAGACTTTGGCATGAAAATAGGAACCAACAGAAAAAGGGGGAACAAAAAGCATCTTGAAGAAATATAGACCATGGAGGGAATGAAAGATAAGACAAAATCTCTCTGGAAAAAAAAAAAAAAGAAACCTCAACGGTAAGAATATTTCTTTTTTAAGTGAAAATGACACAGCCTTGGAAACAAAATACAAGATAAGATAGATAAAATTCTCAACAGCAGCACTGGACAATAAAATTGAGTACAATTTCATGTAAATGTATAAAATGTAAGAGAAATAAGAAGACAGAACAGGAAAAATAAATCATCTTTCCAGGTGGAATTCAAGACAGAGAAATGAGAAAATGGAGGGGAATACGTAACCAATGGCCTAATTAAAAGTGTGTGTATGTTTCAGAACTGACTTCATTGACTCTCCTTCCTGTATACCCATTCCAATCAGGCTTCCCCATTCCATCAAAACAGTTCTTGTCAAAGTCACCCATCATCTCCATGCTGCTCTATTCAATGTCCAATTCTGTCTTGATCATCTTGTATTTCTTTGCATCATTTGCCACAGTTGCTTACTTCCTCCTGAAATATTTTGATCACTTGACATCCAAGAAACCACTCTCTGGAGTCTTCTAACACCTCATTTAGGGGCTCCACTGTAGTCTGTTTTGCTAATGCTATACTCTCTGAACTACACCTGGACTGCTTCTAGAACTTTCTCTTTTCTCTATTGACACTCGGTGATTGTTTCATTCAATCCCATGATTGTAAATACTATTCCTATACTGATGACTTGCAAATGTACAGCTTTAATTCAGAACTCGAACATGAATTATATCCTCCTATATTTAATTTGCTATTCAAGAGCCCCCCCTCCAAAAAACAAAACAAAACAATTTTCTAAGAGAAATTTCAAACTTATAAGTTCTGAAACTTAAAACTTATAATATTCAACCCTCAAACTTGTTCCTTCTCCAAGCTTCCTGATCTTGGTAAATGGCAGTAGCATTCTTCCAGTTACTTCAACCAAAATTTTTGCTGTTGTTTTATCCACTTTATCTCACATTTAAAATCCAGTTCATCGGTACTTCACATCAGATCTCTCTTAAGAATATTCCAGAATCTAACCATTTATTTTCCCCGATTCTCCTCCTGTGGTTCAAGCTACAATATCTCTCACCTGGGTTAGTGCAATAGCCTCTTGTCTCTCCTCATTCATACCAGTCTTGTCACCCTATAGTATATCCTCTACAAAGAAATCTGGGAACCTTCTAAAATGTAAGTCAGACCATGCAATTTCTATATTAAAAAAAATCTCTATTTTATTGCCATCTCACTCAGAATAAAAGCCAATGGACTTAGAAGGATCTACAAAACACTACGTAACCTTGCTCTCTATTGCTCTGTACCTTGCTGCATCAATTGTACCACACCAATGTTCTAAGGACCCTCAACTATGCCCAGTATATTCTTCCCCTGGCATCTCTGTTCTTGCTTCTTATTTCTTTCAGATATTTTCTTAAATGTCATCTCATCAGGGAGGATTTCACTGACCATTTCATTTTATTTAAAAAATAATGACTTCTTGTCTCACTGAAATGATTTATAAAATAATAAAAATTCAAGCAACATTTAAATGTACCAAGAAGAAAGAAAATATTACCCAAAAATCCCACAACACATAAAAAATTAAATAATCAGCTTTCTGGGCATCTGCCCTTGCTAATAAAGATATATATATATATATATATTGAGGGTGACTAGAATGCTATTTCTGGTGAAAATTATTACATTCTATTTTACTTTAATAAAATAATGAGAAAGTGAAGTGAAACTGAGCAAATTGTTAAACATGGGATAAATGTTCCTTTACCATGATAGCTATTTTTCAAAGCACCATAAATGATTAAACAGATTATGAAAATTATTAAAGATGAAGTTTTTTTTAATGCATTTCCAACCTAGAGGTCTCAGTATAGTCCTGGTTCTGGTGGTATAATTAATATTCTTATTTTGCTTTACCTCCCACATTTTGTGAGTTATATTATCAATTTTGTATTATCAGTATTTAATATTTAGTTTCCATTCCATAACTATAGTTCTCATGGCTCTATAATTTATAACTCAACGTTAAAATAAAATCAGTGTTTACTATCGGTTATCCAGCTTTCCATTACTGATTTTTATTTCTATTCACATTTTAATGGGTTAGATTTCTTTTTCTTGGTATTTTTCAATAAAGGAGCCTGGATGCTATATTCTCTGAGTTATATTATGTTTAAAAATGTATTTTATGTTTGTATTGGAATGATATATTTGTTGATTATATTTTTTGGATTACACTTTATTTTCCATGAACTAAATAGATGCTTCTCCATTGTAGTTTGCCACTGAATGCTGTAGTGGATTCATCTAAAGCCAATTTAATTCACCCTTGCTTTTTTTTATTTTTCTTTTAATGTTTCTACATAGAAGACTGAAAGATTTGTTCATGATAACAAGGATATACATTAATGTCAATTATTTTGTATCATTTTTTTCCTATATTAGATTGTGTCCTTTTAATATTAAATTCTCAGCTCATTTTCTTTAAGGGAAATCTCATATTTTTAAACAGTATTTTGTTCTATCCATTGGATTTTCTTCTCCAGAAACACAAGCTATTATGTTGGATTTTTACTGACTTCCATACCTATTATATTCTCTCCAATTTGTTTTTTATTGGTTATTTTCCTCAGAATTCTTTATGATTATTTGAAATCTTTCATATATGCTATTAATGTTATTTCAGATCTATTTTTGTTATTTGTTTTCAGTTTGATTTTTCAATTTGCTTTCTTAGCTCTGCAGTTTCCTTCGTAAGCTCACTCTGAAGTGAATTTTTCACTTTACCAAATTAATGTTTACTAACTTGTTCAGCAGCGTGGAGCACTTGCAGAATAATATCTTGCATGTCCTGGGTGTGTTTTATTTCATATTGTGTTATTTTCCTGGATGGTATTTACTATGTTTGTTTATTTTTTTATTTTTTCCTCATATAGAAACTATCAGCTACCGCATAATTATTAATCCTCCTATTTTCCCTAAATAACCTAGTTTTATGCACATGGCTGCTTTGATTAAAGGTTACTTTTCAGCCTCTTTTGGAGTTAGGTATGTCTACACGATTATGTTCTGGCCACCTTGATATAATTTTCAATGTCTTTAACTTAACTGAAGTATGCTTTTAAAAGTGGAATATGCCTTTTTTTCTCCTTCTCTTTTCCTGATACCTAAATGGTGGTTACAAGGCTGTAACTTGAGTGGTGATTTTGGAGCTCTAATCACAAATTAAATCCTGAATCAGATTATATTTTAGCAGCCCTAAAAAACCTGAACATCTATCTACCTACAGACTCTTAACATGAGAGAGAAATTAATAGTAAAATCTTGCTTAAGCCACTGTTATCTTGGAGCTTGTTTTGATTGTAGCTGAAACTAATCCTAACTGATAGTCTTTCCCCATTCCTGTTTCCCCATCTCTTTCCTTATTCCTCTCTCCTTTCTGTTCACATCTCTACATAATTTCATGCCTTTTCCCGTCATTTTACTCATGCTTCACAGCGCTGGTCAGGCTTGCATTAGCTGTCATGTTCTGTGGGAAATGTCTTTGTTATTCCCTTAAGAGACCTCTTTGGTTTCTCCTCTGTGCTACAGTCTGTGAGCAGAATTCTGTGTTTTGTCTGTCCTTTCCACTGAAGCCTGAGAACTGGAGCTTGTGTGTGGAAGCGGAAACATCTGTAGCAGTGTGCCATCTTGAAAATGGGGAGACAGGGCACAGCATTTGAGTGCTTATTCTACCAGTTGTTAGCAATATGATCATAGGTAAAGGATTTAACTTTCTATACCTCAGTTTCCCCATTTGTAAAGAGGGATAAAATTAATATCTACCTGTCATTGTTACAAGGATCAAATAAGACAATAAAACTAAAGGGCTTAGAACTTTACCTGATGTATTTATACAGTACTGTAAAGAGTACAATCACCATTATCATCATTGTCATCATGCATGAATTCTGATGTTTCTTCTTAGTTTTTTGTTAAATGTGTACACTGAGTATACACTCCACCTAGTCAAGGGTGCATCATTTTACCAGGAGAGGTACCCTTGAACTTTGAAGTTTCCTGTCAACCCAGGGTGGAGTAGAATTGTGGACTTCTGAAGAAAAATCATCAAACCTCAATCAACTCTGTGGCCTCCAGGGTGCTGAGTGCAGAGGCTTTGACTGAATTGTATTTGCATATTGTTTATTCATGTCACAGGCACTGAAGTCTTTCTAGTATCCTTAGTCCAGGTTCTAGTTAGGGAGTAACCCTGAGAAGTGGAAGCTTCTGAAAATTCATGGAAGTCTCAACAGTAGCAGAAATTTTGCAGTTATGTCATCTATTTTGAGCAAATTGTATATGATTTTTGAGGCCCATGACTTCTTTCTGCTTTAATTACATTTTACAAACTACATCCCAGAGCTATAGTCCTGACTTGTTTATAGGTCTTCCATCATAAGTCTCAAAGTACTTCCATCACCTCTCCCTGCATCTCAAGGTGATTAATCTTATTGGACACTAAGGACTTGGGAGTCACAGAGGTGAAGAGCAGAGTGAGAGCAGGAGGAACTGAGCCCACATATCCTTATCCCAGCTCAGTGCCCCATTCGCTGCTTAATTGTACACAGGTCCTCTCTGAGACACGCTGCATTTGACAGCTGTGGAGCCTGAAACAGTGAAATAACAGACACAAAGTAATGACACAAAAATCCAAATCACAAATTGTAATATTTAATGATTTGTACCTGCTCCGCATTCTCCCATAATTGAACTCGTTAATATTCCTTTTCAATAAGCAAGCTCTTTTCCTTTCTTTAGAAAAATAACTACAGAATGACTCTGGCATATATTAGAAGGTGCATTTGCAGTGAAGTCTTTTTAAATTGTAGATAAATTTTCTCTGCACTCTATTTTTTTTTCCTGACCCAGAAAACATAAACTCGACTTTGTTATAAATTAAGCTGTCAGCTTTGACCTAATTTTAGACTTGGTGGTGGGTTGATTTGTCATTACCCCTCCATTGGTTTTTGAAGTCGGAAACTAATAATTTTTCATAAATTGGATATTTATGAAAATTCATCAAATAAATTTATCTAAAAAATCTAGCACATAAAAGCAGATGAGTTTTCTTTCACCTACAGTGATAAATACTGGAAAGATTAGGATAAGCTGGCCTGAACTGTACCATTTTCTTTTTTCCATTATTTCCATCCCATCACACACAGAGAGGTGGCAGAGGACAGGGGAAACTGGAAGGAAAACCAGAGGGTTTCCCGTGCCTCCACAGGCTAGGCTACACTAAGTGAGAGGAAACATTGGGAAGAAGCAGAAATGGAAATGTCTAAAATTCCAGGGTTCTGACAAACAAAATGGTCTGTCTGTGTAAAGGCCTTCCTGGAAAACAAACAATGGGTATATATGATGCACCAATTATACACCCACATTTTGTTAACTTAAAGAACCTTTCTCATGATTTTCTTCTTTTGAAAAAAATAAGGCTTAACGACAAAGAAGCAGTGGGAATAGCTAAAGTTCTTTGCAAATTTTATGGTTGAAATAAGCACTAAGAAAAATGAGACAAAGGAAACTGGCACTGCAGAGAAGAGCAGAATGAACGTGGTTACGGATATCAGTCTGAGAAATTCAGTCATAGCAAACTGAAAATATATTAGCTGCCACAGATTAGGTGCAATGAACATGACAAAGGTGGACTGTATTCCTGATTCTTTTCTTCCAAATCCTAGCAGGCTTTGATGAGAGAAATTTTTTTATATGTGAACATTTTAGAGGTTGATTAGCCAATTATAGAACATACGTATATATGTATTTTGTTCTGCTTACCTCCCAAATATTTATTTCCTGAAGGTTAATAGAAAGACTCACATTGTTATCAAGATCTGGTTTTACTGCTCATCATAATGTTATAACATTCAGAGCCACATGACCCTCAGGAGAAAAATAAAGATAAAAATAATTTTTGATAACTTAAATTGGGCTCCACTATGTATGTTCTATTTAGGTAAATAGCAATTATTGATATAATGCCACATCCACTTGGTAATTTGTATGTATATAAATTACATATATATATATATATATATATATATATATATATATATATATATATATATATGGCTTTGGCCACATAGGATATTTTATAAACCATGGAAACAGAATTCTCAAGTTTGCACTTAAAGTAATTAATCTACAACTCATATTCATATTAAAATGAATGTTATATTATCAACCCACTTCCTGTGAGCCAGCTTTCTCCTCGATGTTTTTCAAGTGTGGCTTCCTTCCTAAATACGATACTCAAACCACAGCCTCTACAGTCCCTAAAGATCTTCCATAATTCTCTAAAATCTGTTCCCATGTCATGTACACTTTTTGTGATTTCCACTCTATCATTTCCTAAGTCTTGCCACTTTAAGAAGTGAATCCCCCTAATCCAACACACACACACACACACACACACACACACACACACACACACACACACATATTTTTCCATCATATTTTTTGGATTATGAAGATATAACATTAGGGATATTTTTAGCTGCAAGGAGAAGTATCCGGCTTAAACAGTAATATAGTTAACCCAAATAATAAAGTCCAAAGATAGGGCACGTTTCAGGATTAATTATTTGAGAAATTCAATAATATCAAGTGTCTAGGCTCTAGTTATCATTCCCCTGCTAACCACAGCAGACATTTCAGTGTAAGACTGTTTCACCTAATGGTCTTATAGAAGCTATGAGGAAGAGCTATACATTTTCTTCTCTATACTTGTAAGGGTATAGAGACATTCACCCTGAAAACTACCTCTAAAAATGACTCTTTATCAAACTTCTGCCAACATCTATAGCATCTCATTGTCCAGAAATGGGCCATATAACCATTTCTGAATTGTTCCAGGTAAAGGGATGCAATTTTGCTATTGCCATTTAAGTATATTTGAGTTAATAATTTTTTAATTTTATGTTTTCATTCTGCATTTTATTTCCTCAAGGTCCTTTCTAAATATTTATATCACATTCTACCATTTTTCTGAAAATTATCTCAAATATAATTTTCTACAAGTAATACAATAAGGAATAAAAGAGCTAATTTATAGAGATGGTTCCTAGTTTTAGAAGTAAATGGATTTAAAAAATGAATGAATGACAAAAATTAAGTTCAGGGGTTTATAAATTTACAGAAGTTGAAGTATATGCTCATAAAAGCTAGTGATACTTTAAATTTTTATTATGAATAAAAAAATAAATATTATGAAATGTATTTTAATGAAGATTAGAGATTTGCTAATCAGCAAATTTAATAATACTAGAACTAAGGGGACTCCCCTGACACTTGAAAGAATTAATTAAAGACAAATAAAGGACATTTTCCCAAAGAGTTTTGAGACAATATTAAATGAGTAAGAATTTACTAATTTCTCAGGACATCATGGCAGTGTGCTAGAATTGTGAATAATATCAGACAATGAAGACAGTTATTTACCATGAAGAAATTTACACATGCAAGGTTCAGAAGATTATGTGAAAAATTAAGCGGCAGTAGAAAAATAAACAATAATTAAAGACAGCCACAGTAGCTGTCTTATAATTAAATACATTATAATTTGCTAACTGAATTATCCTGATGATAATTTCTATTAGAGGTCACAGGGAGAAAATCATTAAATGAACATAAGAAACTCATTAATGAGAAAGTTACTACAGATCAAAAAAGAAATTTACCTTTATTAGTAATGCCATCAAATATTTAAGGAAGAAATACAAATCTTACACAAACTCATAATTTTTAAGAAAAGTGAATATTACATTTTGAAGCTAGCATATCCTTGCTACAAAAGCTGAACAAAGATATAAGAAAATTAGAAACCAAACATTTCTCCAGAATTTAGATGCAAATATCTTAAAACATATGTCAAGCCCAACAAAATATAAAAAAGAGAAACTCTACTTGATCCTGATGTATTATTTCAGGTATGCCAGGCCATTTTATAATAATATTTGAAAACCCATCAATGTAATTTACCACAGTAACATAGTAAAAGAGAAAAATCACAACAGATACAGAAAAAGCATTTGAAAAAAATTATACATTTACTTGATTAAAATTTTTTAAAAATCTCAGCAAATTAGGAATGGAAGGAAATATCCTCAACCTTAAAAAGGGCGTATCTGTGAAAGCCCCACAACTAACATCTTACTTAGTAGTAAAATACTGAATGTTTTCTTCCTTAGATCAGGAATAAGGCAAAAATTTGTTTTTACAAGTTCTTATCAACATTGCACTAAAGGTTTCAAGTGAGCGCAATAAGATAAGGGGAGGGCCGGCCGAGTGGCTCAGTTGGTTAAGATAGAGAGCTCTGAACAACAGAGTCACTGGTGCGATTCCCACATGGGCCAGTGAGCTGCGCCTGAGCTGAGCAGCTGCTGAGCTGCCAACATGGCAGGATGGCTTAGCTGGGAATAGCACGTGCTCCTAATAACAAGGCTTCCTGTTGGACTCCCACATGGGATGGTGGGCTGTGCCCACCTGCAACTAAGATTGAACACGGCACCTTGAGCTGAGCGGCCATGAGCTGCCGATGGGCAGCCAGATGGTGACTGGACTTGGAGGTGAGCTAGCTGTGCCTTCCACAACTAAGACTGAAGAACAACAACTTGGCTGTTCCCCTTCCTTGATTCCCCAACACTGTTCCCCTTCCCCAATTCCCCAATAAAATCTTTAAAAAAAAAAAAAAAAACAAGGGGAAAAAGCAAAAGGCTTATAGGCATACTCATATATTAAGAAGCAAACTGTCTTTATTTAATAAGAACATATTGTTTATATAGAAATCCTAGGAATCTATTTAAGAACAAGAAGAATTAATAACTGAATTTAGCAAGATTATAGGATACAAGGTCAATATACAAAAATCAATTGTATTTCTAAGACAGGCAGCAACTAATTGGAAAATATAATAATAATGCCATTTTTATTTGTATCAAAACCCATGAGATACTTAGAAATAAGTTTCACATAACAAATGCAAGATCCCTATACTGAAAACAAAACATTGCTTAGAGAATATTTTTTAAAACCTTAATAACTAGAGAAATATGTAATATTTATTCATTTGTAGACATTAAATTCAATTCTCCTCCCCATTTGATTTATCAATTTAATGCAATACAGTAAAAAAAAAAATCCCAGCTACCTTTTTTTATAGAAATTGGTAAATTGAATCTAAAACATATGTAAAAATGGGACCTGGAATAGCCTGCCTAAATATCTTGCAAAAGATGAACAAAGTTGGAAGACTTACATACCTGGTTTCAAGATGTACTATAGAGCTACATTAATCAAAACTGCGTGGTATTGGCATAACAGTAGGTGTACAGATCAATGTAATAAATAGGCACTTCACAAATAGATTAACTCATATATGGTCAACTGATTGTCAACAAAGATATCAATGCAACTCAATGAAGAAAGAAATTTTGACAAATGGTGCTGGTTAAGAGTCTAGAGGGAGCAAATGAGCCTCAACCTCAAATCACACCACATACAATAATTTATTTGAAATGATTCATAGACCTACACATGAAAGCTAAAAATATAAAGCTTCTAGAGTAAACATAAAAGAACAACTTCATATGCTGAAGTATGCAAAAATGCACTGGGCACAAAAGCATTAATAAAAAAAGAAGAAAAAATAAGGGAGAGGTTGAGTTTCATTAAAATTAAGAAATTCTGTTCATCAAAAGCTATTATTAAGTTATAAGTTAAATTAGAGGTTTGGACAAAATATTTTCAAAACATGCATTTTCCAACAGATTTATATTCAGAATGTACAATTAACTCCTATGAATGAATAACAGAAGGAAAATAAATTGTTAAAAGATCATGAAACATGAATACATTTTTTCAAAGAAGAAAATATAAAATTGCCCAGTAAGCATATGACAAATACTGAACATCATTGGTCAGAGGAAAATGTAAATTTAAACTTAATAAGACACTGTCTTCTGACCAAAAAAAAAAAAAAGTCTCAAATTTAAAATATTGACGATGTTGGGAACATATGAAGCACGTGGTACTCTCAGATATTTCTGGTGGGCATATACAGTGGACCAGCTTAGAGACCTGTTTGACAGTTTCTTATAAAGTTTCTTTAAAGTTAAACATACACCTTTATTATAACCCAGCAATTTCATTTCTAAGTATTTTCCCAAGAAACATGAACGCATGTCCATAAAAAGATTTGTACAGAAATGTTCTTAGCTGCTTTATTCACACAATTAAATAACTGGTAAAACCCCGAATATTCATCATAAAAAGAATAAAGAAATAATATATAGTATAGTCAAACAATAATAAATTACTCTGCAATAAAAAAATAATTACTGATGTATGCAGTTGTATGAATGAATCTTGAAAACTTTATGTTGAGCAAAAGAATCCACACACAAAAGAATAGGTGCTATATGCATATGAGTAAGGATGAAGTTATCAAACAAATAAAACTAGTCTATGGTGATGGAAACCAGAAGTGGTTGCTTCTGGAAGAGATGAGGGGAAGAGGGCAGGAAAACATGACAGAAATATTCTGCATTATGATGTGGCTATTGGTTACCTGGGTGTATACACTTGTCAAAACTCACACTGTATACTAAAGATATGTGCATTTCATTGTATGTGAAGTTTGCCTCAATTTATATATATAGATAGATAAATAATAGATAGATAGATTAGATAGATAGATAGATATACACACACATATAGAGGGTGCCAAAAATATGTATACACATTTTAAGAAAGGAAAAAACTATTAAAATTATAATGCAATGAATGACACTAGCATTCATTTGATGAACGCCATCTTTTGAGTGTACATCATACTACACATTGCGACATAATTCAATTCAACTTCTAAAAGTAATACATAGATAACATCTCTTAAAATGTGTATACTTTTTTTGGCACCCCAGTATATAAGCTGTTGATGGAAAATCCATCTAGTTCCAGGGAAAGTCATAGAAGGCAACGATCATGATCTCCTACAGAACACAGCCCCTTGTCAGTAACTAAGCAAATGTGAACCTAGGATAACTGAGCCGGGGTAGGCAAAAAATTTCAAAGCGAGAGTAAATGCGGATGGCTGCAAACAGAGACACCAGATGCTCATTATCTAGGCAAGTCCTTTGCCTTTCTGAATCTCAGCTTTCTCATCCATAAAATTAACATGATTAAGTATCAGAGGGTTTTGTTCTTTTTTTCTTTTTCAAAACAAATGTTATCTGTGAACACAACATGTAGAAGTAAACGTAGAAGTTCTAGTTGAAGTAATCGGGGGCCTCATTACACAAGCCATTTATACTGCCCGCACAGCCCAGCTCCTAACGCATCCCCGGGTAACCAGACGATTTTGAGGAAGGCAGTTCAAAGCTCCAGGTGCATCATACGAGCCTCAGAGTCATTAATCTGCAAGTTATTTTTAATGTGTCTTACATATGGATGTCTTATTCTCACATTTAATGGATCTGGATTATTTTCATGATTTCATGACATCATATTGAAACTTTCAGTGAGAAAAAGGAAATGCATGTCCTCTGGTTTAAAGCATTATTAGGTACGTTTGTTGTTTTTTTGGGGGGGTGTCCATGGGCATACATATCTAAACTAGGTTTGTTTTCTTTTTCTAAAGCAAATGTATTGACCATATTATTATTTTTCAGTTGGACTTCCTTCAAAAATAATGGGCAAAGGATGCAAACATCCCAAACTCCTCTTGAATGGTGATTTTTACTAAGAGACAAACAATCTTATGACAAAAATAAAGTATGTAAACCAAAACAGTTATCTGGAATTAGGAGCATATTCTTCAAATAAAACATGAAATATAGATACTGCATTATGAAAATAGATTTACTGTCAAACAGGCAATTAAAAACTAAAGTATAGTGAGCCACAGACACATTCATTTTCTAAAGTTGGGATGAATAACAAGAGGAATCTTTTCCTTTTTTTTCCCTTTCTTACAAAGAAAACAGGGATAGAATGTATCTCACATACAGTGGAGTACATATTTTCAGACAGTGCTGACACATCTTTATCTGTTACCAAAAAAAATTAAGCCTGCTTTTGCAGTTCGTGGACAGTTAATTTGTTGCACAGGTTAATAGGTGGCTCTACTGGAGTGAGTTTACCATTTAGAACTAGGTGAGTGTGAAAGTAATCCCCATGGTAAACAGCATGTACTCCCCAGTAAACACTGCATTATCTCCAAGCAGAATGATGGCACCAACGCAGTCAATACAAGCCCTGGCAGTAATTCCCACCTTTTACAATTAAAAATTAATTATTGGTTGAAAACGAACAGGGTGGTAATTTCGTTCATTGCATTCAGCAAACCAAGCCCTACAAAGCTTATGTATTTGAGAACCTGTCATCTTTTGGTTAATGGACAATTTTTTTTTTCCCAACCACATCTCTTGGCCATTTCACAAGGATAATTACAGCATAGGTACAGAAAGATCGGTGGGAAGAAACCCATTTGGCTAAGATGTGCACCACAGGAGACTATTACCAGCCCAAGGGCTTCAAGACATGGGTGACACAATTAATAAAGGAAAAGAAGTAATCTATTGCTGAGGTATTTGCTGCAAATATAATCTTAACCTGTTTTATTAATGGAAACTAAAATGACCAGTAATGTGGTTGTCTAGGACATTAATAATGGCTAATATTTATAAATGCATCAGTATATATAAAGAGCTATTAAACATACTATACATATATCATCTTTATTAATATTCAAAATAGTTATATGAGGTAGGCATTCTTCATCTTTGATATGTTAGGTTCATTTTTATAAATTTAATTCATGAACTCATAATAAAAGTAGCTAAGAGGCAAAATGGAAACTCTTCCATCACATCAAAGTCAATAGTAGATATCAAAGGCTATATGAACATTTATATACATTCACACAGTAATTCCACTACTGGAAACCTAACCCAATAAATAATCACGTATGTTGTTTCCAAAACAACTAGCAGAAGCCATGGAGCATAAAAACCAAGTAAAGAAATCAAGGCAAAGTGAAAAACAGAAGTAGTAAAAGAAAGTTCCTGTCAATTTACTACAAAGCAGTATTGTGTGTAATTGTTAGAGTTGGGTCACAAATTCATCGCTAACTGGAGATCAAAGAAAATAGAGAAATCAATTACAAGATGCAGTGTCCCTAATGTAAAACATCAATGGGTAGAATAAAGCCCATTTTTCCCTGCTGGTATTAACATTTGAGAAAATTTTCTCCCACAGAGCCTCATAAAAGTGATTCCCCTTAATGAACTTGGAATGTTCTTCAATGGCATGCTTACAGCAAATTCTGCAAATCAAGAGTCATATTCTAAGTGTAGCTCAGTGAAAAAATTCTATCAGGGAACCAAACAATGGTAAAAGTACTGAGGTCTCTGATGGTCCCGTTTGAACCAGGAGCAACTTTAGAATATATGAAAGATTGAGCGGACTATAAAGGGTTTAGGGTGATAGTTTTAAAAGCTGTGTTCCCCCCAAATCTTGTCCTGTCATAGATGCCAAAGAAAGGATAAGAAAGGGTATGGTGGCACGTATGGTGGAGTTTTGCGATTCTATTTCTGCTTTATCCAGTAGCAGCTCCTTGCTTGCAAGTCTCATTATTGGGGTTTCTTATTATTTTAAGAGGAGGAATTCACTCAAAAGGGAAAAAATATGAAGTGCGTTTATTGTAGCATTAATTATAGCAGGGAAAAATTACAACATAAAATCACAAAAACATATTAAAGGCTAATCAGTAACCCAAACTTAGTTCTAAAAGTATAAAGGCTGGGTCACAAATTCAACTTTGAGTTTAACAGAGATCAAAGCAGAGAGAGAAATCAATTACAAGATTCAATGTCAACATGAGCCAATATGTTGCTGCCATCACAGATGGTGATTATGAATATTAAAGAGAAACATTTTTATGTGATACAAAGCAGAATATGAAATAGTATGCATGGGAAGCTTACAATAATGTATGCATGTGAATGACAGAAGGAAATACACAAAGATGAAACTCTATTGCTGTGGTTTCAATGTTTTTTTTTCTTTTTATCTTTAAACATTCCTTTAAAAAGCAGCAATCATTTTGACTACATGAAGTTTTTAAACAAAACGGCAGACCACCACATGACAGAAAAAAATTTGCTGCAAATGCAACTTTAAAGGTTTAATATCCTGATGAAAATTAATAATTATTCAATGATAATAGGAAAAACATTAAGAGTCTAAATTTTCTGATTTTAATCATTTGGAGATTGACTAGATAAAATGTCAACAAACATGGTATACTAATTACAGTGTGCCGGAAAACTTTTAAATTGCCCTATTTACATACACTCATTTAATCCTCATAACAACCTTTGTGAAGTAGGTACTGCTTAGAGAGATGGCGAGCCTGGAACAGGAATATGAAGTAACTTGTGCAGATCTCACAAGTAAATGGTGGTTCCAGGATCAAACCCAAGCAGTCTAGCTCCAGAGTTCATGCCATTAACCAAAACACTAAGTGCCTCTCAGTAGCAAATTGCTGAGTTCTTCTCAGCCCTACCTCACTCTGTATCGCTATGTCATGAAACAATAATGCGATCACCTTCCATTGGCATGCTATCCTCCAATTTCCAAAATATTACCATATGTATTATCTGTTCCTCAGGACACTTTGATAAGAACAGCATCCTCCTGGCTTTGATTCTAATATTGCTCTTGTGTTACGTCTGCTCCACCTGTGCAGCCACTTCCTGGACTTGATTCCTTGGTCTTGCATCCAGTCCATAGTGTTTGATTATCTGGATTTCAAAAGCATCCTGGGCTGTTGCTACACTTCATGAGCTAGGTCATTATAGAAAGAATGGAACAAATCCAACCACTACTATAACATCCTAATATCTTAGAGCATGTAAAGAGATAACCAAGTTTATAAAGCTAATAAGCACCAGACTGGAGTAAAACTTGATTTTTCTAAGACAGGGCATATAAATGTAACAGTGACTCGTGACGATAACAACCAAATACTCCAACATTAAATCTAAAGTGGATCACAAAGCATAAGGGCTTCAGCTATGATTTCTAACTACCTTTTTTTTATTGAGAAAAATGACATGTATATAGCTCCCCACATTAGGCCAGAAACCCAGGTTTCTAAGCAAGGCTGTTTATAAGCTGCTGGACAAGGGAATTCACATCTGAGAGGAATAGAAGAACCATCAAAAGCCTTTGTGTCCAGTCAATGTTTAGAGTTTTCCTACAAATAGAAAACACATGACTTGATACCTATATTATTTTTAAAGTTCAGCATTGTTAGTCTATTTTAAAGGTGAGGCCCCAGGGGATAAAATAGCAAGAAAGGGAGAGGTCAAGCGACAGATGCAAAATTTAATGCACATTCTATCTAATAAGATGCTAAACTGAATTAATATCCCATTGGGCATTTGCTTTAATAAGTAAAAATTCCTTTCTTGTAAAGTGACTTAAAATTCACAGAACAAAGGAAATTCTAGAACAGATGTAAAGAGAATACTTCAAACATGGTTCATATGGCTTAGCTGAAGGTGTGAAAAGTGTCAATTATAATATTTTCTTAAAATTCAAATCAGGAATTAATTTTGCAGTTGTTTTTTTTATTAAATTTGAACTTTGAAGAACTATTATAGTATATTAAAACAATTAATTGAATTATTTGTGGCCTTCACCTTTTGGGTGATTCAAATTAGTAAAATTATCTTGACTCTTTGGATGAAAGACAGTGTTATCAAGATAATGGGCAAGTGGTTTGTTTTGGCTTTTGCTTTTGTTTTTAACTGAGAAAAGGTTTATCTCAAAAATAAAATACAGATACTTGGAAATTTAAAATTGGCTCTAATATCACCACCAAAAGCTATTAAATACAATTGTAATAATAATGTTTGTAAAACACTCACCATGCACTATTATTAGAAAGTATTTTTTATGTATTGACTCATTTCATCTGCATAAAATTTTGAAGCATAGACTCAAATTTCATGGCTTCCATTTCACAGAAAAGCAAATGTGTCAAAGAAAGGTTAAAGTGACTTGCTCCAAATTACAGAGTTATGAAGTGCAGTCAGGCTTCAAGCTGATATTTTGGCTTTATAATAGTGACTTTTCCCCACTATTCTCTATTGCTGGAAAACTATGTTTACGCCACATGTATCATGAGCATTGAGAAAGTAAATGGCTCCAACTCATATGTTAAATATTGTAGATGCTGTGCAAGTGACACATTTCAGAGAGACTTATAATCCCAAAATCTTTCTGTATTTTAACATATAATATCATAACACTGTCTACAAAATTAATCAGCTACCAGAAAAGAAGCTGCAAAGTGAATTTTATTATAAATGTAAGAAAAAGTATGCTTGAAAATGAATTCAGTAGAAAATATAATGATAGCATCATGGTTCAATTTGATATTGAATTGTCTCACTTGCATCAATTCACTATGTCCCCATTTAAAGTATTTTCAAAAAATCTCAAGATCAATATTGATTGAAATTCAAGTTCAGCAAAATAGGATTGCTATGTCATTTATAGAAATTACACTGTCATATCACACTGTCATATATCTTATCACAAAATCAGTAGAGATGGAGCTACAAAATTAACAAGTTCATTTTTGAGACTGACACATGGGGACTTTATCAGAATGAGAGGTGGCTCTATTTTGCCCCCACTTCTTCACTACTGCTATTTTAGTAGAGCTACCAATGAAACTATTTTTACCGCATACACGTCATGTCAATTCTTACCACAAAGTTATTTAAAGGATACTACATTCAGGTAAATTTCAAAGTTAAAAAGTGCAGTTCAAATACATTGATTTCTAGATTTGAAGTGTTTCAATATTTAATAGAAACTATTCAATAGTTGTTTCATGAAGAATACAGAGTTCTCTCATCAAGCCATAATTAAAAACCACTCTTTCTAAAATTTCTACACAGCAACGTATTTATTTAGTCCACACGCTATCGTTTCAATTACTGATGATCATCCAATTACCCCCTGCCAAGTACATATAAGGTTAACTGTTTACATTATTGGGGGACAGAAACCAGCAGGTTCATAATTACATTTTATAGTATTTAAAAACAAGAGGTTATCTTGGAGATTATCTAGTTGTGGCAGAGACAGTTTTGCTGTTTATATAACCCTATCTGCTCCCTCCTGAGTACACAGACTACATGTCCAGGCTCCTTGAAATCGTTCCATGTGACTGAATTCTAACCACTGGACTACAAGTGAACATGGTATTTGAAGACTTGATCAATAAAAAAATCTCCCATACATAATCTTCTATGCCTCCTTCCCATTACTACTGACTGGAGTGGAGAAAACACCTCATCAGTGGCATTCTGAAGCTGGATCCCACCAGCACAAGAGAGTCAATTATTATACATATTTGGGAATATTTTCAGGAAGTTGTTACAATGTTCATAGCTTGAAATTGGTCATTGTGGGAGTATCTATAACAGAAAAATCAGCAAAAGCTACACATTAAAATTCGGTTTTTTTTTTTGAGCTATGGTTTGCTAGCATACTATTGCCACTAGAATGGTTTTGTAATCCACATGTGGAAAATGACAGAGCCAACATCTACAAGGAACTTAGTCTCTGATTCACTAGTAGCAAAAAAAAACCCTGACCAGGAACACCTATATTAGACCGCTATGTCAGCAAAAAACAGGGTGCCCAGGTTTGCTCAGGACAATCTGTTCCCTGATTCCCAATCTAATTAATAGTGTTCCCTTTCACTTGCAGAAATATCTTAATTCGAATGATAGTTACTCTAGCAAGATAAAAACATAAAACCTTTATTGAATTTGAAAAGTTGAGGTTTCTGTCATATTCTGTTTTTAATATCTTAATATACTAATTTCACCCCTTCATTTCACATAAAGAAATTTGATTTTCATAATAATTTTATACAGAAAAGCAGTTATCTGATATGTACCCTTTTGCATATGTATAAAGTAAAGCACAGAGAGAGTAAAGTAACTTGTCAAATTGCTAGTGGCAGAGGATTACAAATTCTCTTGATTTGGAATCCAGGCCAACTTGACAATAGCTATCTCTAAATTTCCAATAATCTTGAACATAGTATGTGACTTAGGTACCATGATACCCTTTTGTTCAGGAAAATATTTATTTTAGTTTGAATTTTCTCAGCACACACAAACTGGGGAAAGGATAAGATGGTTCAGATGTATCCTCGGTGGCCATATAAAACTTATTTAATATTGTTATGTCTCCTAGGGGCATTTTATTTCTCAGTCAAAACTGTAGTTTCTACTTCAAAATGCTTACAAATTAAAGCCATTTGGCTTCACATCAAATCCAACATGCAAGGATTTTTGCCTCTAGCGAACATGGTATAGAGAGACCTATGACTGGAATAAATAATGCATTATCTAAAATCAATCAGAATCATAGTAAGATTGACTTTGGCACGCCAACTCATGTCTGAGTGTAAACACAAAACCCACACCCATGCTCCTTCATAAAAGTCTCTGGATATAAGAGGCTGGTTGAACACTGGTTAAGCAGCAGGGTTTCTATTGTCCATCTTAATTTCTGAATTATTCCCACTGATCGATTGTGTCTGTACTCTTATGCCTTAATATCATTATCCCATAGCCATTCAGTCAAAATCCTCAACAATCCGTTCCCATTCTAAAATTTTAAATTATGATTAACATTTAAGCCCAACGTGTGCTTATTATATTTTATATAATTTGTTCCTCAGGAAACATATAAACCAACTATTGTTAGTCTCATCATTAATAAAGAAACTGAGGTTCAGAGTAAGTAAAATATCTACAATCTGTTTTTTAGACTACGATTCTTACACTTATCAAAATTTATTGGCAAATTACACTGTCCTTCAATTTAGAGAAGAACAGATAAACTCTAACTTCAAAACTTTTCTGAAATAGAAACAAAAGCAAAACCCCCATTTTTTTTTAATGCACCACAAAACTTCAGGTGCTACACAGGAATAATATTAGAAATAAATCTTACTGATGAATATAGATGCAAAAATTCTAAATAAAATATTAGCAATCCAAATCTAACAATATTTGATACATATGGATATATGCAGTAAGGATTACTTCAAGAATATAAGAAGTGTTTAATTTCAGAGTACTTAATGATGTAATCCACTGTTTAAACACATTAATGCAGGATAAAAAAATTAATAATCATATCAAGTTTCAAAAAAGGATTTGATAATAAAAACATTTATGACAAAAACACTTTTATGAACTATTTAAACAAAAACTTAATACATAAGTAATTCTTAGCAAACCAGAATAATAGGGGACTTACCTAGCATTATGAAAATTATTGACCCAAAAAACTCTAGAAGATAAAACACTATTTCACACTCAGAAAGTCATAAAAGTCAGATAACAAGTATCAGGGAGTATGTGGAGAAATCAGAATTCTCAAACATTGACTGTAAAATTACTTTGGAAAACAGTTTATCAATGTCTAATAAACTTCAAGACACACATACACTAGGACCCAGCAATTTCAGTTCTAGATATGTGTTAGAGACCCTATTATATGGTACCAAGAATATAAAGGATATATGCCTTATTTCCAATAGAGAAATATTGTGAGAAAATTAATCCATAGGTGATGGACATGTAAATTATGGTACATTCTTATAATGTAGTACTATTCAAAAAATGAATTAGATTATATTTAAAAGATAAAAACCTCCAAATACATACATTTAGATGAAGAGATTAACTTACATTCCTCCAAAGAGCAAGCTATTGAAGAATAGTTACAGTATAATGAAAAGTTATATAAAGTATAAAAATATATGGCACAATAACGTGGACTCATAAACATGTAGACAGAACATTAAAAACTACACCAGAAAGACATAAACCAACTTCAAAATAGTAAACTACTATTGAGGAGGGAGGTTGAGAAAGAGGCACTGGGGGATCTAACTTTATCTGTGATGCTCCGTATCATCTAAAAAACAATCTGAAATGAATATGACAAAATATCAATATTTATTAGTCCCTGATAGAAAAATTTTACATAAAATAATAAATTTGTGTTGTGAGTAACCACAAGGATCAGCTAAGTCCCTCCTTGCTCAGATTGGAAAAACAAATCAAGGTAATACATGCACTGTAAGATCAGAGGGAAAGATAATATCAGAACTAGAAAAAGAAATCCATGTTTCCGGACTCCAATTCAGTGTTCACTCCATGAAATTACATAGACTTTAATCAGTAAGATTTTGTCTAGCATTTTAATTTGATTCAACAAAAATATTTTTCCCTGTATTCATATTTCATGTTTTATTTTTCCTTCTGATACAGTTCCCCAACATATATCTTTCTTATTTGTTTCATTCTGCCTTCTAGTAATAAGAGCTGTTTACATGTCTGTCTTTCCCACCATGAAAGTTCCTAGATATCACAGACAAATCTTGGTCATCTCTTTATCTCCATTCATCATCAAGTCTTGCACACAAAACACATTCAATGTGTGTATAAAGAACTGAATGTGGTGGTTTACTCTTTCAACAAGTTGAGCAATCATGTTTTGAACATCTGTTATATGTCATACACTGTGCTATGTATGCAGTGAGCTAATTGTCATGCATAAAATGGATGAAGGTTAAAACACAAAACTGAAAAAAGCTGTGAAGAGTTAGATGCTTCTCAGTTGGCATTCATCTGGAAGTTTCTGTGACCATTTCTACAGAAATAATTTCACACATATAAGAACAGTAGGTTGTGCTGAGCTTTTCAGTCAGAGTGTTGAGCTAAATCTAAAGAGCAGCCAAGCACTGGCATAATTGTCCCTCAAATAATCAATGTGTTTTTGCTTATTTTATAGCATGAAAGTGTTCAGAGAGGCAGAGAAAACTAATCAATACCAAAATAAAATCCTCATGCCTTTTTTTCCATAAGCTTCTTTAAAAATATTTATAAATTATGTAAAAATAAGTTCCTAACAGCACTGAACCACTTTTTAAAAAATGTAAATGTTTTCCATGGGTGTTTGTTTCTGGGTAAGAAGGAGTAAGCATGTTCCATCTGTCTCTCCCACTAAATGCAGTTATGGAAACTGGACGGAATGCATCGAGCAGCTATTTATGGAATGTGAAAGTATATGGTTGGTACATTGGGAAGCAGACCAGAATTAAAAGTAATACCAAACTATTGATCATTATACAGTAAGTCGTCACTTAATGTGGTCAATAGTTTCTATGACTTTAAGAGAAACGACTTATAGCATGACCAATTTTAACATAGGCTAATTAATATAAATAAAAGTTCAGCTTCTAAGACATCTCACCAACATGAAAGTGAACTGGCATTGAACAAAACATTATTCAGATGCCTGTTGCATCTTTTCACTTAAGTATTCATTATCTCAACTAAGCACAACAAAAAAAGACAGAGAATTCCAGAAGCTCTCTAGTTGAGGCTTTAACGGTCAAAGAAAATGGGTGAAGCGCCTTATTTTTCTTTTGTTTTTTTCCTTTCTCACCGTCCAGCCCCAAAGCCATCTCCTGGCAATGGTGTCACCAAAAGTAGCATAAACAGGATCCTTTAGGAGGCAGGATGTTCTCAAAACTGGTCCCCAAAAGATGGGACAATAGTTCATTGTTTTTTTCCTCTATGTGTTCTCTATATATTTTAAGGTCCCAGATGCAGACATAACCATGGAAAATATGTGGTAGATCAGGGTACATAAAAGTTCAGCTTTCTGGACAGAACACAGAAAAAGGGAGGCTTAGAGAACCATAAAGTAATGAGAAAAGAGAGGAAGGGATTCATGAAAGTGACTTCGTAAAGTTGCCTATAAATTTTCAGCCTTGATCCCAAGCTGTACATGTATGGATCTGATCTTGAAAACATGCCATAGTCTTTGAGAACTGAAAAATGGGATAGATCACCAACCAGGTCCCAGACTGGTCACTGAGTGGGTCTAACCATGGAATATACTTATACATTGAACATCAAAATGTTTACAAGAATATCTAAAATTACTTGGAAAACAAAGAAATAATATATACAGAAGGTGCCAAAAAAAGTGTATAGACATTTCAAGAAAGGAAAAAACTATTAAAATTGTAATACTCAATATATACCGATAACAAAAGATGAATACATGTTTACACATTATTTTTGGCACTCCCAGTGTTAATGCCAAGAAGAAACAGATTTTGGAATTATCTGACCAAAGACTTTAAAGCAGTTATTATGAATGCTTTAATATTTTAGAGTGAATGCTCTTGAAACAAATTGAAAGAAAATCTCAGCAAAGAAGGATATTAAGAAGAACCAAATAGAAATTTGAGAACTGAAAAAGCAAATACTGACTTTTTTTAAATGACCAAGCTTGATAGAAGAATAGAGATGATAGAGGAAAGAGTCAGTAAACATGAAGATAGTCCAATAATAATATTCATTCAGAACTGAGGGTAAACAAATTGAAAAGAATAACCCTGTGAAACAATAACAAAAAACCTACTATCCATGTCATTATATTATAAGATAGAGAGAAAAGAAAAACTGCAATTCAGATAAAATATATGTGAGGAAATAGTAGTGAAAGCTTCATAATTTGGTGAAAGATGTGATCCAACCAATTTAAGCTGAGTATACCCCAAACTGGATAAACACAAAGTAATCCATTCCCAAACACATAATAAAATTGCTGTAAACACACACACACACACACACACACACACACACACACACACACACACACACACACACCTTGAAGACAATCAAAGATAAGTGACATATTATCTAGAGGGAAACAATGATTCAAATGGCTTTGGAATGCTCATAAGAAACTATAGAGCCAAAGGAAAGAAAATAATATTTTTGAAGTGCTGAAAGAAATCAACTATCAACCAAAAATTCCATATCCAGTAAAAGTGTATCTAAAGATAAAAGTGAAATAAAGACATTCTCAGGTGAAAGAAACTTAGAGAATTCACTGTCAGTAGACTGTCTCTAAAAGAATTGCTAAAGTTACTTTTTCAAACAAAAGTGAATGATACCAGAAGGAAACATGGAATATCAGGAATGAAGGAGGAACACAGAAGTAGTTAATATTTGGTAAATATGATAGAAAATTCTTCACATTTTAAGTTTTATGAAGTGGTTAAAAAAACAGTAGTATACCATTGTCTAATAGAATTTCCAACATATAAAGGAATACTACATTATAGAAGAAGGATGGTAAAAGAACCCATATAGTGGTCATTTTATACACTACACATGAAACGACAAACAAACTCTGAAAATTTAACAAGTATGTCTTAATCTCTAGAAAATTCACTTAAAATACAAAGGGAAATAGTAAAAAGAAACAATATATAAACAAATTGCATATTAAAACGTATCCAAAAAACTAAACAGCAGACAGAAAACCCTGATGACCCACTTGAGGTTGTGGTCATCAATTCAAACCAGATATCAGTCAAATTGGATATTTGTTTTTCTCCAGCCATGTTATATGTACTCAGTAGGTGAGAAGTTGAAGTTAATCAGTGTTGAGGTCTCATCAAGTTGGTATGACTAAAGGGAGAGAGGGGAAACAAAGCTGACAGTGATGACTCCGATCAGTCTATTGAAGCAAATCCAGTCAAGAAAGAATGTTAGGAAATGAGTGATGCAAAGAACAAATGTGGTGGTATGTCAATGGGTTGGAGGTCCCGATGGAGGATCAAAATGGAGGGATGAACTATGTAAGTGGCAGTCTGTAGGATCTTGAAAATAAGATTATAGAAAGAATTCAGCTATTGCAAATGACAATATCGTTAGTCTGACCATATAAATGGGTAGCTGACATGGCTTAGAAGATAACTAGAGGTAAAGAGATCCAAGATATGGGAAGGACCGTTTGTGGATATTGAAACCATAAATTATAAAGACACAAGTGGTGGTAGAGGAGGGTTAAATGAGTACTAAAATCTTCAGTGAAGGAAGGAGGAGCACTTACCAAAAGGACAGCAGATGCCTGCAGCAAGGAACATTAGTGAAGGTATTGTATTATCTGACCATATTCACACCAATGGAGCTGGCATATAAGGGAAGAAAAAGTGTCTGAAAATAGTGAAGAGCAAGGAGGATGTCTACTTAACCTGTATGTCTAGTGTTGCATTGGGTGAGGAAATAACACCCACCATTTCAGAAGGGCAAGCCGCGCCTTCAGAGGTGAGCTAAATTTTAATTAGAGCAAGAAGGTAAATTGAACCTCAATAGAAGCAGCTGAGGATACAGAGGGCTTTATTAGCGACACAGCCTGTGTTATGGAAAAAGAATTTGGAGAGTCAAGCTTGAATGGGCAATCATGTCAGAGCACAGGTTGTCTGAAGCTTAATGAACTTCAAAGTCCAGGTGATAAAGGATGAACAACTGAATCTGGTGCTTTAAAAGTCCAGGGATATAAACAGGAGTAAAGGAAATGATGGGATTAGTCCCATGATTATCTCTTGAAGGGAAGTGGATATTAATGGTACACTATTTAATGGGAAATATTGGCTTTAGGCATTTTGATGTGATGAGACAAGAGCTGGGAAGAATTGCCCAAGAGACAGTGGCTATCCTGCCGGGAGTGATGCCACATAGGGAGGGATGATTTTAAAGAGCTCTCTCCTTTAATGTATCTTTGACAGGACTATTTTCCGGTAACTAATATGATTTCAGTTCATTACATTATAAAATTAATATACATCCTAAAGAGACATGTTCTTCTAAATCAAATGACCATAGAGGATACTGAATGCTTTCCAAGTTCCAAATTAAAGAAACACTTAATACTTCTGTTTCTAAGTCCAGTTTGGCCAAAGGAGTGATAGATTAGTGTACCATGTTTCCAGTATCTTCCCTTCGTTCTCTAAGATGATGACAACTTCTAAGGAAAATCCTTGAAGTAATTTGGCCTCAAAATTAAAGTGAAAATCACTTGACATTTCTGAAGCATCCTAGAAGCTTTTAATTCACATACTCTCTAACTTTGCCTTTCTTCTTTACTTTCACTTTTGCTCTTTCAAGAGGACAATGATTTTGAGATTTTCTGACTTTGAAACTTTATCCTAAGACCTTACTCTAGTGTTTTTCTGGCTTTTGTTTCAAAGGCTAGAAATTTAAATTAAGCATCCTAATCAATTAAAAGCTTCTGATCCTAGGGAGAAAATAATATTTTTACCCCAAACCATCAAAAGATAAAGAACTAAGAACCAGGAAATTGATGATTAGAAAGGAGACTTTGAACAGCTAGGACTTTCAGTTCATTTTGGGGGCAGACTCATGTACTTAAAGGATCTCTGATCATTTTTATCTTGCTCTTCTCCAGGGACGAGATGCTCACTACAGAGCAGTATATTTGTAAGCTTTTACTGAGGATATACCATTAAGTGTATAGATTTCCATTAGGTTATTTTTTAATGTAAAAAGTACTACTTAAAGGTTAGGAAAATTTTGTTGTTGTTTCTTTTGTTTTTGGTGTGAAATATATTTGGCTTTTGAATTGGTTTGGTCTTTTATTAAAGACTTGCTGTCCCTTAAAAAGAGTGGTTCAGGTGTTTCCCTCTCGCCACATTCATTATTGTAGAAGTGGTATACCATAAGTGCTTTGCACAAAACTTAGAATTACACAGAAAAATTTAACATAAGCATTTACATACATTAGTATTCTTTTTAACTTGCTTATTTCACATTGACTTGATGATCATCCCAGGAATGAAAATAAAATCCTACATTTTCAATGACTTGTATATATAGAATGACGCCTCATTCCTCTCCATATCTTAACCTGACATTTATTAATATGTTGTATAGAAATGTCTTAATTGTCTCAATTTATTACATGCTATTCTTTTCAGCCTGTTTAAGGCCCAGATTGGCTCCTTGCTAGCCATTCTATCTCTTTATACCATTTTCTCTTCTCCTTCCGTTCCAAATCCCATTTCTATTTCACCATGAGTTTTTACACTTCAGAGTATTTCTCACCATTTCATAAGCTTATTTGCATATGTGCATATAAATACATAAATAAGATATGGCATTGATTTATGTGGGTTTGTTTTACACTTTGTATTTATGATGCATTCTGTTTTTTACTTTCTTACATGTAACAATATATTTTGAGGATCCATCATTACTGCTGTAAATAGAGCCAGTAAATATTTTTCTTCTGTACAGTATTCCATCTTACGCATCTAACACATTTTACTTGTCCTTTCCCCTAGAATGACTACCACGTTAACTTCCAACTTGGTGATAAATGTTCTTTATATTGCTTTGTGCTTTTATGTGAGAGTTTCCCTGAAGTATGAATATCCAGGAGTGGATTTGCAGGTTTCCAGGGAATACATGCTTAGTTGTACTAAGTACTGCCAAGTACTGTTCAAAATGACTATACCAATTATATTCACATCAGCTCTGACAGCGTGTTAATATTAGTAATTATCTATTTATAATACCATTGCACATTATTTTTATTATTTCAGTGGATAGACATTAATTTTGATATCAAAGCTCTGGAAATTTTTAATGAGAGTGTGGACTTGAATAATGAAGAAATTCTTGGTTTCTATTTTCCTCATTCACTATCTGCAGACCAGACTTTAATTCTTTGCTGAACTCAATGTGTAATAGTTAAGTTCAAACTCTGATAATTTCTGCTTTTCAAATTTATGAATTGTATTTCTCTTTAGTTAAATGTTCTTTTAAGGTAAAGTTTCTATTTTGATTATGGTCGTTAGCTTGTGAAAATGTTTATGCTGTGCTAGACTGCCCAATGTCAAGTAAGAATATGTCTGTAAAAAATACAGACATATTAAGTTGCTTGAGCACTTTAGTCATAATAGAAGTCTGTGTTTAAACAAGCAAAGAATTCATCTTGGCAATTTATAACTAAGTATAAACAAATAACACAAAGAATCCCAAATTTTCCTTCTTCAGAAATTAACAGTAATATAGTTCAAAGTCTGAGATTTCTAGTTTATAAAGACATCATTTACCTGTGAATGTTTGTGTTCTTTAAACAATGGCTTTTACTCTTTTAGGTATATGTGCATCAAAATTGTCCTATCGGAAAAAAAAATGTTTTCACATTTAAGACTCCCCTAAAAGAAAGTTATTTTGTAGGACAATATAAAAGATTGCCCCTTTAATTTTGATTAATCATTTGGGGTTAAGATCCTATAACCCATAATTCAAGTTCTGATGTGAGGGGCTGGAAAAAAATGGGGCCATTTTTTTTTTAAAGAGTAAAAAACAAACTGGAGGCTCAATACTGCTCAACTATTCTTTTGGGGAGTAATTTTGCGGGGAGGTGGGATAACGTGCTCCAAATTACCATCACATCTTGAATAATTAGTCTTTTTAAGAATGACTACATGTCAGGTCATTTCAATTCATTGATAATATGGCTGTTGACATCAGCACAATTTGCTAGAAGAATTAAGATGAAAGGATTTTTAAATTTCTGAGTTAATTAATCTCAAAAATTTTATAAATTGTAGGTATCTCAAAGCCCTTACACTGCCATTGTACCAGGGAAGCAAGATGTTTCAGTACAGAAGAAAGTAACAGAAAGGAGACTTTACACTTGCTTTACATAAAACAGCCAATCAGCACTCTTTATTGAATGAATAGAAGTCCTCTATAACTCATGTAAGTATGTCTGTGTGTGAGGGTATGTTTGTTATAATGGGACATGGCTATGGCCAACATTAGAGTGTTAATACCAGGATGGGAGATGAGGCTTTGTACTTGTTAATTCTTTTAAGGCATCACTCTCAGGGACTCACCCACCAGGAGAAAGATACAATAAGGTATTTGTAGCTTCCTAGACTCTAGGTTTAAAAAAGTCTCTCAAGAAGGAAAAAAATAAAGGATCATACCCTGGGAAAACATAAAACGTCAAATTTATACCAACCTCTGTCAGAAATGCAAAGCCAAGAAACCAATATAAGAATATTCCTCGGACATGACAACTATTAACTGAAATGCACATAGGGGGCCGTACCTGCACCCCAAGCCACAAGAGATTCCTTTCAGAAAACAAATGGATGAAAACACATTTGAACACATACATTGCAAAACATAAACAGAAGCAGCAGACCAGAAAACAAGCAAACAAACAGAGGAGGACAGTGAATACACAAGTTTGAACGAGAGAGCAGCTAATATCAAAAGGTTATAAATAAGTGTATTTTAAAAGATTCACTCTGAAAGAGAAGTCTAAATATAAGGCAAATTTGAAAAACTAACGGAACTGTGTAGAAATAAATGATATATAATTGAAGCTTGAAACTCACTAGAGGTCTTAGTTGCCGATAAATAACAGATCAAGAGCTAATTTGTGAACCAGAGCTAGGTTTCAAAAAATAAATAAATAAATACAAACCAAAACAGCATTATAGCACACATAAGATAAAGAGATTTTAAAATGTTTAAAAGAAATATTAGTGGAGATGGGTGTTGAAAGGCGTAGAAGATAGAATGAGGAAATAAAGCCTAATAGATTTCCAGAAGGAAAGAAAAACAGAAGAGGAGAAAGGCAATATCTGAAGGATTAAATGAAATAATCTCAACAACATGCTTATTACTAATTGTGTTCAAAAAATGCTAATTCCCTGTCCCCTTTTCCCACTATTTCTTGCTTTCTGATCAAAAACAAACTAATTTAAACCTTAAGATTATTTTTATACCTCTTCCCTTAGACTGGTTTCATAGTTTATGCCCAGGATTTTATACATGTTATTTGTTTATCTTCATAAGGATGCTAGCAAATTCCTTTATTACTTCCATTTATCAGAAGAAACTAAAATTAGAGGACAACTTGCATGAAATCACACAGCTGGGATTAAAATCTAATGTACTTCACTCCAAAGAATTTTTACCTCTCATCTGCAATTTTCTAATATTAATTACCATATGAGATAGCAAAAAGTTCACTTCACCAAGTAATGCTCACGCAATAAGGACTTTTATATAAAACAATGCAAAGCTCTTTATTGAAAGTAGGAATATAGAATAAAAAGAAGCATGTACATGCATAGTACATGTTGAATTTACAAAGTATTTCAAAATTACTGCAGTTGTTAATTGGAAAAGTCATTTATTTTTTCAGATACATTATAAGGTCCATTTTTCTTCTCTCTCTCCCTCCCTCCCTCCC
>NW_017731785.1:1465885-1483830 GCF_001890085.2 Hipposideros armiger
CTCCTCTCTCTCTCTCTCTGTGTCCTCTCTCCCTCCTCCCTCTCTCCTCTCTCTCTCTCTCTCTCTCTCTCTCTCTCTCTCTCTCTCTCTCTCTCTCTCTCTCTCTCTCATCACAATTTTAATGCTCTATAAACAGGGTTTGTAATGGATTTGCTGGCAGCCCCTTAAGCCATTCAGTGAATGCTACAATAGACAATTTGTGTTCTGATTGCTTTAATCACTTAAGAATTCTTTTGTCGTGGTTGCTCAGTGCGACAATGTTTGCTTTCCAACTGAACTCAAAACAAAAGGCTTGCATGCAATCTTATATAAGCGTAGCCTCCCAGCTCTGTTGTGTGTGTGTGTGCACGCGCGTATTTCATTCATTCCTCTATTTCAATGGTTCTCAACCTTCCTAATGCTGCGACCCCTTAATACAGTTCCTCATGTTGTGGTGACCCCCAACCATACAATTATTTCCGTTGCTACTCTGTAACTGTAATTTTGTTACTGTTATGAATCGTAATGTAAATATCTTTTTGTTTTCCGATGGTCTTAGGCGACCCCTGTGAAAGGGTCTTTCGACCCCCAAAGAAGTCGTGACCCACACGTTGAGAACCGCTGCGCTATTTCGTCAATGTTGTGCAACAAGTATATGCTAAGCAAAAAAAAAACCAAAAACGATTTGCGTTTATTCCTGGAGATATAGTGAATATAAAAATCAGTTTTTGACTTCATGGGGCTTACCATCTAAGGGAGTGACAGGAAAAAACTTAAGAACTGAAACAAATAAAGTAATTACAGAGTTTAATCAAGTGCTATAAAAGAAACAAATAAGGTGATGAATGAGCTTATTTGGGGTTGACCTATTTTTGATAAAATGATTGAAAAATGCTTTTCTAAGGACTGTACTGATTCCAAAGCCATGAAGCCCATATTCTTCAAATCTTTTCCATGTCAGTGGATGCTACTTTGCGAGCCCTGATGATAATGGCTTAATAGATGGGGCAGCTTCATCCCAGCGCCACCAAATGCTTCTAGGTAGGCTGGAGTTTGAAATGCGGGAAGATCAGGTTGAATTTTTCCTTCCTCATCATTACCTTATTTCCTCTTTCTCAAAATATCTGATTACAGCCCTGGGACCAGCTCACTGCTCTGTGGATGAATGGCAGATGCACCTTCCAATCTCCGGGTCTTTGCACAGGCTTTCCCTCCCACCTGAAGGCTCCTTCCATTTTAGCTCAGCCTATTTTCCTTCAAAGGCAAATTTACCCAACAAAACACAGCAAAGGGGCACTCAGAACTTAGTTCATTAGTCAACATCCACCTGCTAACACCAGGCAGTGTGCTAGATTCAAAGAAAACTCTGAAGAAAATGAAAAGTATAGATCATGAAAATAATCTGTAGGAGTTAATGAGAAACACTCAAACAGGTGCTTAGTAAATTCAAAGTCAGACAAATGTTGCATGTTTCAAGCAACTTGTCATAGGAAAGAATTAGGATTATTTACATTCACTCGTGAAGCATTACACATATTCCAGGGAAATGGTAATTTGTTTCATAGTAAAATCATAAAAACTATACATATAGAAAGAAACTGTCATATTTATTTTTCGATAAACTTGAACCTAATTATATTTATCTCTTTTTATCTCAAATTAATCAAATTAATTTTATCAAATTAATACCCATTAGCGAGTTGCAAAATATATTCAGTGCTGCAACCAGCATTGTTTTTAAAATAAAACAAATTAAAACAGGATAGAACATATTAGATCATATTGTAGGTACTAAGAATAAATTTTTATTAATGAATATTTTCTTTCAATAATGTGCACATGTATTTACTTGGTTACAATGCAAAATTAATTTTTTAGTGTGGGTCCAAGTCAGTGAAGTTTTAAAGCCACTCTACTAAAAGGCTGCTTTATGAAGTCATCCTGACTAGAGACAGATGAACTGAATTTACACAGCAATAAATGAGGGGTCAGTCATTTAATCCTTTTGTACATTATCCCCTCAATCTAGAACAGCGAGATTACAGACCCTATCCTCTGTCAAATTTAAGAGTTCCTATTAACACAAAATTCCCCCACGAAGATTAAGAGTATCAGTCAGTTGTTTCACCTTAAGAATACCGTATTTGCCGGCGTATAAGACGACTCAGCGTATAAGACGACCCCCTAACATTTCCACTCAAAATACAGAGTTTGTTATATGGTCGGCTGTGTGCGATTTTGCGAGTGTGGTAAAATCGCATAACAACAAAATCGCATAACAGCCGAGCATACACCCAGCAGCGCTGCTGATGCCTGAACGGTATGTGGAATGAAGTAGGCGGGCATCGGGAGGCCACTATGGCACGGGGCAAGCACTATGGGCAGTCTATCTGAAGTGTACCTGGCGTATAAGACGACCCCCCACTTGGAGGCATATTTTTCAGGGCCAAAAAATCATCTTATACGCCGGCAAATACGGCAGTTTTGTTGGTGGTGGCGTGTTGTTAAGGAAGATTGCACAAAATGACCATCATCGATTTGTGCTCACTAGCTCTACTGAGTAGCTAGAAGTAAATGTTAGTTTTTCTATAAGGGCAGGACTTTGGTTTTGTGCTGTATCCATAGCCTACCAAGGTGCCTGTATTTAGTAAGTGACTAATTGGTAAATTAAAGATTCAGTAGACCAGCCCCTTAGTTATAAACAGTATGTTTTTTTTTACAGTGCTAAAATATCCTTAACTACTTAAATATATTCTTTATAATGTATACTATATGTCATTCAGCTTAAATTTCATTTCAGAATTAGTGTGAGATGCCCTAAACTAACGAGGTTTCCGCATGCATGTCGTACATCAAACATGTAGAGAAAATGTGCAATGCCCATGACAAAAATCATGTGGCTGCAAACACAGAGCTCCTAGGTAATAGAGACGGCACAGCAGGTGGCTGAGAAATGTTTGTTGATTTGATTTTTTTATTTAGTAGGTGAGTTAGAGAGCAAAGGCACTTAGGCTCCCCAATGCAATTTTACATTTACATCTTTCCCACCAACAGGCTCCTGGGCTGACTACGCATCTGCATTTCTGGGCTCACATATTTGAATATGCTGGAAATTTTTTCTACTGGTTGAATAACCAAAGTTAGATACAACTGCACTTAATAATTCTTACAATTATTGCCCTAAAATTGAAAACAAACACAACGTATCGATGAGATGCTCAACATGGTTCACAAATGAGCTCCCTGATCCTGGTCCTTTTGTTTAAGCCAGACAATGAACCTCCTCTAGCACTCAGAAAACTTGATATGTCCAAGTAGCAAACTCTGCCTTCTGTGCCTTCCAGTGTCAAGAACACATTTCCCCTGCTATTTTAACATCTGAAATTAAAATGTATAGATCTAAAAACCCTAACTGGAGACAAATACGACTGAGCCAGTTTATATGCAAGCGGCTTACCATGTGGCTTTAGAACAGACTGGAAGAGCACAATATTGAATAGTAATCATGAGGAATATTTGATGTTAAGAGCAAAGGCTAAAGGGGAAAAAAATGCAAAAAGGCCATCTTCTGACCTAGGATATTTTATTCAGGCAAAAATATATGTGTTGCTTATTTGTCGCTAAGCAATCCTTTTTATTTTATTTTATGGGCTATTCTTAAGAGATAAAAGGAGAAACTTTAGTAAATCATACAATTAAGTGGATGTTAATTGGACTTACTGATTTCACAATTTGTGCAAATATTGAATTGTTATGTTGTACACCTGAAATTAATGTTATATCAACTATACCTTAATAAAATTTAAAAAATAATTAATAGTGCAATTTTGCATGAGTTTCTCAAAATGATAGAAATTTGATAAAGTGAAATTAAAAGAATCGAGAGGTAAGCATTAAAATTTTGAGAGATGGAGAAGCTGAGAAATAAAACCACAATTTGGTCATACCTATGTATCTAAAATCTCACTAACCTAAACTTCTATATTGGGTGCATATGGCAGACTTGTGGAGATGAAACTCAGAACGAAAGGAGCAGTATCACAATGAAAGAAGCCAATTCTAAATCTTGTCTTATTCAGAGCAAATATATTCATGTTGGTCTTAGCTCCCTATTCTATCCTCTGCAATCCCAAAACAGAGGTATTGAGAATTAAGGGTAGGAAAGGCCAAGTTCAAAGGCATTGTGAGGCGAAACATTGCAATCTCTATTATTTTGGGGGTTGGGGGAGCTGTGTTATTTAGGCTTACTCTTCTAACTAAAGTTAAGGATAAGAAGGACAGGGTTTGACCCTACCAAGAAGGTACATTGCCCATGAAAAACGTCTGGGGTTGTTTGCCTTAAAAGTGCTCCTTTCCAGAGTTTAAGGAGAAACAAATTTCTTTTCTTGGCACGGTTTTCCTATACCTGCCTTTCAGGGTATGAAATGAAGCTGAGCATCCCTAACCCAAGGAATGCACAGGAATTGGAATCTGAACATAATGAAGAGCAAAGGCTTTCAATGGTCTTGGCTTGGCTCTGCCCAGTGCTCTATGTGGCATTCAGAGGTAGCTGTGGAAAGACAATGTACTCGCTCAGGGTCTGGGTTCCTGGCCACATATCTCCATTCCAGCAGAGACCAAGCATTCTCTGTGTATCTTTCTGCAATGCTGCTAGCAGCTTCCTAATCTGCCTTCCCTTGAGACTATACTCTAAATTTTATGCCCAAGAGAGAAACAATTTCCAGTACTGTCATGTGGGGGCTGGTAATTCTCCATATGTTACTCTTTCAAGCAGTTTACATTCTTTAAAGTGTTTGTCTCTGAATGAAATCAGTTATTTTGAAAATAAAAGTATTTTTGTTATTTTTAAATTGCACACAAAATATAAAAGGGCAGAAGTGTGTTTGGGGAATATATAGTATTATTAAAACTTTGTTCCAAACAGTTCCATTGTAACTTTAAAATATGTGCATTGTCTTTGCAAGCTTTGCAATAACGTTCAGCCCGCAACCTCCATGAAGAAGAGCTACTGTATATTTATTTAATAGCTGTTTCTTCAGTGGCATATAATTGTATCCCTAAATAACATATTTCTTTCCTGTTTGTATGACTTATCTACCTAGTTTGCTTAACACCAATCTACATACATACTCTAAACAACATATATACATAGATTATATATATATATATATATATATATATATATTGTTTAGAGTTAGGAAAATTGGATATATATGTATGTATATATGTGACACATATGCACACTCACAAATAAGTACACAGAGCAAGTTTAACATTCAAAATATTATGGTATACATTTTGATAAATTTGGGGAGAACGCTTTTGGAGATCTAAAAAACCTTATTATATTTGTATAGTTTGGTAAGAAAACTATATCCCTTATTCTAAGGTATGAATTGGCTGTGATCCAGTATTTGGCATAAGGAACACCATATACAATAGAAGTCAGCTAATAGGACTAACATATTGAGAGCTTTCAAAGTATCAACTGTTATTCTAAATGTTTCACATACATTATTTTACTTAAATCTTCCGACAACTCCGTGGATAAGTGACATAATTATTCCAATTTCACAGTTAAGGAAATGAGCATAAAGTGGTAAAGTAACTTGCCCAAGGACACAGGGGTAGTAAGTGACAGAGCTGAGGATAGGTGACAGTCCATAAAACACGGATTCCCACATAGGATGCTCTACTTAGCAATCACTTGACCTTTAACAAATCACTTTTTTTTTTCTGAATCTTAGGTTTCTTTCTCAGAAAATGGAGACACCATGAGAATCAAGTAAGAAGGCGTAGGAAAGCAATGCAAAGACTCTCAGCCACACAGTTAGGAACTAATATAACTGAGATGTTTCTATTTCTACACTACGATATCATGATTTCCTTTTCTGAATCCTTTTTTTTTTTTTTGAGTTCCTGATGTCTTCCTCTTCCAGGAGTTTCAAATGTAATGCAAGCCTGTGAAACTTACTGGGTGTGCCTTTCAATCTCAGCAAATAGGCAAGCTGCATGGAGCAATAAGTGACTAGGGTTTGACCAGTGTAGGCTGTTTGTTTCCCATTTGCTATGATGGGAGGGGCGGGAAAGGTAGGTATGGGACTAAAGGGCAAAGGGTGGAGCTATTCTATAGACAGAGGTTCAATTACTACCCTCACACTATTTTAATAACTTCCCCCCTTTTCCTTTCAATATCACCTGCTCACTCTGAAATTAAGAGTGCTCTGGGATGCTACCAGGTATATAGATTCACTTATCCTATTCTGAACCAGAACTTTATCCTTTTATTTAATCTGGTTACAGGCTCAATATTTTCTTCAAATCTTCCAAAGATATATTAGAATCTTCCTTTTATGGTGATTCCCTATTATGTTTATTATTATGAAATCATTGATATTATCTCATTTCTTGGAGTATTAGGAGGGAAGGGAGGCAAACACGTGGGATCCAGGCACAAACCTGAAACAGAAGACCCTTATTTACATATGTTGTTGTTTTTTTAAAAAAAAATGGGGGCCAAAATATTGACTTTAAGAGACAAAAAACTGATAGCATGAAATGGCATCAAAATATGCCACTTTGGCATGAAGATTATTTTGAGATAAATGTACATAAAAAAAACAGCAAGTACAAGAAGGGTGCCCTGAACCTCCCCTTTTCCTTCCTGAAAGCCAGAGACAAAACCGTCATGTAGATGTCCTCCCCATTCCTGGAGGAAAGCAACATCTATAACCAAGGACAGCAAGTTAAAGCTGAGAAGATCCTGTACAAACAGACCTTATTAAAATAACTCTTATCTTCCTTTGGCCTCCCCATGTATTTCAGTTGCTTTTCCACAGTTGACTCTCTGTTTAACCTAGTATAAAAGCATTTAGATTTTGCCACTTCTTTGGGCCTTCCTTACAAGGGCTCCCATACCATGTTAAACATATTAAATGTGCGTGCTTTTGTCAGGTTAATTTGTATTATGTCAATTTAAACCTCAGTCCCAGCCAAAAAACTCTAAGAAGGAAGAGGTAAAGTGTTGCCTCTCCTACAGCATCAGTGTATTTTGTGGCACAACAGCGCGCACTGCACGTGGTTTGGGAAACACTGCATGCCTGCGTAGAGCGCTGGTTCTTTGCAGACGTATCATCTTGTCAACATGTCAACCCTTCAGTGGCAGGTAGGGTGTCTTTACTCTCTATCATTTGCCCTCAAAAAATTGTACATTGAAAGGTTTATTGAGAGGTTTGATGCTTTTTGATTAAATGGATGAAACTGAGAGGTAGAGTAACAAATAACAACAGGTTTTGTAATCGTAGAGAAACTTCATATTTTCCAATTACGGCTCTGCAAGGACCCATCATTTATTTCCTCAGCTGCAGCATGTGCTTATTCAGTACTTCAGGCAGTGGCCTTCTCCATGATGCAAAACAGGGAGATCAAAGATTTTAAAATATTATGTAACGTGTGACTTTAGGTAAAGATATTTGAGTGTGTGTCTGTACTAATTAACACCTTCATTATGTGGTTTTTTTTTAACATTTCTAAATACGCAAATATACATATTCTTGAATCTATCCTCAAAATAATCCCAGAAAGTAGGACAAGTATTTTTAACTCCAACTCATAAATGAAAAGGTTGGTGACTCTGCCAAGATTTTCAGTTAGTGATAAATCTGAAATTGAAATGAAGTGTTTTGACTCCTGGGACATAAGTTTTTACACGAATCTATACTTTTATTTAACAATTAAACTTTGTTATTATCTCATGGGCAATTTTTCTGATCTCCAGTTTGAATGCAGGAAGGCTGTGAACAGGTGTGTGTGTGTGTGTGTGTGTGTGTGTGTGTGTGTGTGTGTGTGTGTGTGTAAATAAAAAGACTAAAAACATAGACTGCAAAGAGATTCAAATGATGAATTACAGAGAATGTTAGAGGAAAAATGACCCTGTCTCATAAGTGCTGGGAAATTTCTGGCTTAGCTGGCCCCTTCATAAGAACTTCAACGATACAACAGCCCAGCTTTTGGGCATCACATCAAAGGAAAAGGCCTCACTCTCAGGACATGTGTTAGACCAGCTTCTCTGTCCAAGCTGCATTCACCCTCCTTTGTTTTCTCATGATGGAAACTTCAGGGAAAGCTATCAGATCAACCATGTGGTGAATGCCTACTTCTTTTCTTATGCCTGTCCCAGCTGTTATGTGATTAATTAATTAAAGAGAAAAAAAAGAAGCCAAAACACAGATGTCTCTGTCTCTTCATGGGGGAGTCAAATAGAATTATTATTTAAGTACTGAGCGGCAAACCATTATGTAATTTCCCCAGACTTTTCTATAATTATCATAGAATTGTAAGATTTTTGGACTTGGCCTAAAGAAAGTAAGGAAAGAAGGATGTAGAAGAGTCCATGAATGGTTGTGGTATCTGAAAGGAGACGCTTTTAGAGAAAAATCATCTTGCCCTTGCCCTTTACTGATAAGACAGAGGAGGTGGGGGGAGAGAGAGAAGTCAACTATTAGTCCAGAAAAAAACACTATGCCTTTAACAGAGGTTTTCTGTACTTCAGGAGACAAGTAAAAATGATTTTTTTAAAAAGTGTCTTTAAAATCTCTAGATTACATCATTTCAGGACCCAAAGGAAAGATACGTCATGTTACTCGAAGAACTGTGACAGGGAAGTAAGAAGGTGAATAAGGAAAGACATATATATATATATTTTTTTCACTTTCATACACATAAGTAGCCATGACACCTAATTTGATACTCAATAGAGGTGAAGAACTCTCTCCTGGTAATGAAAAGGAAATGCTATTTAGAGGACAAGTTTTCTGGTGTGGTCATTTTCTAGTCAGTAAATTCATTTATATCACATTTTAGTAAAAGATTTCAACATTTTTTTTTAAGTTTAACAAACAAAAGGACTTAGAAATGCAATCATGATTTATATAATCCTTGTTAGCAGAATAGCTTTTGCATTAGACACTATGTGCCTAGCAAGCTGTCAGATGTAAGATAAGATTGGAGCAGAGGAGGCCACATAATCAATTATTGATACCTGGTATGTCTATTTGCGTAACACCTTGTTGCCTTTAGAAGAAATCAAGCACCCTGTAGTCTTGGTGAAGACTCTAAAGACATGGCCAAATGAAGATTAACATACGGAACATACACTTCCTAACTAGTGAGGTCTTCCCCCTCTATTATTTATCTATATCTTACCTTTCAAGGTCAAGCTCAAATTCCATCTTTGTAAAGATGTTCCTTGTTACCTGGCTCTCTACCCTCCATCGCCCAAACCTGTCTGAATAGCATTTGTCTGGTTCATACATGTGGCAGTTAATTATATTCCTGCCTTGTGATATCACTTTGCTTTTCTTGAAAATGTGTTAGAACTTTCACTTTCTTATGTTGATTCTATATCGCCTTTCCAAGGAAAGCATACACCCCTTAAGAGCAGAGATAATTTCTTATATTAATTATATTCCTTACAAGAACTAGAATATTTTTTTTGTTTAATAAGCACATGTTGATTTTTATTTTCTTTGAAAAAAAATAGGTAATTAGCGACAGTATAACAACAAGGTAGTAAATTATTCACTGAGTTCAGAGAAGAGAGACATCAATATGCACAGAAGTAGTATGGTAAATCTTCAGGGGAAAGATAGGACTTGAACTGGGCCTTGAAAGATGGAATAACTTGGAGAGAAAAATGCATGTTAGATGAGGCATCTCAAATAACCTAACCACCATGCAATTTAAATATACTTAAGACACTGCTGCCAAAAGAAATGAACTGTCGGTCTCCCAGGGTGACCCAATGAATAATTGTTAAATGATTCAATATGACGTTAAAGATGAGATTTGGGGATGCAATGATTTGCTAGTGAAATCAGGAATATTATCATGAGCTCTGAGCTTAAGATTAGTTGGGCTATGAAACTAATAAAAATTAATGAAGTCCACCTTTCTTTCTTCCTACAATTCCATCAGGCTTTTCTGGATACTTGCTCTTGTGATTGAAATAAAGCCATGTTTTACTCCAGGAAAACACACGTGTTTATTTGTATTCTGTCAGTAAATGAAGAGGTAAGAATATGAAGAAGCGATCAGTAACAGTGAGGCTAAATTGAAACAAGACTTGCCAGTGTGCTAAACACTGTTTCTAATCCATAGTCCCTAGCTGTCCTATGTTGAAGATTTGGATCTTTATTTTAAAACATATGTATCTTGCATCAGAATTTATTAACAATGGGACATGATATTATGGTAAAGTATATCAGGTCCTAGCAAGAAATACATGGTGCCCTCAGCTGGAATTTTGAGACGCTCTTGCTACATTTCTTTTTCTACCACCTTTGTCCTAAAATATGCTTTCTTCCATCTGTTGAATGCATGACATTTGCACTTAACAGTTCACTATGGTCAAAAGTCCTAGGAAATCCTCCAAACTGCCTAGGCACAGGGCTCATTAGGGGTGAGGACAGGTGTCTAGCCCTCTCAGAACTTTGTACTATTTCTGGTACATTCTACCTATGAAAGGATTGAAACCTAGAGCTACAAGTGTTCCCACAAGTTCTTTTTTCCTTAGCCAAGAATTATTATTTGGAGGTGTTGAAGAGACCTCTCCACAGTTTCCAGTTCAGCACATACAGAGTTTAGAAGTTGCCATTTTTTTCCTAACAACGAGTAAAATCTGGAAAAACTGAAAAATTAATTCTTCTTAGACCTGTCAGAGAAATGAGGTCACAGGGTAAACGGCTGACACAAGAATTGGAGAGACAGACAAGTGGATATAGAGAATCCCTATTTACTGGAGCAAAAACCCAGAAGCAGACACCTCCGGGAACTAATGCTGGGGTAAGAAAACCTGAACTGTAATTGATGAATTGTAGGAGGCTTAGCATAAACAAGTCTGATAGTTAAAAACTCTAGAGGAGCCTAGTGATAGGGTTGGGGGTGGGGCACACTTTGGTCAGTTTTACCTCCAGAAGCTCTATCAGGTCCTCACAGCGAACACTGGAGAACAATCTCTCCTGCTCCCTGCTGCGGGAGAGGAAAAGGAACGATACTGAAATACACCGGAGCATGCTTTTTCTTTTCTTAACAAGGCCTGCCCTCAGGAAAAAAGTTGTTAGCCAGAGTTTAACCTGCTGGAGTTTTATCAGAGCCTAAACTACCTGGAGTCAGGGAAATACTCAATTCCAGGTTCCTCTAGGCATCCTGTTCCACCTAAAGGGAAAAAAACTGAGAAGCACTGGTGAAGTTCACAGTCCAGAGGCATAAGCTCGCCAAAACCTAATCATAGAGCTACAGGACACTTCCCCTCCCCCGACATCTTGCCATTACATTGTTAAAGGCTTCCTTAGGGTAGTTCTTTTTACCCAGTACCTCATGTCTACCTTTCAACAAAAAATTATAAGGCATTCTAAAAGGTAAAAAACAGTTTGAAGGACTGAAAAAGCATCAGAACCAGAGTCACATATTGACAGGGATATTGGAATTATCAGGTCAGAATTTTTTTCTTAAATAATTAATATACCAAGGGATTTAATGAAACAAGTTAGACAACATGCGAGAACAGAAAGATAATGTAAAAGAGAGATGGAAATTCTAAGAAAGGATAAAAAATGGTATAGATCAAAAACACCTATAACAGAAATGAAGAATGCCTTTAATAGGCTCACCAGTAGACTGGATACTGGACAGGCTAAGGAAAAAAAATCTCTGAGCTTGAAAATAATACAAACTTCCAAAACTGCAGAAGCAAAAAGCAAAAGAAAAGCACACACACACACAAAAGAAAGTTAGAAAATAAAAAGCACAGAATTTTCAACAACTGTGGAGCCACTAAAAAGGTGTAACATATGCATAATGGGAATATCAGAAAGAGAAAAAAATATAAAAAAGAATATTTGAAAAGCAATAACTGAGAATTTCCTACAAATTAATGTCAGACACAAAACAAATCCAGGAATCTCAGAGAACACCAAGCAGGATACCTTCCAAAATAACTACACTGAGGCATATTATATTTAAACTTCAGAGGATCAAAGATAAAGAAAAAATATTCAAAGAAGCCGGGGGGTGGGGGGGACACCTTACATAGAAAAGAGCAAAGGTAAGAATTAAATGTGACTTGTATTCAGAAACCATGCAATAAAGATGACAGTGGACTAAAATATTTGCAGTGTTGAGAGAAAGGAAAAAAAAATACCCACTTAGAATTTTGTATCTTGTAAAATTATCCTGTAACTGTGAAGGACTAATAGCAGCAGCCTGCCTATTTAAATCACAGTTTGGTTTCTGACTAGATGATAAAATACACAGGTTCTGCCACACATATTTGGCTAGGGCAGTGATTCTCAACCAGGGTCACTCACTATATAGTTATGTACATTTTATGTATAAGTGAAATGAATGGCAGCAATGATACAAGGAAGGTAAAGAAACAGGATTTTTTTTTTTAATAAGTTACTTGCACTACCTATGAGGCAATATAGTGTTATTTGAAAGTAGACTTAGATTAGTTGTAAATGTATAATTGCAAACTCTAGGGCAACCAGTAAAAGAAGTTTAAAAAGAAATATAACTGAAAAGCTAAGAAAGGCAAGAAAATAGAATTATATGAAATGCTCAATTAAAATCACAAAAGGCAGAAAAAGTGAAAGTGTGTAAGAAAAATATAGTAACAAGAGTAAGGACAGCAAGTAGAAAACAGTAACAAATATGGTAGATATTAACCCAACTATTAATAAATCATCCATCATTTTAAATATCAATGGTCTAAACACCTCATCTAAATGATAGAGATTGTAAGAATGGATCAAAAAACTTGTTCCCAGAACTATATGTTGTCTATAGGATATCCACTTTAAATATAAGGACACATTTAGATTAAAATAAAATAATGGAGAAAAAGATACAATGCTAACACAAATCAAAAGAAAGCAGGAGTGGCTGTATTAATTTCAGATAGAGCAGACTAAAAGCAAAAAAATTTATCAAGGATAAACTGGAGCATTACAAAATGAAGGGATCAGGACTCCAAGAAAATATAACAATCTTAATGTGTGTGCACCTAACACCAGAGAATCAGAGTATGAGAAAAAACAGAACAGCAAGGAGAAATAGATAAAACCACTATTACAGCTGGAAACCTTAACACCCTTCTATTAGAGAGAGACAGATAGAGCAGGCAGAAAATTAGAAAGAAAATAGTTAACTCAACAGCACAATCAATCAAATGAATATACTTGACATCTATAGACCAGTTTATCCAACAACAGCAGAATACTTTTTTTTTTCCAAATTCACATGGAATATTCATCCAATTGACCATATTTGGGGCCATAAAACATACCCCAATAAATTTAATAAAAAATATACCAGATTTCATATAAGAACAGCTCTCACACCACAATAGAATTAGACTAAAAATCAGTAACAGATACCTGAAAAATCCCAAATTATGAGATTAAATGCCACATTACTAAATAACATGAATTAAAGAAAAAAATCTCAAAAAAATTTTAATATTTTGCACTAAGTGAAAATTAAAACACAACTTATAAAATTTGTTGGATACAGCAAATGAGTGAGTGCTAAGAAGGAAATTTATACCTTGAATGCATCTAATAGAAATGAAGAAAGACCTAAAAATCAATAATCTAAGCTTCTACTTTAGAAAACTAGAAAAAGGGCCAATAAAATCCAAAGTAAATAGAAAACAAGAAATAATAAAAATGAGAGCAGAAATCAATGAATTTGAAAACAAAATAGAGATTATCATTAAAAACCCAAATCTGGTAATTTAAAAATAACAATAAAATTGATAAGCCTCTAGCCACGCTATTTAAGAAAGAGAGGAAATAAATTACTATTAACAGAAATCAAAGCAGAGACATCATTAAAGATAATATGAACATTAAAGGATGAATAAATAGTATAACTCTATGCCTATAAATTTGATAACCTAGATGAACTGAATCAATTCCTTGACAGACAGAATCTATTAAAACTCACACAAAAAGAAATAGAAAATCTGAAAGGCCTATGTATATTAAAGAAATAAAGTCAATAATTAATAACTTTCCAAAACAGAGCAAAAGGCCCAGATGAATTTACTAGTGCACTCCACACAACATTTAAGGAAAAAATTATACCAAATCTCTACAGTTTCTTTTAAAATATAGAAGCAGAGGGAATCCTTCCTAACACATTTTTTGAGGCCAGCATTACCCTAATTCCAAAACCAGTCAGACATTATAAGAAAAGAAACCAACAGACCAATATCTCTCAAATATAAATGCAAAAATTTTTAATTTAGCAAATCAAATACAACAATGTATAAAAAGAAGTATACACCATGACCAATTGGGATTTATCCCAGGTATGCAGGCTGGTTCAACATTCAACAATCAATTAATGTAATTCATCATGTCAACAGGCTAAAGAAGAAAAATCAAATATTATCAATATATCTATAAAAAAGCATTTGAAGAGCCGGCCGAGTGGCGCGTTGGTTAAGAGCTGGCTTGGGATGTCAGAGGGCCCCGGTTCGGATCCCACATATGAGGGCCAGTGACACTGCCCTCCACAGCTAAAATGCTGAACAACATTTCAATCTGGAGCTGGGCTGCCATGAGTCGCAGGCGACGGCGTAGGCTGCAGCCCCTACTGCAGTGGGTTGCCATGGGCTACTGTGTGTAGCCAGCAGCCAGCATGAGCAGCCGGCAGCTGCAGTGAGCGGCCATCCAGAAGCTGGCAACTGATCTGCCTCGCCCGGGAAGAGCGCAATGATGGTGACAACTTGGGCCAGTGAAGCAACATCCTCCACAACTAGACTGAAGAACAAAAGGACAGCAACTTGTCTGTTCCCCTTCCCCCAATTCCCCAGTGCTGTTCCCATCCCCCAATTCCCCCAATAAAAATCTTAAAAAAAAAAAAAAGCATTTGACAAAATACAACACCCAATCATGATAAAAACACTCAACAATCTAAGAAAAAAGGAGGATGTCCTCAACTTGATAAACAACATCTACAAAAATACCTACAGCCAATATCATATTTAATGGTGAAAAACCAAAACCTTATCCAGTGATCAGGAACAAGGAAGGTATGTCTCCTTTCACTATGCTTTTCAACATTGTACTGAAAGTACTAGCTAATGCAATAAGAAAAGGAAATAAAAGATATACATGAGAAGAAGTAAAATTATCAGTTTTTGTAGATAATAATCTATGTTGAAAATCTAAAAGAATCTACAAGAAAATCCCCCACAACTAGTAAGCAATTATAGCAAGGTTTCATTATGCATGGTTAACATATTTCTATATGTTAACATATAGAAATATGTTATTTTCTTGTATACCAGCAATGAACAAGAGGAATTTGAAATTAAAAACACATTACCAACTTACATTAGTATCCCCAAAATGAAATACTTAGGTACAAATCTATTGCAATATGTATAAGATCTATATGAAATATATCAAAGTCCTAAACAAATGGAGAGATGTTCCATGTTCATGGATAGGAAGACTCAATATTGTTAAGATGTCAGTTGTTCCCGACTTGATTATAGATTCAGTGCCATCCCAATCAAAATCCCAGCCAATTATTCTGTGGGTATTGACAAATTAATTCTAAAATTTATATGGCAAGGCAAAAGACTCTGAATAGCCAACTTGCTTTTGAGTGAGAAGAACAACGTTGGAAGATTGATGCTACACGGCTTCAAGAGTTACTATACAGCTCCAGTAATCAAAACAATGTGGTATTGGTGAAAGAATAGACAAATAGAGCACCCAGAAATAGACCTGCCTAAATATAGTCAAGTAATCTTTGAAAATGAAGTAAAGGCAATACAATGGGACAAAGACAGTCTTTTCAACAATGGTGTTGGAACAACTGGATATCTACATGCAAAAAATAAATAAATAAAATAAAGGGATGAAACTGGACACAGACCTACACACTCCACTAAAATCAACTCAAAATGAATAACAGACCTACATGTAAAACGCAACACTATATAACTCCTACATGATAATAAAGGAGAAAACATAGGTGACCATGGGTATGACAATGACTTAGATATAACACCAAAGTCATGATCCATGAAAGAAATAATTGATAAGCTGAGCTTCATTAAAATTGAAAACTTGGGTCTGTGAAAGACAATGTCAAGAGTCTAAGAAGACAAGCCACAGACTGGAAGAAAATATTTGTAAAAGACAAATCTATTAAAGGACTGGTAAACAAAAATTTAAAAGAACTCTTTAAACTCAACAATAAGAAACAAACAACCCAATTAAAAAAATAGGTCAAAGTCCTTAAGAGCCACCTCAATGAAGCAACTATACAGATGGCACAAAAATGTATAAAAAGATGTTCCACATCGTATATCATCAAGGAGATGCAAATTAAAACAACAGTGGGATACCACTACACACCTGTTAGAACGGTCAAAATTCTGAACACTGACAGCACCAAATACTGGTGAGTAAGTATGTGGAGCAACAGAACTCTCATTCATTGTTGGTGGGAAGGCCAAATGGTGTGGCCACTTTGAAAGAGTGTTCGGCAATGTTTTTACAAACGTAAATATACTCTTACCATAAGATCCAGAAGTCATGCTCCTTGGAATTTACTCAAAGTAGTGGAAAACCTATATCCACACAAAAACTTGCACTTTAATTTTTATAGCAATTTTATTCATAATTGCCAAAACATGGGGAAAAAAACCCCAAGATTCCTTTAGTTGGTAAATAGATAAACTCTGGCACATCCAAACAATAAAATATTATCCAGCACCAAAAAGAAATGAGTTACCAAGTGATGAAAAGACATAAAGGAAGCTGAAGTGCAAATGACAAGATGAAAGAAGCCAATCTGAAAAGATTACACCCTGTATGATTCTAACTGTATGACATTCTAGAAAAGGTAAATCTATGGTGACATTAAAAAGATGAGTAGTTGCCAGGGGTTGAGGTAGGGATGGATGGATGCATAGGAAGAGCTCAGAGAATTGTTAGGGCAGTAAGAATATTCCCTATGATACTATGATGGTGGCTATGTCACTATAAATGTGTCCAGGTCATAAAGATGGCCAAATAAGATGTCCCTCATTCATATCCCCTCATCAACAACAACAATCTGTCATCCAGCCATGGACAAATGTGCCTTTGTGGGAGCTTTGGGATACAGGTAGGAGGCTGTAAAACCCTGGTGCCACCTTGAGAAGGCAGGCTGCTCCCAGCAATGAATTTCCCCTTGAAGAAATCCCTGAGGAGCCTAGATAAATGACTGCTTGAGTGACCACACTTCCCGTTTCCTGTGACCTAACTCTTGCTATTGTGTTTTAAATTCAACAATACCGAGTGAACCTGGACACCCCGCCCTCAAACCCTAATCAAAGCAGAGCCACAGGTCCATTTTTTCTCTCCTTCTCCCCCCCCCCCTTCTCCAGCTTCAGTGTGTGGCCCTTGGGCAAGCTGTGCACCCTCCAGGATCTGTGAGCAATACATGTTCTTAAAAGCTCTCTGATGGTTGTTGCTGAGATGATTCCTGCAATAATAAAAACAACCACAAGGGCTGGTCCAGCCACAATATTACCTCCAGTTGGGAAAATGTCTGTGGGGTTCTGCACAAGTCATATGGGCCTAGATAAGTGCCTCAGGCATTCCTCGCCAACAGCATCACAATCAATAGGCTGAGACTGACACAACAGGTGGTTACCAGGGGGTGGGAAATGGAAAGATGTGGGTCAAAGGGGACAAACGTCCAGTCTGGAGATCTAGGTTGCAGCATGGTAACTATAGTTACCAATACTGGAGTATATACTTGAAAGCTGCTAAGAGAGTGAATCTGAAATGTTCTCATCACCAAATACATATATATAGTAATTATATGAGGTGATAAATGTGTTAACTAACCTTATTGTGACAATCATTTTGCAATATACAGAGGGTGCCAAAAAA
>NW_017731785.1:1488240-1491206 GCF_001890085.2 Hipposideros armiger
GTTAAGGGGTGTATGCATGACCAATCCCTTGTATGTTTCTGACTAAGGAACTTCCACTCTGTGGACCCAGTAAGCCATGACACGTGGTTCTTGTTCTACAGGAACTTAGGGTTGAGCTGTATTCTGAGCCTTTCATAGACTTTCCACTTCCTTTCTCAATGAATACTGTGGTATGCTAAACAGAACACCAGGGTATCATTAGCAGGAAAAGCTGTTCCATGGCTCAATTTAAACTTCTCCGCAAGGCCCCGAAATAGTTGTCTAGAATTTTCATATGCTCTTGCTTACCACCCACATCCTGACTCTGCACCCACCTGAATTCTGATAGATGAGCCTTTTGCGTCATTCTGATTTTCACCTGTTTTACTTTTGTTGTGTCCCACGAATGAACATATATTTGTCACATTTAGAACACTATCCACACACCGAGGCTTTCTGTCCATGCCAAAAATATAGAAGTCCAGAATTTTCCAGGCATCTTATTCCCACATTCTCTCTCTCAGAGTCTAGGGTCACCAGGAATAATTGTGATTCTCAAACCTGTTATCTCCATAGCTCTTCTGCTAATCTCTACCCATCACATCACTTGGGATTTTGTTTCTAATGGATTTTTGCTCATTTCACTGACAGAGGTTTTTGACCTTTTCCACATTAACTTTTAGTTCTCTTCTCCCTTTGCAGACAGCAAGCACCTTGTACTTCTTACAACCAGTTCTGTCAAGGAAGCTTGAAGAATGAGCTATTGGTTCCTAAGTGCAGAGTCTTCCCCTTAGACCAAAGTCCACTCCTGATCAGCTTGCGCTAGCACACTGCAGGTGGGAAGGGAGCAATCAGCCGGATGTGTCACACTATATTTGGAACCATTGCTTTCTTTTATATTTAGGCTCTGCTGCGAAGGCTAGCCCTTTTCCTCAGGTTAACTCATGGTGGTTTTCTCTTAGAGGCCCCAAGGTCTAACTCTGGTTCAGTATCCTCCAAAAAAAACAAAGTTTTTCCATTGGATCTGTACACGTGTGAATACCATATGAGGGTTGGATTCTCTCCCAATGTGCTGTGTGTTCCATGCAGATTCAGTTATGGAGACTAGACCTCTGTTTTAAAGTCCTAGAATGTTTCTCACAATTAAGAAGCTCCTGGATGCTTGACCATTGAAGGCAGGTTTGCTAAAAGGACAGAGAACTTCACTAAGATATCAACAACTCCCTGATTTTGACCCGAATTCTCTCACCCTCATTTGTACTCCAATTTCCAACTCCTTCTCAAATATAGAATCCCTAGTAATTGAAGTGTGCCACTTACCACTGCCTACACAGGCTTTGAATCATTTTGCCTCCTCTCATTGGACAATTTGCCAGGTGATAGACTTCCAATGTATTTGGTCCAGTTTAACTCTGTATCTGAATTGTTTTATAAATATCTATTATCTTTTCATTCTTCANATAACCCAGCAGAAAGCTTGAGTTCTATCACCACCATTTCTGTGTATTTCTTTGATGTCAAACTGGGGTCAAAAATTGGGTGAGGGTGAAAGTAATGGAGAAAAATCTAGAAGTGTAGACTTTAATGGTAGCAATAAATAATATTTTGCTAAAAGCTGCCTAAGAATAGATGGCACAGTCTGTGTAGGTGTATGTAAATGATATGCAAATCAGAATCCAATTTTAATTTAAATGTATGTGTGGTCCTCCTAACTATTTCATACACCTGGATAGAGCCCCTAGGAAAATTCTGGTGGAGAAAAATGTGCTCTCAGCAACATTTTAATGACTGGGTGAATTGGAGAGCCCAGGGTACCACACCTGGCATACATTATAAGGTCTGCTAGTTAGCTGTTTAAAATGAGCTCTTCTATACATATGAAATATTGCTTTGCAGCTTTGGTGAACTACCAGTTTGAATTGTGCACTCCTTAACTTACCTGTTTTATAAGTGGGTATGACATTGCTTTGCCCCAGGCTAACGGAAAGTGTTATCAGTTAAATTGTTTAAAGCAGTTAAGCCTAAGAATTTTTTGGACCAGAGGTACTGTTAAACATAAATTATCTTGACTCAGTTATATGATCGCATTTCATTATGAAACACAACCCAGCCTGTCTGGGTCATTTGCATCCTATCCTACTGGTAGTTATGAGTTCTGCAAAATAGAGAAAAACTGTTGGAAAAAAATTATGGTGAAAGAAGTTTGTCACTGTACTGAGAGGTTAAACAAGCAAAGTTGATAGAAGAAATGAAGGCCCAAAGGAAATGTCTGAGTTCAAAGACCATGAACAGGAGACAAAACAACCAAGCACCATTTTGTTCTATGACAGCATCGCATGCTTTGTCCTTTTCAGAGAATGACAGATAATCACGAAAAATAATATCACCTTACATTTCTATAACCCTTTATTAACAATGTTCTTCCAACTCTATTCTCTCCACTGATTGTCCTGACAAGTTAAGTAACTAGGGTTCAACTACAAACTCGCTCTTTATTAAGGGTTTTGAAAAGTAAACCAGATTTTTTCCTGGTGTTATGACTGGGTACTCTAGGGACCTTCCTGCAGCAAGACAGTAGGTACCGTTTTTCCCCATGTATAAGACACACCCTTTTTTGAAAAATTTGGGGTCTAAAAACTGGGTGTGTCTTATATAGTGGTTGTATGAGCGCAAAAAATTAGTGCGAAAAAAGAGGGAAATGCAAGTAAAAAAAATCTACAACCACTATATAAGACGCACCCAGTTTTTAGACCCCAAATTTTTCAAAAAAGGGTGTGTCTTATACATGGGGAAATATGGTATTGTTCAGAGTATATATTTTGTGGTATCACTGGACTATCATGAATAACTCTTAATGTTCTCTCTTTAAAAAAAATCTTCAGCAGTGAGAGAGAGGGGCATGGAGCTAGGGACAGATTTACAGATGAGAGATACAGGATTGCCTAGAGAGCAAACACCAATGACCTTGATTCTATCAGGATACTGAT
>NW_017731785.1:1494921-1498668 GCF_001890085.2 Hipposideros armiger
AGTAAAAAAGAAAAGTAGTGACTGGATTTTGTAGAATGCTTCAAAGTCATGTGCAGAAAGTACTGAACGCACGACAAAAAGGTATATTCAACATCTATTAGTATTTACCTAAGAGAGTCAGATGGCCAGTTCTTTCAGTTTAAAAAACTGTTCTACTTGACTAACAGTATTTATCTAAATGCTGCGCAAACTGTTGGTAGTGGCACAGATACCACCTTGACTGGTTAATAGAAAGTCTAAAGCTACTAGATGTCCTATTATCGCTTGGGCCAAATAGTTTAGGCTTGTCTTTTAAGCTTTGAGAGCTGTGAAAGTATCATTTAAAACTTAAGGTAAGATAAATGATAAGTTTCTGATCTTTTCCAGTGATAGAATCCCCATTTTAGAAACCCAGATGCTATGCATAAAAACTGAATCAGTATTTCCTCTGAGTAACTCTCCAGAACAATCTCTGCTGGCTTCATTTTGTAAGTTCCTGGTCACATGCGTCAATGAGACATTGTCCAAAAAGGGATTCCTAAAGTCTCTGACAATTATACTTCAGACACAAGTTCCATTACAGTGAGGGAAGTAAAGGCATGATGTCCATATAACCATAGTATCCTACTGGGTGTAGGTGTCATTTACCATCATAAGGGTGTGCCAGTTATCTCTTCCTTGATGAAGGCCAATTCCCTGTTTGTAAATTAATAACTCCTATTAAGCAGGTTGAAAATCCATAAAGAAAATAAGTGAACTACAATGAAAGAACAGACCTGATCATTATTCCTAGCCCTATTGTGTCTTTAACCCTGTGGATAGTGTTGTAGTAAAATTTGGGGTACAATTTTGGGGACCCAACTACTTCTTTTTATTTGCACTGTGTCTGTTCTCAGCCCAAGCCAGCAGTGTTTCTGTTGATATACTTTATTCAAACTCTTAGTGAGTCTCCTATGAATCTAACTGTGGTTCACTTCATTGGACAAAAGTCACAATCATAAGCCTCTTCAAGAGTCTTTTGCTTTGGGGTTTTAGTTATTGTTTGTTTATTGAGACAACCTGTGAGACACACACTTAAACTCCCTACGGGGCCTTTTGTATGACTGAATGGTACTCTAGGGCATCTCCTTTAATCTGACTGAGCTCTTAATAAAAGATTTTAGAGTCACACCCTTGGATTTATCTCTAAATCATGCTTTTCTGTCATTATAAAGGGTTCAACTTTTGCTCAGAATACATTTTGTAATTTTAGTATCACCTGCCATCTGAAAGAGGTTGAGAATTTTCAAAAAACAGCAAGGCCTGGCTCCCTTTAATAATCTTCCCTCAGTTATCTCTCTCCTCTCCCATTTTATTACAAGCAGCAAAAGGAAACCAGGTAGCACCTTCAACACTTTGCTTGGAAGTCTCCTTAGCTAGAGCACCCAATTCATAAGGCACATTTTCTACTTACGATGTTACCACAGGCAATAGAGTTGTCAAGCTTCCCACAACCACATATAACAAGAATTCCCCCTCCCTGCTTCCTGTAGTTTCCAACAGAATGTTCCTCACTTCTTTTTGAGGCCTCGCTGGTGGTTATCTACAAAGTTCATAATTCTACTAAAAGTGAGTTCAAGGCACTTGAAGCTTTCACTAACATTCTCCTCAAAGCCCACGACCTGGCTCCAAAACCATGCCCACATTTTAGGTTTTTATATGGCGGCACTCCACTTTCAGGTGCAAAATCTGTATTATTTATCTATTAATATGCAATAAGCTAACCCTCCCACCCCCAATCAGAACAACAAACATCATCTTACAGTTTTTGTGTGTCAGAATTCCAGGTCTAGTTTAGCTGAGAACCTCTGATTCTGATTCCCACACGCGGTTGCTGTGGAGTTGTCTGCTGAGGCTGCAGTCATCTCAAAGCTCAAATGGTTTAGGAGCCACTTCCAAGCTCACTCAGGTGGCTGTGAGCAGGCTTTAAGCCCTCACGGGCTGTGGGATGGAGACATTATTAGATCCTTGCCACCTGGGCCTGGCCATAGGTTAGCTCCAAACATGACAACTATCTTCACTCAGAATTGAGCTCTCCCTCTCTCTCTCTCCCTCTCTCCCTCTCTCCCTCTCCCTCCTCTCTTTCTCTGTGTCTGTCTCTCTCTCTCTCTCACTCTCTCTCTCTCTGAAAAAGCCATAATTTTATTGTAACTGCATTTTGTAAGTATAATCCTAATCACTTCCCCATAAATCAAGACACCTGGCCCCGCCCACATTCAATGTAATGGGACTCCACAAATACGAGAAGGTGTGGATCATTGTGGCCAATTTAGAGTACCTACCACAAAAACACGTCTGTTTAGGATAACAAAGCCTGCAATGGATGAAATCTCACTTTCCCAGAATAAAATAAACTCAGTGCCCTAGAAACTCTTTGTCTTTAACAAAATCAGAGCTCAGGCTGAAGTGTGACTCATTCTCCCTTTAATGCTGGGAACCCTGAGCTGAACAGTGCAAATGGCCTTGNCCCTCACTCCTCTTTCCATTTTTTCAGTCTCTTATACTATTGACCCAGATAACTCTCTTTATTTGTGTTTTTGCTTCTCTCCCTCAGTTTGAAATGTGAGCCAGTTTCTCTGGAGCTTGGATTTCAGTTCTCTGTCTAGCTAGTGCTTTCATTTTTTCCCCACCTCATCTCAGAGGGTGTATGTGTATTTCGTATCACAAATGAGTACTATGAAAGTGGCAGATCTCTTATCTGTCAAACATATCTTCCCTCTGACTCATGCTCCAGCCAAACACCTTTGAATGGTAGAACGCTGTCTCTGTTTTTTGTGCTGAATTGACCTTCTCTGGACACCTTCCCTGAGATGCTCCTAATTCTCCCATATAAATGTCTCTATTATTTTAAGTAGCATCAATGGATAATAAAAAAGTATGCCCTTACCTCAGTCCCAGAACAGAACGTCCGTTATCATTAATGATGATCATAACCTGAGAAAGGAGTCAATTGACCTCTTAGCATATGCCCTCAAGCTACATAATCAGGCTTCCCTGGGGGGCTTGGTATGCATTTCATAGGACAGGATTAATTCAGCATAAAAATATTCTCTGGCCTATTTGAACTCTAAGTAGAATACAAAATGACCTACTTTGACAATATATTTAACTTTTCTCACAGTTTCCACTTTTCCCAACTCTTTGTTCGTTACCTTGCCTAAGTGTTTATGTGAAGAGATTCTTAAACTCTTACATCTACACCTCTATTGGAATGGTAACACTATCATTTTTTAACACCCCATATTGTCAAGAAACAGCCCCAGCAGGAACTAAGCAGGAAATTAGTATTAGCAAGAGATGAAAAGTGAATCTGAAATGGAGACTTGGGGAAGTAAATCTTCAAAAATTCCATTTGACAAAGATTTCTGATCCAGTGGTATGCTAGGACACTTAAAAAAGGAAGGGGCTGTCCAGGGGAAATGAAATTTAGAAAATGGAAGAGCAATGCTTCAAAAGGAATGAAGTTAAACTTTCATAAAGGAAGCATAATCACCCTATCATGTAATCTAAAAAAAAAAAATTTTTCATTATTTACATGTACGCCTTACACCTCCAAATCACATAATTTAAACAACCTATGAAAAGAGCAATATAAAAAAATTAACTACTGGTATCATTATGGTTTAGTTTTGGTGAGTCATTGTCACATGCTTAAATAGCTCTTCCTTCTTGCCTATGTTCTGATCCTATGAAAATCCCAAACTGGTCACTGTTTCCAACGTGTTTGTT
>NW_017731785.1:1504378-1533699 GCF_001890085.2 Hipposideros armiger
ATGCAGCAATGTTCCTTTCTGTGTCTGTCCCTGTACATAAAATTTGCTCAACATACTGCAGTTTGGGCTTCCCAAACTAGGAAGAGTGTTTATTATCTTCCCTAGAATCATCAGTCTGTATTCAGCCCCCCGTCATCTATCTTCTATTCTCTCTTCAAACATCTGTGCTACTCCCTCCAAAATCTACTCTACAAAATCTACAGTACCCACACCCATTCATCTTCCATAATCTCCACCACTTCAATCATCTGTCCCTAACTGATATTCTGAAATTTAGTTATACCCCGAAGACATCACTTCCCTTACAATTCTCCACAATGGAAATCACTGTTTACTACTAATAATAGTGGTCATTTATTGAAGACTTTGCTTAGATATCTTGCTAAGAAATTTACAAACATTACATATTTTCATTTTACTAAACCTCACAATGTCCTTTAAAATAGATATTATTTCTAATCTGTAGCTAAAGCAAATAAGATAGGGGTTAAACAATTTGCACCAAAGCATAAAGCTACAAAGTAACAGAACTAGGATGCGAATCAAGGTCATCTGCCTCTAAAACCTTACTCTTTGTAAAAACAATGTTTTTATTTTGACACAATTCCAGACTTGTAGAAAAGTTGCAAAAATAATACAGTGAGTTCCTAGGTATCCTTCATCCAGAAGACCCAAATGTTAACAATTTATTACATTTGCTTTATCTTTTTTTTTTCTGTTTCTCTCCCTCTCCCTCTCTCCTGAATATTTGAGGATAAGTTTTAGACATGAGCCTCTTTTAATAATACATATATCACTTTATTTTCTTAATATAAAGGTCATTCTCTTTCATACATAGTTATGTCCTTCATTCTAAAAGAAAATTCAGGATTATGTATGGCATTCAATGTCATGTTCATTTACTTTCCTTAATCTGGAACAGTTTCTGAGTCTTTCTTTTTATTTTATGACACTGGTGTTTTAGAGATACCAGAGTATGCTTTTTTGTTTATTTTTTTAATAATGTAACTCAATTTGGGTTGGTTTCAATGAAAAACTTACCCTCAACTACAACATCTGCTATATTCTCACTTTCTCATCACATGTAATACAGCTGTTTTTCCAAAGACTAATAGTAACATATTAGTAGAATAAATGTTTACCTGTTGCACTCTGTTTCTTTAAGTGGCTTCCAAAGTCACATTAGCATCAGTTCCCACAAAACTCAGATCTGCCCCTGCCACAGGTATTTCATCTCCTCATATTCAAATGAAAAATAATAGCTCTCCTTACCACCAAAGCTAATAGCCAATGATACCAACTTCCACTACAAGTCAGAAATTCAGTGCCACCGTAGGTGTCTTTATCTACTCTCACATATGGTTGTCACTAAATTTTATCCACACTACTTACAGAAGTTTCTAGAAAAGGTCTCCTTCTTTCTGTCCCCCCATGATCACTGCTCTCGCTGTATTTTTTCCTACCCTTTCTGGACTACAGCAAGTCTACCTGTCTCCCAACCTCCAATCTTGTTTCCTCCATCATCCATATCCTTTCCTTTTTTTTTTTCCCTCCAATACTACCAATTCGAGTGAATAACTCAATTGCTTAAAAGGAGTCAGTGGCTTGAAATATACCTTTAGGGTAAAGTCCAAACTTGCTTGAGTGTCATATAAAACCTCTGAGATCTGGTCCCTGGCTGTCTCTCCATCCTTGTCTCCTGCTGCGGCAGTAATGTTTACCATGGCAGTGACCCATCCCCGTGCTTTCTGCCTATCTCTCAATTATTCCATGCCCTCATTATCCCAAATAATCCACTACCCCAAAATATTCATCAAATGTTTCAGACAATTTTATAACTCTTGGTGTTTGTACATTATATTTGTTTTCTTGACCTGGAAAAAATATATAACCTCACCATCTCCATCTGATGGATTTCTAGTCATCTTTAAAATCCCCAGAATCTCTTTGTGGGGTTGTTTAGTCTCTATTTTATTTTCTTACTATTTTATTTTTTTTAACCTTCAATTTTAGACATTCGTATGCTCTTGGCACTTAGATATTTATCATTGTAATTACTGTCTTTGTGCCTCCCCCACCCCGCCAACATTCCTCTTCCCGGCAGGCATGCTGCAGATTCTTTGAGTGCAGGTACTGTCTTGATTATCTCATCTCCCTGTCCTCTGGACAGGAACAAGTGTTTGCTGAATTAATGGAAATCTTGCTCCACGAGCCTCGGATTTTTCCTAAATTTGATTAAATCAGTTTTGGCTGAAATTAAGAATTTGAAAGGTGTGTCAGTCCAGGTCCACAGCAGGAAACAAAATCCCACTCCCATGGTTCAAGAGAAAAGAAGTGATCAACAGGACTACTTTCAGGGCTGTGGACCAGGTTCAGGGGACCAACCAGGGATGTTGAAGCCCCAGTCGCTAGCCACAGAGGAAAGCAATAATGTTATTAGAGCCCAGTGAGAGCTGGAGACATGGAGGAGGAACTACCAATAAAGCAATAAACAAGAGAGGCCCAGCCACTGCCAGAGACTCAGCATGAAAGCAGAGGAGGAGGGAGAACACCCTGTCTCTTCTATTCTCCCATGCTCCCAGCTCCTACTGGAATCCCCACTGGCTGAACCTCAGGAAAAGCTAGTTGCCCAGGGGTCAGGATGATGTTGTCTGTGTTGTTAGTCTCCCTGGCTAAGAATGGATCTAAGCTGGGTAATGAAGAATAATGTTCGTTGTGACCTTATATTCATCTAAGCCCTTTATAGCCATCTCTTTTAATCCTCCCCACAATCCTATTTTATAGGTATGTTATTGTCTCCTGCCCCCCCTACCCCCTTTAAAAAAATGAGAAACTACAACTTAGAGAAATTAAAATGAGTTATCTTAGAGCACCCATAGCTGATAATGTGCTATCAGGCCCAACACTGGCTCCCTGTCAGAAGTCAAGGTCCAGTTTTTATAGGGGCCAGACATACTACTTTCTCAAAAGCCCTCCCCTCTGGACCAGAAACTTCTAAGGTAAACCTCAAGTAGAAAAGGAGATCAATGACCCATAACCACACTGCCTTATGACTTCCTTACAATTAATTTCAACCTTAATCTTAAATTCACTGTAGTTTTTGGTTTGTGAATAAAGACATAGAAAGGAGAGCAGGTATGAAGTTAAGGTTTTCAGGGCCCACTGTTATCAACGCTACTTCTCTTTACTTCCACATCTACACCAGAACAAAGAAATTTCCTAATCTCTTCTATGTCTTGAAAAGACCCTGGTCCATATTCAATTTTAAGCACTTTTCGCTAGATAATTCTTTATCATTGGAGTTGCAAGTTATTTGCCGTCAGCTCCTGGAGTCTACACATTTAATTTTTAACAGAATATTTATTTTAGTAAAATCTTCCCCCAAACAATATGAAAACCCAGAGAGTTAGTTTATAAAGGGATTTCGCATGTGTGTACCTAAGACTATTTGCATCATTACTGGAGAGTTTTACTTAATAATTTAAAAGGAAGCTAACTATTCTATATTTCAGACAAGAGACACAAAGACAACAGAAAGATAGTAAATTAAGACCCAGGAGAAAAGTTTAAAGGAACTGGCTTTATGTATCCTATTAAAAAACAACAACAACAACAAAACAAGCAAAACTGAGTAGAGTCTAAACAAAGGTCTCTAAGAATGTTAACTGCTGAGAGAGGAGGATAAATGCAGCTCTCCCTATCCATCTGTGTGTCAGGTGTGGTGCTAGGCACTCTGGAAAACACAACAGTGAACAACCTCTAACCCCTGCTCAGGATGAGATGACATCCTTGCCGACAATTATCCAACCTGCTAGGTTTAGTGTTTTAAATGTTACAATAGGTGCTTTGTGCAAAGGACACTGATTCCACTGTGCTGTTAGTCCCTCATTCTCCCTAGCCTGGAATGCTGTAATAACCTGTTAATTTGTCTCACTCTTTATACTCTTCTTGTTCCTCCACAATCTAGCATACACAGCAGTCAGAATGACCCTCCTAGATTCTAAGTCAAATCATATCACTCCTCTGCTCAAAACCTTCCAAAGGCCTCCAGCACACTTTCTTACATGGTCTAGAAGGCCCTCAATGTTTTGGCCCCTCATCACCTCTCCTGCATCACCTCCGTCACTCCCTCCCTCACTCACTGCACTCCAGCCTTATTTGTCTCCATGCTTTCCCCTTGTCCACCACGTATACTCAAAATGTGCAGGTCCTGTGCTCTCTCCCTGGAAGACACCGCCTCCAGGTAGTTGGATCCAGAAGATGGATGTTTCAGCTCAAGCAGAGACAGCAAATTTGCCTTTTCTCTACCTTTTCCTTCAATCCAGGCCTTTAAAGGATCAGATGATGCCCATTCACATTGGTGAGGGTGATCTTTATGATGCCTACTGATTCAAATGCCTGTCTCTTCTGGAGACACCTTCACAGACACAATGGGAAATAATGTTTTACCATCTATATGGGCATCTCTTAGGGAAAGGCTATAAGTATGATAAGATAATTTGTGTAAAAAAAAAATTCTAGTACAGTTTGGATAATACATTTTTTTTTTTTTGGTTTTGCTCTGAAGCGGAAGATAAGGAAAGGAAGAATGAAAATACAGCAATATTGTACTTAGAATAAAATCCAGATTCTTTAACGGCTTCTCAAGATCTTCCATGAATTGTCTCATATCTGGCTCTCCATCTACTCTCCTTCCTCTCTACACTCTCCCCTTGCTCCAGCCACACTAGCCTTCTTTCAGTTCTTCAAACACGCAGGCTCACTCCACATCTGCCTCTTCCCCAGCTTCCCCCTCTACCTGGAAGGTTGTTCTCTAATGGCCAGAAATTTCCCACACCTTGGGTCTCAGTTCAAAGGTGACACTCGTTTAGAAGCCTTCTCTGACTTCCCAATGTGATAGCGCCTCTACTTAAGGCAAAACAAACCAACCCCATAAGACATAGCTCCCTGTTTTAATTAATAAGGCACATACGACTCATTGACATTATGTTTCTCAGTATTTATTTGTTTATCATTTGCCTCCTCTGTTCTGCATAAGAACAGATGCCTCATCTTACTCATGCCCTGACTAGTTTCCTGACACCTGGAATAGTCTCTAGCACATTAAAAACAAGACAAAACAAAACAAACAAAAACAATAGAGATTTAAAAAAAATGTATAAATATTAAAGTGGAAAGGAGGAAAGTTAAGGAAGCACACTTTAGATGACCTGAGTCATCTCTACAAATTAAATTGGAAAGCATTTTCTCAAATAAGTCTATTTCTTCCTTTCCCTGCTGCTCCCACCCTGCTCAGGCCACCAGCAATTCCAACCCAGATCATTGCGATCTCCCTGCCTGGGTTTTTGTCCCATTGCATTATCATTCCCCTCCTGAAACCAAAGTGATCTTAAAGTGCACACCCGATTATTTCCCATCCCACCTAAGGATTTCATAGGCTCCCCACTGCGCTTCAAGTACAATTCAAACCTTTTACCTAGATTTCATGGTCAGATGGACGTGGTCCTTGCTTACTTCTATAGCTTCAATTTTTATCACCGCCTCCATGCCCTACCTCATTAACCTCACTGTATTCCTTGGTCATACTGAATTCTACCATTATGCCATGTTCCCTCACTTTTCAGCTATATCCTCTTCCAGGAAACATGTTTCCCACTTGCTTCATTTGAATCAGTCGTGTGTATCCTTTCGGACTCAGTGTGAATGTGGATTTCTCCGGGCAATACGGTACACCCTCCTCTCATCCAAGTTATGTGTCCCTCTTATGTATTCCCAAACACTCATATCTGTTAGAGTTCTTTAGTTCTTTGCTATAAGCAAAAAATAAAAAATAAATAAAAAAGATGTCAGCAGAAAAGGACTTTATTAAATGATTAAATAGCAGACAATACATCAGAGCAGAGGGCTATTGAATCAGGTTTGGAGGCTATATATCAATAGGACAGAAATGCCTGGATTCGTTCTGAGGAGAGCCTATCTCTGTTGCTGGTCATAGCGTAAATCATCAACCCTGGCACCTGAAGCTGCCATCATTCAGTTCTCCGGCACTACTCATTCAATGCTGGCTACCTCTCCTCCTCCCTTGCCCAATTAAATTCCATTCAGCTTCTTCTTCTAATCAGTCTCTTCTGAAATGATATGTTGGTAGGCCTGATTGGTGCACTTTAGTCACAGGCCTAAATGCTAGGCTGCTGGGAGACAAGGAAAGCACTTTATAAGCTTTTACTTGATTGAGAAAGCAAAATGTATGAGATGGGACGAACGGTGATAAAAAATCTACTACATGCCTTCCCTCTATTATTGCCCTAATCCCAGTACGTCTTAGTTGCTTGCTTTTTGCTTGTCTCACTAACTCCAGGAAAGTAGGAGCTGTGCCTAGCTCATTCACTGTTGTTCCCCTAAGAGCTAACAGAGAGCCTGGCTTATAGTAAATGATAAAAATATTATTTATTGAATGAATGAGTGAACGGTTGTAATTGAGGCTTGAAGACAGTTTGGAACAGCTGTTGGAATTGTCATGCAGGCATTAAAATTAGGAATCAATTAGAGAAGATTAAAAGAATTGCTGAGTTGCATTTTGGATCCTGCCAAGTTTAGGGAGAACACATTTGTCGTGGAACTGATCGTCGCTGTGTAGTATGTTTCTCAAGCAAGGCTAAGAAGCCAGGAAAGGAGAACTGAGTGATTCCCCCAACCAGGCTGTGATTGGAAAAGGATCTGTGGGCAGAAGGCCAAAGGGAGTTTGAGCTCAAACCAAATGAAGTATACACAATATGACTGATCTTAGAATTTAGGTTGCTTATAGAACAAACTAAACCAAAAGGGGATGGACAACCTGCGGGAATATGGAAAGATGAAATGACTAGCGGTGATCATAAAGGTAAAGATCCAGTTTATATAAGATAATAGGAAGATACGTTTACTACCTTTCCCTAAATTATTATAGCTGAGTCCTTGCTCCACCCTTTCTCAGTCCTGTGTGCTTGTATGCACCAATCTTAACAAAAGTCGTCAAAGATCATCATCCTCAGTACCCCTTCTCCTTCTCATCCAGAGTTACTGATAATTAATTGCCCACTCAGGCCCACTAGTGATGGCTTGGCTCCCTTGTGTTTCTCTCCTTGCCAACCAGGAGCCAATGTCCATAGAATTCGCTATAGTTGTCTGTTTGCCTTCAGTTTCTTTTCTTCTCTTTCTCTCCCCATTTGTCTGTAAATACTTATCTTCCACTGCACTGCCCATCTGTTCAATCTTTAGAACTGGTGTCTGTTTTGGTTTATTGCTAAATAGATTAGAAATTCTGAAATGTGCTCAGAGTGCTGCCCGCACATTGCAGCAGCCTGATATTTTGCCCCGTATATGCCTGTGTTCATGCTTCAAACAAGAACATTGGCCGAGTTATTAGCCTGGCAAAGGGCTCCTGTATTGATCTCACACATGACATCTGCCCATCATCCTGTCTCTTTAATCTTGGGCACTGTTTGGGTGACCTAGCATTACCATGTGTTATGAACTGAATGTGTCTCCCACTCCCTCCCCACGCCAAAAAAATCCATATTTTAAAGCCCTAAACCCCCCAGTGTGATAGTATTTGGAGGTGGGGCCTTTGGGATGTAATTAGGCTTAGAGGTGTTCATGAGGGTGAGGCTCCTATGACGGCATTAGTGTCTTTATAAAAAGGAAGAAATCAAAGCGCACTCTCTCTCTCCTTCTCCCTCTCCCTCTCCCTCCCTCAGTGAAGACACAGTGAGAAAACATCTGCAAGTCAGGAAAAGTGCTCTGACCACAGCTCCACCATGCTGGTACCCTGGCCTTGGACTTTCCAGCATCCAGAACTGTGCTGCTGTTTAAGCTGCCCAGTCTGTGGTGTTTTCTTATGGCGGCCCGAGCTAAGGCGGATTGTCTCACCTCCTCTCATGTTGGTTTTGTCTGAGTCATGGCTGAACTGCCTCTGTCCCTGGGACTCGGTGCCTTGGCTCACTTTGTTGCTCCTCTAAGAGAAGGTCAGCCTCTGCTGCCAGGTCATCTCCTCCACCACAGAATCCTGAAAACAAATAATATGGGATTTATGCCCATTACTTAGGCTATAACCAAATATAAAGAGAGGCGTATACCAAATGAAAACGTGGTCTCGGTTAAGCTGCAATAACACATGTCTCTGAAATCTCAATGACTTCATTCTAGGCCAGGTACTTTTTCTCTAAAGGCCATATGGTAAGCATTTTAGGCATCACGGGCCACAGTGTCTGTTACCACTACTCAACTCCGCCACTGTAGTGTGCCTGGTGCCATAGTCAATACATAAACAAGCGAGTGTGCCTATGTTCCAGTAAAACTTTACTCACAAACCAAACCAAACCAAACAAAACGGGACTTAGTTTGCCGACAACTAACTTAAAACAACGAGGATTTATTAATATATCCTGTTCACACATTATGTTCACTGCCAGTTAGATCACCACATTGTTACTGTTGGTGCTCTGTGATCCAAGCTGATGAAAGAGCCACAATCTGCAACTACTTTCAATTGGAGCAAAGAGAAAAGTATACTTACAAGGCACCCACCTATTCTTAAAGCTTCTGTCCAGGAGTGGCAGACGTCATTTTCACTTGGGTTTCATCAGCTCATGCATATCACATGTCCACACCTAAGTTAACAGGGTAGGGAAGCATTCATCTGCTACAGAGGACGAAAACTTAGAATTGGTAAACAGTAATACAATGTACAACAAGGATTGGTGGTCAGAGAAGGGAATTGCAAGCTTAAAATTCTCGATGATGCACTTTTAGATGAAGAAGTTCAAAGTGACATGCTTAAGACAGCTGAAGAGAAATGGCATGGCACTAAAAATAACTAACAGAGTAATTGTGAAATCTGTAAAGACTAATTTAAGTGTAAGCTCTTTTTTTGGCATAGTGTAGCAAGGCAGGAAAGGTGAAAGGGAAGTGGTAGGCATGGACTACCATAGTTGTTCTGACAATTTTTTTCCTCTAAAATGCACTGGAGGAATAAAGTTATCCTAATCAAAGCTTCTGAACCAATAGCTCTTTTTTTAACTGATTTTTAAAATTAGTTCCAGGTGTACAAAACAATGTAAAAGTTAGACATTTACACCACTCACAAAGTGGTAACCCCTTCCCCTAATCTACTACCCCTCTGACATTATATATAGCTGTTACAATTCCATTGACTTTATTCCCTATGCTGTACTCCACATCCTGTGTGTGTGTGTGTGTGTGTGGGTGATATATATATATATATATATATATATATATATATATATACACATATATATATATAAAATTATAGTTGACATTCATTATTATTCAGTTTCAAGTGCCCATCGGGTACCCTACCAAATCTTTATGACATTATTGATTATATTCCCCAAGCTGCCGTTTGTAGCCATTTGGCAATCTTGTGGCTACTGATTTGTGCTTTCTAATCCCCTCACCTTCTCCCTCATTCCTATCCCCTTCCCATCTAACAAGCCTTAGTTTTTTCTCTGTATCTCTGAGACTGTTTCTGATTAGTTTGCTCATTTATTCTATTCTTTAGATTCCACATATAAGTGAGATCATATGGTATTTGTCTTTCTCAGTCTGACTTATTTTACTTCGCATAATGTTCTCTAGGTCCATCCATATCATTGCAAATGGTACGATTTCATTCTTCTTAATGGCCGAGTAATACTCCATTGTATAAATACACCACAGTTTCTTTATCCAATCATCAACCCATGGGCATTTCGGTTGTTTCCATATCTTGGCTATTGTAAATAATGAACCAATAGTTTTTAATCGACTTCTCTGCATTCATAAAACCTAATCAAAATACAAGGATGGAAAGTTAAAGTGTATAGAAATAACCTTGAACCCACTCTACTGTTTTATTTTTTAACTAACACCTTTATAATTATTGTTTGCTTTTGTTTGTTTGTCAACTATGATTGGTAATAAGCAACAAACCTCAGAAGTGATGGCGGCATGTTAAATGTCATTACACCCAGACCAGAATGGCTGAATTGGAATGCCTCTCTAACTGGAACACATTCATAATTCTATCAACTATTATATTGTGCTCAGCATTTGATTCATGGCCTCACTGGTAGGGCTAAACCCACTTGGTGTTTGTTGGTGTGTTTAATTAATTAAGGGCAATTCTAGGAGAAATCTGTCTTGGTCTCTGCCACAAATGTATAATTTTGTGACAGCAACCACCCTGTGACCCTAGAGTGAAAAAAGGGGTGAGAATGCGATAGGTCTTTCATGCAGAGGAGTTTGGATTTTGTGGGGTTTTATGTTTTTTGTCACTTTGCTTTTTATTTGTTTGCGAGAAAGTAGGTGTGGGTAAGGCACTAGGACATGGAATCATTAAAAAAAATTAGATAGGGCCAGCCGAGTGGCGTGACGGTTGGGAACTGGCTTGGGACGCCAGAGGGCCCCGGTTCAGATCCCACATATGAGGGCCAGTGACACTGCCCTCTACAGCTAAGATGCTGAACAACAGCTCAACCTGGAGCTGGGCTGCCCTGAGTCGCCTGCGACGGCATAGGCTGCAGCCCCTGTGGCAGTGGGTTGCCATGGGCTACCGTGTGTAGCCAGCAGCCAGCGTGAGCGGCCAGCAGCCGCAGTGAGCAGTCATCCAGAAGCCGGAGACTGATCTGCCTCACCCGGGAAGAGCGCAATGATGGTGCCAACTTGGGCCAGTGAAGCGACATCCTCCACAACTAGACTAAAGAACAAGACGACAGCAACTTGTCTGCTCCCTTTCCCCCAAATCCCCAGCACTGTTCCCATCCCCCCCAATTCCCCAATAAAAAAATCTTTAATAAAAAAAAATTAGATAAACCAAAAGAATTGCCACACAAAAATATGACCTTCAATGTTCTGGGCATTATGCTTATTTTACATTGGAAAAGAAAAAACAGTGGCGCTCAGGGAAAGTTTATCATCTTTGTTTAACATTAGACTGTATATTCCATTTTGAATTTTGAAGTATATTACCTCTAATCTAATTGCAAATACTAATTTGTCCCACGATTTAAAATAAATGTTGTTACTGTATTGTAGAATGCGTCTGCATGTATATTACTACCTTTGCATCTTATTGACTGCTTTGCTGGTTTCTATGGGAACAGCAGTGGAGAAGTTAATTAAGATCAGGAGGTTACAATTTAAGAAAAATAGAATTTTCAACACAGTTCATTTATCATGTACATTTAAATTAGTTTACTTAATAAAATATCTATTTGAGGAGAATAGAGATCTCTGAATCCCTTTAATAAAAACAAATGATTCATGTTAAAAGTTTAACATCACGTATTTGTACTCAATTCATCCCGTTAAGAAGCATTTGGGTTTGGTAATCAAATTAACGATAATTATTAACAAAGGTTTCTGTGTCTCAATACTGTTATTCTAAGGTTTTTAGTCTTGAGAAATGCATTTTATATGCATTATTCTTATTAGTTATTCAGAATAAGCCTGTGGTTGTTATTAAGTTTTTGTCTTTTTGTTCCACAGCCACCCTTGTTTTTATACCGTGCTTTCTGATACTCCGGCTGGTAGGCACTGTGCAAACTGCTTTTCTCAGTTGCCAGTAACTTCCTAGGTTCTGCCAGTAGGGGGCGACAAGGAGAGGTTAGTAGGCAGAAGGGTGGGAGAAGAGACTTCCTCTCCGTTGACTTTCTGCTCCTGTCGGGATCAATTCAGCAATGGTGCTTCACTCAGGAGAGGCAGTTGATTCCAGCTTTCAACTCCCCAAACCTGTAACCAACTCCCCATGTGAATTCCTGCCTTTGAAACACAGTATCTAGGATACTTTTGTTTTCCTAGTTGATATAAAGTATATGACTGGTTTTATATGTAAAAAGTTGAGTGGTAGCTTAAAAGAAAATAAATCCTATTGTTTTTACTATAAAAAAATTGAGAAGTACAAAAATGTAGAAAGAAGAAAGATTGTTATTCTGTCCCATTACCAACATAGAACTAACTTATGATAGTATTTTGTTTATTTTCTCTACAATATTGTTTTGCAGATAGGTACATTCTTTTTTTCAAAAACATAAACTATCATATTCTTTCTCTGCTTCTGTCTCCTGTGTTTTATTTTACTTTAAATCAAAACTTTGTTCCCATGTTATTACAAACTCTTCATAAACATCATTCGAATAGCTATGTAACACTCCATAGCTATTTTACAATTATTCATATTTAGACATTTAGGTTGGTGTCAAGTGATGTAAAATTATAAATAATGCCATCATAACCAGTGATTCAAGATTTTTTTTCAGATTCAGATTTATTTCCTTAGAATTTAAAACTGTTTTTATATTCTTGTGCCAGTCTTTTAATGCAGAACCACAGCCTTTTTCAGAGTCTGCACACCCAAAGATATTTCTGTAATTTCTCAGAAGTTGTCTTCCATGGACTCACAAAGCATTCCTCTGTGTTTCTTCCTGCATGTGTGTGTGCATGGGAGCATGTGTGTTTTGCATAGATATGTGTGTGTGTCCCTTACACATTGTCTCTGGCAATAGTATAGCTGAGAATATTTTTGAAAAATATTTTAGACCATAAAGGGAATAATCATACCAATCCCACCTTGCTAAGAGAAAATTCCTATTTAATATACAGTGAGCATCTAATTTTTATTATATGCTCCTCTAAATGATACTAATATTTTCATAATACAAAATAGTACTCTTGTGCAGTAGGACAAAGGAAAAGTAATCATGATGTTATTTTTTGAGTCATTAATTGCAAGGTTACTTGGATTATTAACTGAAATATTGATACTTAATATGTACTTAAATGGTACATATGAACCTATTGGACCTTCAGTATTAATCAGAATAAATCAATAAATTGCTTAGTTTTCTCACATGTATAATGGTATAATTCTTGCAATGATACTTTCTACAGGAGGATTTATGAAAGACAAATTGTATATCTATATATGTGTATTCATATTTATATTCATATTTATATCTAAACACACTAAATGCTATGAAACAACAGAAAACGTAGGGCAGTCATTAGTTTTTCTAAACAAGATAAGGAAAGTTTAAGGAAAACAAGACATTAATTCATTATGCTCAAAAAAGGCCTGGATTACTGTTTTGGACTGCCATCAACATTTCATATGCTATGCTGGTCTCAACTTAAGGGCCAATGCTGTCTTTTGTGCCCATTTTCTTCTGCTGCTTCCCTCAATTTCTTGGCTTGGCACCTTCAAAACATACCCTTCTGACCATAAAACATGCTTGCCAGTTATAATGTGATAAACTAACCCTTGATCTAAAGAGTTACCTTTGGTTCTATTTACAGTTTCCAGAAAGACCATAACATATTTTCTTGTTCAACAGAAATAGCAGGAAGGAAGACCTTATTTTATAAAATAAGAGAATTTTCCTTTTGAAAAGACCTCCCAAAGTCATATCTGAAGCCTGATACACTTCACACTTCAGTTCAATTCCCTTCCATTAAAAAAATAATAATCAAACACTTGCAAGATGCTAAGCACTGTGTTTTGAGCTATGTGTGATCTCATTTGCAACTCATAACAATCATGTAAAGTATTTGTTGTGAACCTTGTTTGACAAAACAGAAAGCTGCAGATCAGAAAAGTTAAGTAACATTTCCACGTTTGTGTAAAGTGACATAATCTGCATTTGAATGTCAGTTGGCCAGGCCCAATAGCTCATTTTCTTTCATAGAACTAGTTATGTTTTCAATAGCAGTCAACAAGGATAAAGCCTTTTTCTATGTGCCTGTGACAGCCTAGGAACTGAGTATAGATGCAGTAGTTCTTTAGAGGGTATTTCAGAAATTTACCTAATGTATAATTACAATTAGGTTGGACAATTTGATTACAAGCATCCACTAATGTTGCTTTACAAGCTTGACTTGTACACAGACAGAGCAAGGAGGGACTGAGAAAGATGAGGAAGGCCACTCCAGTTTGACAGGTGGTAGGTTTATGAAGCAAGAAAACCTACTTATGAGGCTTGTTTGGAAGCCACGAGAGGAGTAGATCTCAGCACCTGCCAGAAAGAATCTTAAAATGTATATAAAGGCCTTAACAGCATTCAGTCACGCAAACAGTCCAGCTGGATTCAATGACACATTATTCTCCCAAGGCTATGTCCAAAACATGGCTCTGGCTGTGGAAATGGTGGGCAGAACATTCATTCCAAGGACAGGGGAATGGGTGAGGAGTCTCCCATTGCTGAGGCCCAGGTTGCTAGTCAACTGGCAGTCATGTGTCCTCCACGACCAACTCTAATGACTGTGGTTTTGTTGCCGTTTCGAATTTTTTGGTTCTAAAAAATCTAAAGAAAAAATACCTTGTTCCCAGCCTCCTAAATCTAGAATTATCCCATTCTTAGTGACTTGCCCTTTATAGTCCTTATCAAGTCAATGGATATGGAAGGGTTATAACTGGAAAAGACATTTTGATATATTATAGGAAAACCTTTATGCATGAGAAATATATAAATCTATATACAGTAAAATCTTGGATAGAGAGTAACTTGGTTTGCGAGTGTTCCGCAAGACAAGCAAACATGTCTATTAGGTTGGTGCAAAGGTGCAAAGGTGCAAAGGTAATAGCGGTTTTGGCCATTACTCATAATGGCCAAAACCGCTATTACTTTTGCACCAACTTAATAATACATTTTAACTTGGGAAACGAGCGATGTCTTGCAATACGAGTAGTCTGTTTCTGGAATAAATTATGCTCACAAAGCAAGGTATTACTGTATATGATATCTATATATTTTTATAAAGCTCTCTCTCTATTATATATATATATACACACACACATATATATATATGTATATATATTTGAGTCCAAATACTTGTCCACTTGTGTAATGAAAAATTATATATTATATATTCTCTCTCTTTCTCTCTCTCTCTCTCTCTCTCTCTCTCTCTCTCTCTCTCTCTCTCTCTCTGTATTTTTCATTAAACAAAAGTGGGCAAATATTTGGAGTCAATTCTTCCAATGATATCTGTTGGACTTCAAAATTTTTATCTAACTTATGAGGTCAAAAGCAAGGTTAAATTTGTTAAATATTATTAGTAGAAACAGAGGACTCAAGCTTAGGTGAAAGCTTTTGTGTGTGTGTGTGTTTCCTGTAGGCATTAATCAATGTAGGATAACCTTATTGAAGTCATGTTTACAAAAAAAGAAAAAGGTTTCTCTTTTAGAAACTTCCAAATGAACGTTGGTCAGTCTTTCTCAACTCCTTCATTACTAAATACAACATCTGCCATTTCATCATGAAAGGACCTTAAATATTTAGACAACAATAAAGGTGGTTGTTGACTTGAATCTATAAGTTAAGGAAAGCAAAACTGTAAGTGCATGCAATATAGCTTCATTTGAGTATTGGGGTGCATCTTCTCATTTATCTCCAGTGAGACATACTTGATAATATATATTCCATCAAGGGTTTTGGAAGAACTCTTTGGAAAGTCAGGTTATTTTGTTTGTTTGTTTGTTTGTTTGTTTTTAGCTGAGCCATCCTGCCACTTGTTGGCAACTCAGTGGCAGCTCAGCTCGGGCTGGGACTCAAACCACTGTTGCTCAGAGCTCATACTCTTCAGCGAGCTCTTAACCAACTGAGCCACTCGGCCAGCCCTAGAAAGTCAGGTTGTTAAGCAGCCGTTCCTTCTAAGATTCAGAATTGGATTGGATTTGAAATTTTTTTCTAAGTAATGAATTTTGTGCAGTCATTTTTGGGGTCAATTTAGCCAATCATGCAGATGATACTTGTCTACAAATAGTGTGACTAGATTTGTCATTGAGCCAAGTATTGTGAATGCAACGCTGACATGCCTGAAGATGTTTCGGTTGATGAATATGGAACTGGGGTGAATTATTACAAATAGTCTCACATAAAGTTGACAGTGTCTAACCAGCTATTAAATCTGTATATGCAGTACATTTATATATGAAATGATCAGATTGAATTAAATGGTTACTGTTCTTGAAACAACAGCCTGCCATTCCAGATTAAAACTATAAACAACTTGGAGAATGAAAAGCAATTTATCTCACTGCTTCCAAAGTGGAAATTTTAAAAAAGTTAAATACCAGGAGAAAACTTCTAGCTATATTTCTTTATATTCTGTTGCTTTATAACTACAAGGAAATCTGTACTGTTTACTTGCATAAAAATGAATTGTTCATGGGGTCAAACTCCGGATCATTAGAATAATTACATAGGTTGGAATAAAGTTCTCATGTGACGCTCAATGTTCATATTTTTAACCTGAGAATGATATGTTCAGTGGTATATTTTATTATATTACGGGCATATATATGATTACCACATTGCCTTTTAGTACCCTTAAAAAGAATGCTATTGAAAATAACTTGCCATGAGCCTATGTTAGTTTCCATTGTCATGGATCTTACAATGTCTGCCACCTAACTCAAAAGTTGTTATAAAATTCACAGTCTCCTGAAAACTTGTACTCTATTTATTTCTTTGTCAATAGCAAAGTATTGTTTAGCAAGTGTGTAAAGAACTTGCAGTAAGTAGGTTTGAGAGCCAAACAATAGTAATTTTGTATAAATGGTAGAGGAGGGTGGGGAATGTAAGAACACTGTACATTTTTTTAGCTGGCTTCCTCTTCAAATATGACGACATATATGTTCATTTCAGGAACATGCATTGAGGAAGTGTACTAAAGTTTTGATTATCCCCATAGGTAAAGCCTTTTCTTTCGCTATTGTATAGTGACATTTTTGTAAGAGATTTTGTCACCTTCAATGAATGGGGTCTTTTCTTCTGCAGTGAATGTAAACCTTCAGAACTGAAGAGCAGGGATTCTCCCAGGTGTGACCTCAATCTCGGCCTTCTTACCTGCTTTAGGGATTTTCTTTTTGAGTGACTGAGGCCTGATAGTGATGTGACAATGGCTCTGCTGGCCCTGCCAGACCTCTGCAAGGATATCAACCTTATATTTTACATTTATTCTGGTCTAGGAAATGATTCCCTGTATTGGGAAAGGGCATAAGTAGTTCTTTAAATAGAATTTCCTATCAGTCTTCTGTCCCCCATTCTCTCTTCACTGTCATAAGCGATTGCCAGAATTGTCCCTTCTCTATTTTAAGCCAATACCATTTGACTCCTTGCTTTACTGGAAGCTTGCTCAGTCATGAGCTGTAAGGATTGTCCTATTCGATGTTTCTAATTTAAAACTTTCTGATGGTGTTGTCTGTTTACATAAACACTGAAATCCTGATCACTTCCCTGATGATGTTTTGATTGTCTCAGTGCATTATCACCACAAATATTCCATCAAACACCAACACATCATTTGTGGATAATTGAATGGGTTTCCAATTTGAATTCCCTGGAAATTCTTAATGAAATAAATCTCAACATGTTTGTAGGGATGGAGATATTTTTACACAAACTTTTTGACGGCAGAAGGAAAATTTTGTGTGTAAATTTAGTTGAATACAGTCCTAGAGGACAAATATTTTAAATGCTTGATAAAGACTGAGAGTCTCCAGTGTTAGTAGCTAATGGCAATCCATTTAAAACTGGCTTAACTCAGACCACATTGGATCTTGGCAATATGTATTCAATAGACCTAAACAGATGTCTACCTGTTATAATGCTCCTGTAAAAACTTCGTAGAATCCACCCATCACTCCCTTTGTGTGCATTTCTCATGCACAGATCACCATGCCTTGAACCTAAGAATGCTATCGCCTTTGCCATGACTGTTTGGACCAGGAATGGAGGACTGGTTATATAAGCAGCTATTTACAGCCTGGCCAGCATTCTAGGATGTGGCATGAAGGGATAGTTTTGCTCAACAGGGAAAAATCTCTGATGAAGAGAAACAAACTCATCAATTAGATCTCTTTTCAAGAAGACTTAGGAGTGAAAAAATACATATGATTCATAAACAATGGTTATGGGGGGTTAGGAGAAGGAAGAAACAGAAAGAAAAGCATAGAAGGGATGGATAGATTCACAACGATGTAAAGTGATGCTACCATGCTGGAGCTACTTTGCTGCAGCTGCTATGTATCCTGAACTAGAGCTTTGCGGCATTTAAGACTGTTCTGTTTTTGGTGGATGGGGTATGGGGGTGTAGGGACAGGGTCTAGGGAAACTTTTGAATTCTTAAAAAAAGAACCTCATTTCCAAAAATTAATACACTCAATAAAGTAAATCTCTAAAGAAAGATTAACACAGAAGCATGGGTATAGGAAGATTCCTTCGGAAGTGACATGTGGGATGAACAGGATTAACAGCGTTAGAGACAGTGAAACCAGCCAGGCGACTGCGGTGGTAGCATAACCAGGAGGCTAAGAAGGCATAGGAAAAATCATAGATTTTAGAACATAAAAAACCAGTTAATCTGAGATATATTTCAAAAAAAGTAGCAGTCAATTTTGTGGTTAATTGATAGTAAAAGAAGAGTCAAAACTGAGTGCAGGTTTCTAACTCTGGCAGGCTGGAAGTTTGAGGTAGTTTTTTTGTTTTTAATTAAAGTTTATTGAGGTGACAATGGTTAGTAAAGGTACATAGGTTTCAGGTGTACAATTCTGTAACACATCATCTATATGGGAGGATCCTACATTCTTGGGGAAAAGACAGCTTTTGAAATGGCAGTGGAATATCTAAGTGGGGTTAAAGTTTAGGCTGTTAGAAATTTCATATTATCAATAAAGCATATCAGCTTGGAGACACATCACTCATTTAAGGTTTATGTGACAAAATGATGTGCTATTGGCCCACAGCTGGGTGACCATAGAGCAGGGAGAGGACCCAGTCTGCTGAGACCCAAACCAGGGTTTGCCACAATTCATACTATCAGACCAGCTTGCACAGAATCCTAATTTCAAAAATGCCTAAAATCTCAATAGGTTTGAACTGATGAGTGGAGTATTTTATTTTAAGATGGAATAATTTTAAAAGATTTAAGAGTATATAACATCATGCATATTATATAACCATTCTTACTACATAAATGACAGAACAGCTACCTATTGCAACAAAGGAGATTTTTAAATATAGGAGAAACATATTCACAGACATTAGGTAATTGTTACTGTTTTTATTTAAATGTCAAGGTGTCCCATTACTTTTTTCTTTTCTTTCTTTTTTTAAATTACATCTTCCTTTTAGGACACTAAATTTGTCTATATCACTTGGAGGTAGAGGTGTTCTTTCACAAGTTTTCTTAATGAGGCTAATAATAGGTGTTTCTCAAGATTTTACTCTCATTATAGCCACAAGCTCTCGTCATTTTCTGGCATTAAACAGAGAGACCATTTGGTCACTAACAAGATTTTGCTAATTGGGGGTGTTGAAAATATTCAGCCAGTGGGTCAATCTGATCATGGTTAACATCAGCTTAAAACTTAGATTTTATTTGTGAAACCAAGTTGTCTTTTTTACCTTAGACTGTTCTCCACCAAGGTCATGTCACTGCCAGCTATTTAATATTTCTAAAATTAGAATATTCTTAAACCTTCCAGCTGCAGAAACATTTGCACAAATATCCATGAATTCACACTTAAGTTTTGAAAAAACTTTCCTTTTTTTATCTCTAGAGATTCAAAAATAGGCTTAACACATATCAATTCATTTGCAAAATAGTTATTAGGTTTATAATATGAACCAGGAATTATATGTATAGAGGACATTTTAGCGAATAAAACAAAACAATTTTTTTTTTAATTTTACTCTAAGGAAGATAAGAAACCATTGTAATGTTTTTAACCATGTGATATAATCTCTCTTCCACTTTAAACTAGTTGGATTTTAAATATAAACTGAAGATGAATTTTACAGGATTTACTGATAGCTTGAATATAGGTTCTGAGACAAAGAAAAGAGTCAAGGATAATACCAAGTCCTCAGCTTAAACACTAGGAAGAATAGAGTTACCATTTGCTGAGGTTGATAAGACTCGGAGGTTAGCTGGGCTTAGGAAGAAAATTCAGGAAAATCTTGAGAAATACATAGCCCTGAAAGGTTGCTTAAATTTCTATAGTCTAGACCGGAAAACATAAAACTTCAAGTTCCCCTTTACATCTCTTCCTTAAAGATGAGATCATAGAATAACTTGCCGGTCTCTGCTTCTATTCTCTGCTCATTCTCGGCTGCCTAGCGAAGAACTCAGCAACTCTTATTAGCTTCCAAATGCAATTTTCCACATCTTACCACTATTCCATGTCTCAGAGATGGGAAAGAAAGAGAAAAATGGTAATGCAACATTTTTGTTTTCCTTCTTCAAAAATATCACCCACCTTCTACTCCATTAATCTCTTCACACAGTCCAAATCACTTGGGTTGCAAGGCATTTTTGTTTGTTTTTTTTTCTATTTCAAATATATTTATTGTGGTAATCTTGATGTCTGTCCTATGTAAGAAGTTGTCTTACCCCTGGTTTTCTGGAAAACAGCACCTGGAGCAGGGCTCATATACTAAGGCCTTATTGAGAGATGGAACCCCAGGACAAGAGAGGCGAAAAAGGACAAGACACAAGGAAAAAGGACAAGAAAACATTACATGTTGTATTAAAGAGCTGGCCACAATCTTAGAAGAAAACCCTTGTTAGTAAGAAGGAGAGGCCATATGGACACACCGCTTCTTGGGAGACTCTGTCCAAGGAGAGAACGGGGAAGAATTTTTAACTGACAACTTCATGTGTTCTGTTTCTCATCGGTCAGGGGTCAGCCCACAAGGCTTTAATTTCTCTGCACTTCTGGGAATTCTACTTGGCCCCGCCAGGTAACCACTGGGAAATGAGGGTCCCACTAGGTCCGGTCGGGCTGGACTCGGGCACTGGAGATGCTAAATGGCTCCCACTACAGCTAACTTACCTCAGGGAGAAACTGAGTCAGCAGATACTATTTAAGTTGTGGCAACAAGAGCAATGGCCAGGGTATGGAGACGATAAGGGCATTTTAGTAGGGCAACTCCATCTAAGAAGCAGGACCTATGGCTGAGGTCTAGGGGCTAAATAACATTGATTATGTTGAGATAGATGCACAGGTTGGATCTGGAAGAATTCACTTCTTGAACTACCCAGACCTTCTACATCCTCTCTTGTATGAGCCTATGATGCCTTCACGTCTACCCTGAGAAGGGTGGTACAAATCCAGTTCAAAGAGTGAACAGTGCAATATCTCAAAAATACTTAAGGAGAATAAGCAAAACAAACTCCATCCCCTGATGCTGTGGCTGGTTCTAAAACAACAGTGGATGCTTATCATCTCCCTCTCCCAATGCCAACTTGAGATTTATCTCTGGATTGAGGCATTCCATTGCTATTCTGGCTTTGCTGTCCGTTTCAGAATTTACCTTGTCTCTGAGAGTTCCATGCTGTCCCCTGGCCCATGCCTTTTCAAAATGCTATCCTCCCCATTGATATCTGAAATCCAAGTTCCAGGACAGTATCTTCCTGTAGAGACAGCCACCAAACAGCTTCTCAAAATGCCCTCTTTATTGCCATAGTAAAAGTGGTATCTTTTGGGTCCCTCCTGGGAACATAGGCAGGTGGTAGATTCTCTGATAGATTTTAACACTGCCATCTCCCTGTGACTTCCAACCGCTTCCAAAATACTATGCCAAGTGTTCTGAAACCTCCAGCTCATTTACCATAGGTCATCATGATATCCCATCATTAAGGAGCCATCAGGGAAAGCGATTAGGAGCAGCTTCAGGTATATTCCCACAGTATTCAACCATTAGTGTGAGTGAGTGCCCCCAGGTCAATGAGTTCTCCCCCTACTCAGCCTCATATTCCATCTCCCTAGATTAACACAATCTCATACATATTTCTTCAGTTCTTGATGGTACATACGTGTCAGATTCTGCAATTCCTCTGGGGGGTATGCTGTTTATTCCCACAACAGTACTTCTCACCGGCTTGGAGGCAAGGAAGGATAATGGGGTAAATCTTAAAGAAAATAACATCGCCTTTCTTTAGGTGAGGACATTGCCTGGTATTCAGATGTGGGGGAATTTTTGTTCTTTAGCAAAGAAAAGCTGAGTATTTCTACCAGCCAGAAGGGTTCAGTGGCATTTGAAGACTCGAGATGCTCTGTTTTTTTAAACTGATGAACGATCCCATCTCATATTTCAGGGCTCCATTCTTTCCAAATCAGAGGCTACGCATTCAACTTCATTTTTCAGCTCTGCCACCATTATGATCAAACTCTAAGCCTCAGTTTTAGTTTAGAATGCCCTGTGCATCAAGGAATAAGAATCTTTTTAGAGCTGCTCTTGAGACCTCTGGCTTTCAAAGTATGCTTTATTTGGCCTCCGATGCTACTTAAAGCAGCTGTCCCAATAACAGTCATATAATTACATTGATCAAGTGTATTACACACTTGATCCGTCAGTGCTCTGTCTTCTACCAGCACCCCAATCCAGTTAATCATAAGTGAAAGCTTTAATAACTGTGTATATCATAGGTTATTACCATCTCACTCTCTATCACCAATGAGGGCACTATTACCTTTAGTCAGGTGGGCAATCCAGCTGCGAATTCCTATCCTGAGGGCCCATTTTCCATACAGAGGTGCCAAATGCTTGCTTAGGTGTATAGAAAACACAGTCTGAAATGAACTTTGCATGCAAATGTTTTAGTGGGGGAGCACAATCCCAGGGAATTGAGAGTGCCCTGAAGAAGATGGGGTACAGGGAACGAAGCAGGAAAGAAAGCGAAACAAGCACAAGCTAATGCGGTACGAAGTCAGCAACAGCTTTACAAAGAAACAAACCTGGTTGCCCATTCCCTCAGTTTATCTGTCAGCTGCCTCAACGCTGTCCTTCTTTGGTCAATTTTACTCACAGGGCCTTACCTTCCCTAGAATTCCAGGTTGTTTCCTTGGCTTCTCCAGGCAGCTGCTGAGAAAGCTGGAGCACCCCTGGGCTTGACTCCCTGGGCCAGAACTCTGCTTTGGCTTCCACCACACAGAGTGCCCGGGAGCCTTTGCTAAAGCATGACCCTCGCCACTAGCAGACAACAAGAGGTGTTAGGAGAGGTAATAAGACCAGAGATGCTGGCCAGGCTTTGTGAACATGAGAATGGCCTATGTAGTCACTGGGGCCTCAGGTTGGGAAGCAGAGGAAGTGGCCAAGGCCAGAGAGATCAACAGGTCAAGCAATTCTGGGGGCACGAATAAGTTGAGCTTAGTGAAAGGGCCATCATTTTGTAATTCTCCACTCAAGGATGCTAGTGACTTGAATATTAGGCTCTTTACAGAAGCATGATGACTTAGGAGAAGCTAGAGAAGAACTAGAAGACGCAAGACCTAACATAAAATAAAGTCAGATTCACCAAGGACCAGAAATGGCAGCGTAACAGGGAACAATATTAAATAAATGAAAAGATGTTATAGAAAACTAACCCCCAATGAAAGTCAGGGTATTATTAAAAATTGTTTGACACATCCACTAGGTACTAAAAAAGCAAAAGGCAAAAGTGGGATGAAATGATACTTTTCTGGACGCAATATGGGAACATGAGAAGTTTATTGACAAATTTCAAAGGTTATTCGTTACTTTCTGAAAATAGCCCTTGTTTTTCTTTTGAGGGCCTTCCTAAGAAAGTAATTGCTTTTGTTGAATCACCCATTCTCTGGGAACAAGTACTCATCTTTCCCCTCACAATTTTTTTTTAAATTTTATTATGATCTCCCCACCGATACCAATAACTTAATGTTCAGCCTCTCCTTTGAAATAAATTTGACAAGGAATATCAGTCTTCTTATCCAAAAATACAGTAACAACTGCACTAGTCTGCCAATCACATCGTGCAGTATTAAGTGCATGAAAATAGAATATGAAATACAAGATTGATCCAGTAGGCATTTCGGTGACTATGCTTGGTGAAGAATTCCTCAGTATGTTGTGAGGAAAGCGAGGGAGGAGAAAAGGGGTAGACTTGGACATAAGATAGAAAAAGAAGAAAATGAGGCAGTTGATACATCAGCTGCAGGAAATAAATAAATAAATAAATAAATACCATTGTTTTAGTCATTTTAATCAAACAACTTGTCCAATTAGTTTTTTTTCCCCTTTTCTAAATACCTGCCTAGTTTTTATTAAAGCCATGCATCCTCACAATGAAACATAACAGCACAAATAAGCTTAAAATGGAAAGCAACAGAACAATGCCCACCAATTCCATCCTCAGTCCCACTGAAGTCAACGTGTTATTTCTTCCGGTGCATGCCCTCCCATCTCTAACTAATACGCTTGTGAGACATGCAATCAATTCATTAGTTTTGACATTATCTACTGAATTGCTGCCATGATAGATGTTTTGGTGCATATGCACTAAAACCACCTCCACCTATACACCCACTTCCTAAGTTTGATAGTTATATCAGTATTTTTAGTTTGCCTGTTAATTATTTATGAAATTCAAAATAATCCACTCAAACCTCTGTTGCAGGGTCCATTGATGTTTGATAGTTTTCTCTTGACTGCCATTTTATGTCTGTCCCACCTACACATTCTAACTTCTGTTACCTATTCCTTTATTTTTATTTATATTGTTAAGATATCTTGGTAGGGCTCTTTGGGATAACTATCTTTTACAGAATGTAGGGCCCAATAAGGGAGGAAAAAGGAACTTTACTCAAGTCTTTCTTTCTCTGGTCACTGAGGCCCAGAAGCCTTAGAAAGTAGGATTTATTACTTAACATAGCACAGCCTGAATGCAGATGACAGTGTTTGAAATATAAGGTTAGGAATAGCTTTTAGAGCTATGCTTTCGAAAGGCCAATCAGTTTGGGGCTGCAGGAGACTCAGTTATAGACCTAACCCATCTTTGTGTGACCACTGTTCATAGGGACCAGCTGATAAGCATCTGGCCATTTTTGGTACATTAGGCTCCTTATTCCACCCAACTAAGAAGAACCCTCTCTTCGGGACAGCTGGAGGCAGGGACTGGCAGCCCTGATGGAATTCCTTTGGAGGCATGAAAAGGGCCCAGCTTTTTGAGAACTTACGGCAATCTGGAAAAAGCCCACTCCATCTCTGTCTTCAGCTTGTCCATCGCTCCTCCTGGAGTGGTAAAAAACTATAAACCTTAATACCCCTCTTTGTACGGGGAGCCTCCTTTTTCTCTTTCCCACTGTGGCTTGCAAGGAAAGAGAGGTGGCATTAAAGCTTACTTTTCATTCTTACCAGATTCAGTGGGTCTGAGTCTGTGTAAAAATTCGCATTCTAACCTCCACCTCTGGCACTAGAATATTAATCTTTATTTAGACATCTGGTAGTAATATTTACATTCTGTTCCGGAACATCAATGAACTCACCTGAGGGTTATCTAAACATTAATTGTAAAAGTTGGAAGACCATAAGCAGTATTTACATTATTATGACCGTGAATATTGTTTTATAATAATAAATAGAGACAAATAGAGGTCTATGATAACTGCTCTTTCTCTGTGTGCTCAATGTTCTAACCTCTTGGCTACTCACACTAAATATTAAATAGAATCCCTTTGATTATACTCCATCAATGGCTTAAATTCATGTCACTTTTGAATTAGCTTTATATCGGGACAATTAGCTTGTAATTTTGTTCTCTATTTCTTGAAATAACTCATAGTGTTTCTCTATTTCTTTGTGTGACATGAAATATAAGTCATCTGTGATATCTTTTACTCTATTGTCGACTCTTCTTTTTGAAGATATTCCTCTTAGTAACCAGATTTCCTTTTCTATTGTATAGTTGATATTCCCTATTATTTGGATCTTGGGTTATTCTTGCCATTTCTTATATCCCATGTCTTCCTTCTTTTTCATTTTTCATCCTCATTTTGCTGGAGTTAATTCTCAAGAAATGGCCCCAGAAAAGGTTCATTGGAAGTAAAAACTAAAAAAAAAAAAAATACTTATACAAGTAGAAATTATTTTATTTTCTCTCCGGAACTCATCAATGAGATAATTGACTGACCACAGAACTGATCAAAATTAAATTTCCCTCAGAACATTTCATTACTCAATCTGCCAGCACTTATTTCAGTGAAGAAAAGTCTGATGTGGACTGGCCCAGTAGCTCAGTTGGTTAAGAGCTCACTCAAGAGTTTGAGCTCTGAGCAACAGCGGTTCGAGTCTTGAGCTGAACAGCCGCTAAACTGACAACAGGTGGCAGGATGGCTCAGCCAAAAAAAAGTCTGATGCCAGTCTGATTTTTTTTCCCTTTGGTTGGCATCCTAGTATTTTCTTAATTTGTTTGTTTTCTTCTTTGGAAGCTTTTAGTATCATTTCTTTTCCTGGGTATTTACAAAATGTCCTCATTGTTTCTTAGATATTAGACTTTCTTATTTCAACCTTCTTAGTATTAAATGAGTCCTTCTGCTTACGTATCTGGGAGATGTTCTTGTTTTGTTTCTTTGATAATTTCTTCTTTGCAGTTTCTATGATTTCTCTTCATGGAATTCTGATTTGAAAGATGTTTGATGTACTGAATTGATGTCTCTTACATTTAATTATTTACTTTCTTGTAACTTTTTTGGAATTGAGATATACCTTTATTCTTATATTTCCCATCTCTATGCTCTTTAGGAATATTTCTTTGATATAAATTTTCCAAAATGTTAGCAATTTGTGTCATTATCTTAAAGATTTCTTTTTCTGAATTGAATTTCAGCAGCAATAATTCTGAGGACTTTGTTATTTTAGGTGATAATTTTTTTATACTAACCATTCTTTTCTTCTAGATGTCATATGTTCTCAAATATCTCTGACAATCCTAATTCAAGGGAATTTTGTTTCTGTTTCGTTTTTAAAATCTTTTTTTGTTTCCTGGTACATCTGTTCCCTTTGAGTTTATTTTTTTAGTTTGTTTAATCTTTGATTTGGCAGGTTGTTCTCAAATATGTTATGTTCTTTGGTTATCTGGTTAAGAAAGAGTAAACGGGAAGGCCGGCCTGGGGCTCTGTGTACTTCCGTGTGAGCAGACAGGCAGCCTTTAGAAGGCCCTTCTCCACTTCTCTCCCAAAGCTGAGATGGAAAGACTTTATTATTGAGCACAGGTATCCACATAGATTCTAGGATAGAAATACCTAGATACTTCCTTCACTTTATTTTTTTATTATTATTTTTAATTAAAGTGTATTGGGGTGACAATGGTGAGCAAAGTTACATAGGTTTCAGGTGTACAAGTCTGCAATACATCATCTGTATATTACATTGTGTGTTCACCACCCAGAGACAGTTCTCCTTCCATCACCATATATTTGACCCCTTTGCCCTCTCCTACCACCTGCCTCTCCCCTTTACCCTCTGGTAACCACTACACTATTGTCTGTGTCTATGAGTCTTTGTCTCTTCATTTGTTTTTCTTGTGCCTTTGCTGTCTTCAGTTTTATATCCCACATATCAGTGAAATCATATGGTTCTCTACTTTTTCTGTCTGACTTATTTCACCTAGCATAATAATCTCAAGATCCATCCATGTTGTCACAAATGACAGTATTTCATCTTTTCTTTTGGCAGAATAGTATTCCATGGTGTATCTATACCAAGTTTTCTTTACCCAATCATCTATCAATGGACACTTTGATTGTTTCCATGTTTGGCCATCGTAAATAAAGCTGCAATGAACATAGGAGCACATATACCTTCACTTTATTTTAAGAACTATCCATTTTCCCCTTGGGAGTAAATATATCCCTAACTGTCTCCCTTTGTTTAAATGACATTTAATGACATTAAGTGATTAAAGAGACATTTACAAGGTTTTAAGATTGGAGGGAGGGGCAGGGTAAGTTTTCCTCATATTATATTGGGTTGTCAGAAAAGTCATAATGCATTTTTGCAATGAGAAACAGAAAAACATACATCATGACTCTTCTGACAACCCAATATTTCTTCATATCAATTCAGCTGATGCCTTTTCTTTCAGCCCCGCTTTTCATACTGAGTCTCTGTTATACATGCTATCTGTGAGACCATGGCTCTCTGGGGTCTGCAGCTAGAGACAAAGTTAGCTCTCTTATCTGCTCACCCTTCCATGAATAATCTAGGCTATACATTCTGTTGCTCTGTTTAATCATTCCACAAGTTTTCATTCAATTTCCATATTAGAGAGATTTGTAAAAATCTCTCATGCACTGAAATACATTGTCCTTTCATCATTGTTACTGCCTTCATTGTTTTTTGGATGATATTTCTTATATATTTACTATTACTTCAGTTCTTAAAAGCTAGAAAGAGCAACATGCACTCCATCAGCCATCTTAAACCTGAATTCCATCTGGCCTAATAAAACAATACACTCAAATTAGCTATGGAAATTTTATTACCTACTAGCTAAATTGGTTAGGCAATGAGATAACAGTTGTTCTATATATTATAAAGAGATATAAGACAAAATAGTAAAAAAATGGGCAAAAAGTACAGATTTTCTTTTAGTCACAAATAAATGCTAGTCAATATAACCTCTCTGAATTTCCTAGACTATTAAATTTTTTTTAAAAAAATCCTCTGGGGAGGTATTGTTTCAGGTGGTGTTTCTTCCTGCCTGCTGTGGGCTCAACACCTAGCACTTTCAAGCTAATCATAAATTGTATCAGTCTTTTATACCCATTATAGCCAAGAATTGATTTTATTACCTTGATTTTGTATTAAAACTCTGTGATTCCTTATTAATTTCAAAATATGGTCCTTTACACTTAGACTGTCACTAATTTCAGGGGAAATTGACATACACTTTTACAGGATAGTAAAAAAATATTATGTTATCCTCTGGGTTGTACAATTTCAATCGCAGTGGTTTTTGAGAGGCCAATCATCTGTAATTTAGCAGAGATTGTAGTGTTGGAGCCTTTTGCAGACTCCATTTCTCTTACTTTTGAGAGCACTTGTCTACTTGATAAAAAGAATAGAAGGAAAAGAAAAGAAAAAGACATTACCTATCTTGTTTCTTAAATTCAAATAAGCTGATAATGCTGTTTGATTTCCCCCCCTCTGGTGATGGGATTCAGTCAAGGGTCTCAAAAAAATATGTGTCAAAAAATAAGTAGAGTTTACTGTTTTAAAGCCCTGGACATCAGCTATCTTTTCCAAGCAGTCAGCCAATGCAATCAGAAACAAATCTCCTTAGGACTGTCCACTTAGTACTAGCTTACATTTGGTGGCAATACAGTGTGTTTAAAGACAAATGTGTCCCCAAAATTTGGGTAGCCATAAGGTTGGTGGATACACTTTCTATTTTTCTTTCTTCCTTTCTATCTTCCTTCCTTCCTTTCTTTCTTTCTTTCTTTCTTTCTTTCTTTCTTTCTTTCTTTCTTTCTTTCTTTCTTT